>NC_134571.1:69351646-69714146 GCF_050947875.1 Dermacentor variabilis | reverse complement strand
TGGGTGACCACCGGAAAAAGAAAGTCACATTTTGTGCAACAGCATAGGCACGCATAGGCAGCGGAGGCAAAGAACAGAGAGCAGAGCAGAGCAACAGCGCAGCCAGAGTGCGACTGCTTGCTTTCTCCATTGGAACGTTCCATGCGCTCCGAGAGCTGGTGCGAGGGCGAAGGTGTGTCACGTGACGCCCAATCCGCGGTTATTATCACGCGAACTTCGCTTCTCAGGCGCCATTGTTGCCGCACACTGAACCAGAACGATGGAAATACAACCTAAATGAAAGGATACGACGCGTTTGTGTCGCTTGACTTTCTTCGCACTCCGCATTTTGCGCGAGAGCAGCTCCATTTATACTCTCGGCGTCGCTCCTGTTCGCCCATTGGAACGCAGTTACACTCTTGAGAGAGCACTCTGCGGTTGCTTTTGAGTGCTTCTGTTCGCCCAACGGAATGAGCCGTTAGACAAGCGTCTCTTATCGGTAATGAGACTGCTTGAACTGTGGTCTTGATTCCTATAAGGAAAGAGCAGCTGTCTGCTCGGTTTTATTGTGGGCAGTGACTTTATTAGCGCTTTATGAACAGTGCGTAAAATTTGCGTGACGTAATAGGCATTACAGTATACCGTCATGATGGTTTTCTTGTGGCAGGAACATTTCGTGTGCGTTGGTGTGAATTTCTTTCTTTCTTTTTTTTTTTACTTTATCCCAATTTAACGTCATGATGACTATACCATGTTGGTGACTTTTTATGCACTCTGCTATCAAATCACCGTTTCGGCAAAAGTAGCCTGTAATCACAGGTCATGCGCAGACTCTACATTACGCGTTATATATTTGCAACTTTGTGTCAGCTCTCAGTACGTAGCGCGCGTTTCTTGCGAAAAGATTTTATAATATTTTCGATATATGTTGTTCTGTTGTGCAATGCGTTTTATTTTGTTTTTTCTTAGCTACGATATTCCGACAGTGGACTCTTCAGCAGCCAAATTTCCCTTACTTTCGCAGTCAATGTGCAGCAAAGAAAAGAGCAAGCGGAATAGGGCGCATGGTATCGCGGTGTTTTCTATACAGAATAAGAAAATGAGAAAGACCCATGATTTCGGCTACATTGGCTTTCTTCAGTGGTTGAGGTTTAGTTCAACATTTGCTATGCTGTACACGATTGTGCAGTTGGTGCATTATAGGGCCGTAGGCATTATAGTTGGAGATTTTACGACTTTGACATTGACCCAGTTTAAAATGCCTGCAATCGTAAATGCACTTAGTATGGAATATCAAATAAGCAAGGTTTATAGCATCCATCTTTTGTAACCATCGCCCTACTCCGACCTGAATATGTAACGGCCTTTGGTGCTTACCGATAACAAGGTTTCTTATCAGGCTTTTGGATCATTAAACTCACGTAGCTACCACACAGAGTGTAAATTCTAGCAGACAGCAAGAATGGTCTTGAACAGTTAAATTAGACTCGTTTGCAAACACGTTAAATGAGTTGCAGCACCGCTTTTGTTAGAGCCCTTGCTTCAATTAGAAGCGCGTTATCTGCTTTTATTTATTTATTTTTACCTAATATATATCTGTTGTTAGCAGAAAGACGACTATTTCTTATTCATTTTAATCAGCACCTCACCTGCAGTCTGTATGCCTTAAATACTTTGTTAATATGAACTTTGGCGTTATCACTTGCTAATTAATTGATTTTGTGCATGGTGCAACAAAGGAGAGAAAGGAACACAAAAGGAAACGCCATGTGGTTAGTCGTAATTTTACCTGGTTTGCTATCGTACACTGAAAGAAGGAAAAGAGGGGAGATAAACATGAGGAGATAAACAACCCAGGATGAATGCGCGCACGCAACCGCGCAAGCACGCAAGCACATAGCGCACATAGCGCATAAACACATGTGCGCAGGCACACGTACGTATACACGCACGCACACATGTGAGCGTTCCCACAGCCCCCTTATTGCTATATATAGCTCAGTGCTTAAATGACGGAGTTCCAGAGGTACATGCATGCGACGAACATTTAACATAAAAGGATACATGTTACTGATGGCTGCTTGCATTATATGATCAACCTGTGGACGGTGCACAGACTCAATTTCACAAAATATACTTCGATTCTCTTTATAACGCTCTCTTTCCACAGGACAGCATAGAGAAAACTGCGCGGAAGCATTAGGTTTCATACTTGTCTCTCGCAGTTTTCGCACAACGAACGAACAAAGGCACGTTTCCGCAACCAGAAATGTTGACGAAACAGCTGCCGGGCGTATACAGGTTAACAATGAAATGCGTCAAATCTCTTAAGTCGTATTTTATGTCGTCGCGTCGCAACGCGTACACCTTCATTTGGACGCCAAGTCACCGCGTAGCCTGATGCGCAGGAGGAATCGCGAGAGTCGGCTCAGAATTCGAGAATCGTCAAATTGGATCGTTATGCGCAGGACGTAAACAGCCCCAAATTTCGGGCACCGCTTGCTTAAGATGCAGTCTGAGTTCGGAAGGTTTGCCGCACATATGCAACCGCAACCTCAGACTCGATCGGTCGCGCTAAGCCGGCCTGTATATAGAATGCGTTTGCATATCGTATAGCGCTACAAAAAAAAAAAAGCTTTCTATTTAATTTGAACGTTCAACATAATCTCATGCCTTATGGGCGAACACGAAAATTTATGAAATGAATCATCGCGATAACCGAAGCACAAATGATACAACCTTCGAAGGCTTACTTTCACCGAAAAGCTGACGCACATAATTTTCAATGTTTCCTTCTATAGGTTCATATCCTCAGTTAAAATTCATCTCTCACGCTTCTCTCACCCTTACTTCTGCAAGTGCAGATCACCGTGTAAATATCACTTTGACGTATATTAATACTCTTTTCGGTTCTCAGTAAACAGCCCTGCTAAGACATTGCACTGGTCTCGTTTTTTCCAGGATGCGGTACCAGAGCTAGGGGACAGGAGCACGAGACAAAGCCAACACAGGCCTAACTATATATAGTTATCACGAGCATGTGACCAAAACGTGTGCGAGTTCTATCGGACGCGTTTAACGAGCCTGGCGCACCGCCGTTTTCACGACAACCATCTGCAAGTGTAATGGTCGCAAAAGCGTAAACGGAGGTCGCGATCTTGCTGATATCTCGTACTCACTGGCGGCCGTATAGGTGCGAGATTTAAGAAAAGCCGGAACACGATTTTGCTGCGAAAATTGTGGAAGACAACAACCTTGAGGCCGTTATCTATCCTTGGGGCGAATTGCGGATGTTAACTCCAAATCACACGCACAGCTAACAAGCCGGCCAGAGCGCAGCCCGAATATTGATAGGTTGTGACGCCCCTGCGGTGCTAAATGCATGGATTCAATTGCGTTGCTGCTGCAACTTGGCGTATTGAACGAACTGTTCCTATAACGTTGGGTAATCTTTCCTTTTCGTATTCAAGGCACACTCCGAAACTGAATTTTATCTCTTATTTGAGCAACAGCTAAGACGCGATCTTGAGCACTTTAATGTGCCTCGACAAACAAGATATTGGCAAATACGGAATGTGCATACCAATGCAGAAAAAAGTCCGTCACTTTACCATACGCTATGAAGGCGAAAGGCTACGCGCTCACGAGGCATTGATAACATTACTTGACATTTTCGTTCTGATGTGTTGTTACTTCTATTACTTGTTTTCTCCTACCAAAAGTCGCAGATTCAAGTGTCTTAATTAAATATACCTCAATTAACTGCGTCTTAACTAACTTCGCCTTAATTAACATCAAAGGTAGTGGGTTCGACTCTTGACCTTTGAAACTTTCAAATGCGCTCGACTCTGCACGTAAAAACATATGGGAGAAGTCCACCTTAGTTTCTGTATGTTCTGGGTTAAGATCTCTGGTGGAAGGGCTTTTGTGTGTTGTGCTGTATAAGACCGTCCTGCGCGTCTATTCGTCGCGAGTATGCAGTTTAGCGGTCAGTAAAGAGGACGACGTGCAGAAGCAAGCTATCACCGTCACTGCTGTGCGCTTTCTTTTTAATCAATCAACCAGTTATTATCTCAATCTCTAAATCATTCCCTCTCTGCCATGTCCTCATAGAGCCTCGCTGATGCCGCGCCAGTAAATAACGCAGCCACGTGGTAAGTGCGCGCTAGTATAAGCATGTGCGTGCGCGTCGCCTTTCGTAGTTGTCCGGCACGCAACGTAAAATTTAAAGCCACTGTCTTTGTTGTCTCGAAGTGAAAACCACACCCTGCCAACTACAGGGCGCAGACAAACAGGCCGGGATCTACAGAGGCCATGACTCAGAGGCGTGACGAACGCGCCGTCACTACAGAACCTTGTCGGCGAGAAGCTGTGCGACACAAAAAATGCCGCCACTTATATATATATATATATATATATATATATATATATATATATATATATATATATATATATATATATATATATATATATACCGCCCTTAGCAGGGCCGTTCAAGTCGTGAACGACGGCTCTCACCGGCGGCAGTCGGCAACTCACACATTCGTCGTCACGTAGGCAGACGCGAACGCGCTTCGACGACACCACAAGAAAACAAAAATTAAAATGACCAAAGCGGACCAATTTGACAGGCAACTCTAGAGAAAGTAAACAGCTCTATGAAAGCGCCGTCCCGTCGTCTCCAAAAAAGCGCGAACTGCGCCGGGGTCGCCAATTTCGCCGGAGTAGCGCCGAGACAAGTGCAGGGGTTGAGAAGGGCAGGTCGCAATCAAAAGCACCATAGTACGGGGCAACTGTGCCCGAGCGTGCCGTGTAAACAGGAGTGCAAGCGAAGTGGCGTATACGCCGTCCAGAGAAAGAACGTCCGCAGCAGTCGCGAGCAACCAGCCGATGCCAGCGCTTATTTGAGCACACCGTTCTGTCATTGAGTGGTTCGGTGGGTGCTTGTGGAGGACGGGAAGCGTCAAGCCGCTGCTATACCGCTGGTTAAGCCGTTGGTCGCGCCTTGACGGCAGGCTAGGCGGCGGTCGCTTGGACAAATAACCCGCCTCGAGCCGAAGAAGAATCTGCGGCTCAGCACAGCCACACGAGTAGTCGGCGGTCACTTTAGCACGAGTGTTTGATTGCGTCTTTCTTTGTGACCTTTCGATTTTTTGTTTCTTTAGCGTTTGTCTAGCGTGGCTTAGAAGAGAGCGGCACTGCGGAAATTAGGGGACGCGCCAGACGCGAGGAAAGCGACGTATGTAGGTCAGGTTCGGCTACCACGACCCGTCTCTGTCTCCTCCACAGTCGCCAACCTCCGGCCATCGCACATGTGAGCATGCAAGTTGGAAATATATATATATATATATATATATATATATATATATATATATATATATATATATATATATATATATATATATATATATATATATATATATATATATATATATATATATATATATATATATGAAAAAAAGCAGAATACAAAAATATAGAGAAGTTGAGGCGTAGAACCCTATGCAGTGGTTTGGAGACGTCTTGCCCCAAGGTCCACTGCCTTTACTCTATAGCCGTCTAATGGGAGCCCTACGAGACGTGGGCTGGTCGCGCTAGAGTAAACACGGCCGCCTCCATTACATCACACGGCTGCCCTCAGCAGCTCAGCAGTAATTGGGTCTGCTCTTCGCCCCTTCATTCACCGTTCTATCTTAGGAGAGGCCACTGTCTTGCCTCCTCCGTTGCTGTTCCGTGAAGGTGATAAGTGTACACTAGCTGTACAAAGGTTCTGATGATGCCGAAAGCAGAAACAGCGACTGCACGAAAAGTGCCGCAGATGTCCTTCCTTGCGACCTGAGCACCTTCATTTTCAAATGGTTGTCCATGCATTTCTATTCGGCGGAAAGACGATCTCTCTCACTGTTTCTCGCAAGAGCTGCTAAAAACTTGACGATTCGCGTTGGTTGCTCTGTTAAATGTCTAAGCTCGGTTACTTCTATCATTTCTATGCGCAGCCTAATAGAAGCACTCTACATTCTGCAGGCATTCTACACGCATTCACTTATTCTACTTGCTTGTTTAAAGCGTTATAGATTTAGTAGACAATCTGTGAGAATATATTGTATACTGACCTAATTCATGTTGTTGATTTAGTTACTTATTTGGCGATATTGGTCTTGGCAACCGTTTGTAGACTCGGTGCGAACCTTCAAATGTGCCCGAAACTGTGCTCTCTCTCTCTCTCTCTTTCTCTCTCTCTTCGTCCCCGTACCTCTTCCCCCAGTGCATGTTAGCAAACCTCCCTGCCTTTCCTTCCTCTCTCTCTCTCTCTCTCTCTCTCTCTCTCTCTCTGTCTTTCTCGTTTTTTTTTTTATCAGGAGTAAAAACTTTGAGCATGCTTTCGGAACAAACATTTACCAAAGGACCAAAACTCAGTTTACGCTTATTGCACCGAGTTTCATTTGAGATTTTGTCAACACATTCCGCAACACACCTATATCTTTCTTCGTCTTTGGCCAGCCTGGAGACAGTCCGAGCTGTAGCTACTCTTTCTTCCAGGTGGAGGGAAGGCTGAACTGTGAACTTGGGGCCCCTTTCTTAAAAGATGTTGAAACTTCTCGGAAAACGGCCCGTCGCTCAGGTTTAGGACAGGCCCCTCAGATGAAGCTTGCCTCTTCTTGACTGGAAGTTGCGGCCGCATGTGGTTCCATATATATCTATAGGACTTCCGTCATCTGGTCCAAGGTCTTACGCCTGTCACAGTATGCGCTCCACGGTGGGTGCCTCGCTGAACGCTCAGGTCGCATAAGACTCGCAGCCAGTCCGTGTAAAATCGGACTTGCCTGTACCATTCGGATCGAAGAACGCGGCACATCCTCTTCGAATGACCAGGTGACGGGTTCATCCATCCACACAACAGCTGTACATACGCTGGGCATAAGCCTTGTCGTAAGCGTCACGAAACAACCTGTGCGCGGCAGGTAGACACAGCTATCCATGATGCCAAAATAGCAGGGGTCTTGAAGAGAGGGATTGAAACATGGAAAAGAGCCCTGTATAATAGAAGTAAATTGCAAAACGATAGATAGTTGTGCTAGCTGGCAATGCACTATAATAAAAACTTCGAGCACTAAAAACACACATGAGGTATAGAAAAAGAAACAAACTCCACGCGCGCTCGTGTGTGTGGTGTGTGCATGGTATGTGCTTCTCTTACTACATCCTGTGCGTTTTTAGCGCTCGAAGTTGTCATATTTCCGCATTTCGTCTTTCTCTTCTGCAACCGTACTCGGGCTTCTGCCAACCTGACTGACATATTACTCCATAAAATTTTCGGCACGTGGGATCGTAACTTTGCTACGCGCGCTTACTGTGCTTGGCGTTCTTCCTTTTCAATAAAAAAAAAGCCACGATAAGAACAACAATGTGGCTACTTATCTTGGTTGTGCGGCAGCGAAGCTCCAGGAGCTGCCGCATATATTATGGGAACTGGGGCAGCTCAAGGCGCACTCAGAAGCAGCCATCATTTAATTAGAGCCCTCCTCACGCCGTGGCCCCGTCACATCGCGTATATTTATCCCAGCGGGACTCCCAGACTAAAACACACCGCAGGACGTCATTGACTCCAGCTGCCATGAGACTCTTTTCTTCTCTTATCGGCAAAGCTCCCCGCATCTTTGTTGGACCAGGCGCCCGGGACTTCCTATGCCTCGTCGCCATTACGAGATCGCACACGCACGCATACCTGGGCGATGCTAATTCTGGCCAGCGTCCAGTGCACTCTCAGGCAGCCCAAGCGTGCGTATGTGCGTCTCAACACACCAACAAACAGACTTCGTCCAGACGTCTCAGAAACCACCTCGGGTTATCACGCCCTGTATACCAGCACCGCTCGGTGCGGGCTTTTCAAGCAGGAAGCGGGCCACCGTCGTGGAAGCCAATGTACACGGGAACTGAGTGCGGTCGGCTGCCTGTCCGACCTGTCTACACGCGCGAACGCCCGAGATGGGAGTAGTCTCCCGGAGATCTGGTGCTGCGTGTAGGCATGCCAGAAGAAAGAAAAAGAAGACGCCCCTCCATTGTCAGCTCGGCGCGTGATGGTGGGGACCAGCGAAAACGAAAGCAACGCCGATGACTGCCAAATGTGGCACGGCTTCTTTGAGTATAACGGAACGCATTGCATGCAGGTTCGTGCTCGTTTCAGGCTTACAGTCCGAGCAAGTATACCGTTTAACGCATGCTTGAAATTCCGGGCCGTACTGGATACCATTTTCTCTTACACACCCGTTGCCCACAGTCGTTAACCGCAGGGTAACGCCCTCATTCGCGAAAGCGTGCTTTCGTCTCAAATGAAACGTCCTGGGTGGGCGTCACAGCACTTGGTCTTTTTTTTCGCTCAGAGACTAGAAACACGCCAGGCTCTTATCAACGGCGCCCGATGCTCGCGGAGTCGCTGATTCCCAAGTGACAGCGTTAACGCATTAGCGACAGTGTGTGTGTGCGCGTGCGTTCTTACCGGTATACTCCGCCAGCCCGACCCAGGTGATTTATACAAAGAAGTGTCTTACCGGAAGAAGGCGCATAGCTCATTCCCGCGAGAAGCAATGATCTCAAAAGGCGTCAATGAGCGCGCGACGGGCTTCAGCAGCAGAGACCTTAAATGCTCGGTCGGCGTCTTAAACTTCACGCCCGCCGTGGTCTATGCGTGAGCCCAGAGCAAAGAAGCAAAATTGTGTCATATGGACTTCCGGAAGAATTGCGACCGCGTGGCACATGCGCGTTCGCAAAATCCGGAAGTGAGACTCGATGAAGGAATTACGGACACACCTCGAAAACAAGATGCAATCGAGCCAACGAAACGAGACTTCGCGGTTATCTGCTTGGTATTGTGCTGCTTTCTTGTCATTTTATTCTTCTTTTCTTTCATCTAAATGAAATGACTTGAATGCTGCATTCCATTATGAAGAACACTATCGCACCTACCGCATGGTAGTGCATTTACCAAGTATAAGTACGCGTACCTCGTTCTGAGACTTCCAGAACGTCTACAACTGTCTAGTAACAGCAAACTCACCATAATTCACGTGAACAAACAACAGAAGTCAGGAGCGTTTACCGTCGCTTACCTATCATGCAGAGTTAAGGAAATTGGAAAGAAAAAAGGAAACACTTTATTTTGAGTTCTCAGCGAGAACAGCGTATAACGTAGATGCAAATACGTCTATTTCGACATGTTGTTTTTTTTTTCTTTCTCTTAAGTGTGTGACAACGGGGCGCATGCTACCGGACCAAGAGTGCCGGTTATCGGTGGGCCTCTTATCCTGACTGTCCCACTTGTCTTACCGCTGTCTCAAGAGTAATTTAACCACGAAACTTTTCACAGCTGGATTCTACGTGTACAATATATGCCAAAAGTGCCAGAGAAACAACCCGTTGTACAACGAGTCCTGATGGAAATTAAATTCTGGTGAATAAGGCACCAAAACGACGATGATGCCGGCGGTATAGTGAGGGAAATCCGGAGTAATGTTGACCACTTCGGGTTCTTCGCCTGCGCACTATATATATATATATATATATATATATATATATATATATATATATATATATATATATATATATATATATATGAACTGAGTACACGAGCGCTTTTTGTCTTCTTTTCTATTCTTCTTGCATTCCACCCCCATCAAAATTATACCGCGGCTGCCGCCGCCGAGATATCGAACCTGCGACCTTGAGTTCCGCAGTGCAACGACATCATAGAGCGGATGTAGATGATTCTTGGGGAATACTGGCATGTTGGGACACAAGAAAGCCGCAGGAATGTTTCTTTCTCCTCTTTCATTTCCGAAAGCACGAGAATGACTGGTTGCGTGAGCATCTTGAGCCACCTCGATCAGCGCGCACTTCGACCACTTAATTAATTTGCGAGGGTTCTCATTACTCGCGATCGGATTCTGTAGATCTTGACGCTCGAATGTACGAGCAGAGTTTCCCTTCGTCCTCGCGTGCAGAGCAGGCCAGATTTGTGACTCACGAGTCGAGCTCTCTTAAGCCGGATCAATACTTAACGACTCGTAAGTGAGGCGTGTTGCAAATAGAAAGAATGTGTGCCCAGGACCTGGCTCCATCTCGACGCGCGCTTTAAATAGAACCTCGCCTTGTGACGCCTTCTCTTTCCTGAAGCCGCCGCTGCATGCTGCTGTCGATATTCACAACCTGGCTCGAGGGAACGAGACAAAATTACAGCGGAATGCAGGTCCCGTCCTTCCCTTAACCTCTTCCGCATAGTTCCTGGGTGTGCGATGTTAAAGAGAAAGTAATGCTTCCTTTTCTGTTCGTTTTCGGTGTTCAATTTTGTGCGACCTTCACGTATACAGTGATGAAACATAGAGACCGCGTGGTCGAGTTGCAACTAATTTCTTTTATTTATTCCCATATCTTTGCCTTACATAGAAAGTTCGTATATTTTATCAAGGATACCGAGCCTTCATCTGCAAGAAATTCGTTTCGCTCTTGCCCAGAAACACTCTAACGTGGAACGCTCTGCGGGAAGGGCATTCTCTCTTTCTTTTTATGTTACTGGGTGTCGTGTTACAGTACTATTCATCTTTAACATTACTCATTGTACCCACTGACACGGGGCGCTTTCGATTGCAATCTAGCCTGATCGAAATCAAATTTCTCGATTCACGCGCGCGCGCGCGCGCGCACGTACGCATGCTCAAGAAACTGTGCCGTAATTGCCGTCTATGGGAGCAAGCTGATAATCGCGGGGCTAAACCTGCCAGGAATACTGGTATAAAAAGAAGGCAAGAAAAACAACGCTGTTTGAACATGGCGACGTTAATCGAAAAGCGTCAACTGCGAAATCGTGTCTTTCATTCATCGCAATTACGCGATAGAAGGCACCGGTGGGACCCGAGTATTGCACATGTAGTCGTGAGCGAACGCAGGTGCTGAACGGTTCTAAGCCGTTCAGTATGTAGCGCAGGGTGTTCTTTTTTTTTTTCTTCTTACATAGCAAACGTCACGACTCTCCCGCCGTCTTTGTCATGCAAATGCACCTTCCATCAGTCTTCGGTTAAGCAGGCACCGGTTGTCCCACTCGAACAGAAACTATACTCGCGCAACTAGTAATTAGCTCTATCTATCTACTTATTGACGTTATCGCTTTCTCCGCAGGCGCTTTAAATGCTCGTGGAAGCTGGCTTCAAGTTTCTCGCATGCAGCCCGTCGCACGCATTGACGATGCCTATCCCTCTGTTCAATGCGCCGTGCGCAGATATATAGAAAAAGAAAACGAGAAAAAGAAAAATGAAAGGAGAAAGCAGATCAACGGAAAATAATAAAAGAACACCTGCAAGCTCCATGCACACGAACCAGGAAGAACGCGTGCAAAGCTCGTAGAACCACGAATGGCCAGCAGGCACCCGCGTGAGCGTCGGTTTTGTAAAAAGCAACGTCTGCACGAAGCGTGGCAGCCCGCCTTAGCGCACATGCGTTATACCCGCCAGACGCAAACAAGATATCACCACGCCATTTTCGAAAGGAAACCACGCGTGAAACGGCGAATGCGGCGCAACGTTTAGAAAACGCGCAGTTCACGCCGGAGCGACCCGGCACGAACAACTTGGCAAAGTTCTCCCGCTCAAGCTACACCGCAGCCAGGCTGCCTCCCCCTAACCACAACCGCACCCCCTTCCCCATTTCTTTCTCTAAACGGAGAAGACGCGCGCACCCACCACTCGTTGTTCTGAAACAGCATTCACCCGAGGAAGCGATGCGCATCCTGAAGCAAGAGCGAGGCAAACTCGATGTTCGCACAAAACTGCGTACAGAGCCGGACACGCGCTTCCCCCTTTATCCTTTTTCTTTCTTTTCGGTTACGCCAAGTCGACGCCCACGATGGATTGCACTTAGGTGGCACGGCGGCTAGATGGTAGCAAGGCAGGGAGGTCCTGGTTTCCTGTTACAGTCGGGCTTGGTTACGTGGTTCACCTCAGAGCATAAGGAGGTGGTCATCTGCTGAAGAGGAATAGCCGAGAAACGATGACACTCGATTGTGCGGTTCACATAGGTGACTCTTTCTTAGACGCCATCGCCGCTCAATATCTGGGTCAAAGCATCGTCCTCGCGTTCATTATCTCTTGTTGCTCAGTAGACACATGCACTGAGAAGTGGGTGAAGGGGCGCACAAAGAAAAAAAAAGGGGAGGGGGGCGGGACAAGAAAGAAAGCTACTGCTGTAGCACAGGACAACGTGTGAGAGATACACATTAAATGTCACGTGCTTAGACGGCACGTGGCATCGGCTCAACGTGGGAAAACACGTGCGGGTTAGTGCTATATATATATATATATATATATATATATATATATATATATATATATATATATATATATATATATATATACACGCCAGTCATATATCGAGACGCAACGCTTGGGTGCTGCAGTCATGAAGGGGAAGGTGCTCTCACGGAAAATGTGTCGGAAGCATGCCACGGCTGATGCAACTTCACCGCTTTGTCTTCCTTCGTAATCGTTTTTTTTTTCGCACTTGTGCGTGACTTGAGACTTATCGAGGCTTAGTGTGCATAAGTGTGCTTATTGAGATTATGCACACAGCGGTTTTAACTGAAGGAATATACAGGTAGCAGATGTTGGTGCGAGCTTTGCTTCAGAAGGATGCACATAGATTATTGACTCAGAGACACGAAAATATGCTGCTGGACTAGCTCCTCGCGCAGTTTATGAGCGCGCTGAAACAGCAATGCAGGAACGAAGAAGCGACGACACAGAGAGCTAAGACCCAGGACAATCCGTCACGAACAATATCTGAAGTGAGGGAGCGCTTCTTCAGCAATATTGCTTCAGTGAGAGTGAGAGAAATGCAAAGTTGTTTGTTACTCAGAGAAATGCACACATACAAAGCTTTTCAAGTGATCCAACTCTAAAGCGACAGACTGCGAAAATAAGAATAAAATGAAATCTTAAGACAAGCTTACAAGACAAATGATAACGAAGGTCGTATGACAAATCATGACAAATCATACAATGAAGAGCACGTTTCATGCACGGAGTGCCGGTAGAAACCCCTGGCACAAATGCTCCAAATGGGACCAGTGGGCTCGTGTGCTGAACATACATGCTTTTCTCATGCCATACAGGAGACACTCGCTTTAGTTGTGAGCACTTTAACGTAGAGTATGCTAAGTGATGCCCATTCGCTTTGACTCAGCCTTGCATTCGACCTTGTCGCGCTGTGCTTGCGTGGACTAGCTGTCTGCCTCTGCGATTCTGAATATAGCGTCGGTTGCAGGAGGTATCACTTTTCACTGACCTGCCTGTAGGCTTGCTTGCTCGAATTCCTAATCAGTGGCGCTCGATTACGGCAGGCAAGCGCATGCATTCGCCCGCATATCGCCTCGCTCTGATCATAAAACACAGGCAGGACTCCGTGTTCGCTGGATAAGCCGTTGGGCGCCAAGGACCCCGACAAGCGAAATGTAGCAACAAGGCGAAGCCAAGGCGCGCGGATACCGCGTACCAATAGATCGACGGCGTTGGGTGCGCGGGAACCGGTTTCAACATACACGCCACACACTATGAGTGTGGGTGCTATATCTCGATGAAAGACGACAAAGACCCTGCCCAGGTTGATCAGCATACTTTTGTCGTTTTGTTAATCGCAACCAGGTGACCTTGGTTAAATTATAAGCGAGGACTTCTCGGTGCGCCAAGCGGACTCCATCGCGGGGAGCCATTTGCATCAAAGGGGACCAGAAATGCGGCCCGAGAATGTGTCGCAGCAAAGACGCCGGGGCTACCCCCATTGAGCACAGCGAAGGAGGGCTGGTTAGTTCGATCAGGCAATGGGATTTATTTTATCTCCGATGTTTACCGTGCACCTTTGGTTGTTATACGACGCGCTGTAGGAGGGAAAGTGAGTGAGTGAGTGAGTGAGTGAGTGAGTGAGTGAGTGAGTGAGTGAGTGAGTGAGTGAGTGAGTGAGTGAGTGAGTGAGTGAGTGAGTGAGTGAGTGAGTGAGTGAGTGAGTGAGTGAGTGAGTGAGTGAGTGAGTGAGTGAGTGAGTGAGTGAGTGAGTGAGTGAGTGAGTGAGTGAGTGAGCCACTGCAGGCTGAGTTACACTAGCAAGGTAACGCAGGGTTTGTTCCACTCTTGCTCCTCATTTGCGTGTGTGCGCAAATTCACATGAATGGCAGAAGAATTATCTAGGCGATGCAATACATTGTTCCTTCTCGCTTTCCATTTCGTGAGTCAATATTGGTTTCCTATTTCTTTCTGTTTTCTTTCTTTTCTGAATTGTGCCTTTAGTTCAGCACTACTTATTTAAACTTCGTCTTCAGCATTCTTTTCCCCCAACTTCCTGGAAGCACAGGGGATTCTCCATTGTCGTAATTGCCTAGGTCAAACTATTCCGCCTCCCGTAACGAGTGGTTTCAAGTCTCCCATTTCTTTCAGCACGTTTCAACAGTCGCACGCGACTCACGCAAACAATAAAGGCTCCGGTGTTTTTTTCTTGTTCTCCGTCTCTCCATTTCCTCGCAGCTAACTTTGGAAGCGAGGACTGCTTCCTCCATATATGCACGTCACGATAAATCTCTGTCAACGCGAGTCATTATGTCGTTACGCGCCTTCGTATAAAAAGTAATCTTGGCCGGCGCGGCGATTCAGAACACCGCTTCAGGCCGCAGATAGGTGTAGCTTCTCAATCCCCACTGCATATGCATGGAAAAGACGCGTGATGCGCTCCCGGGCCTTCCCGATATAGGCTGCAAAACCACGGGTAAGAAGGAAAGCGCGCGGAAACACTTCATGTTTAACCAGCCCGCCGTAACCGGGCAGAGAAGTGTCACAGGAGCTATGCATGCGTTCTTGCGCCTCATCTGCTGACGTCTAGCGTAACTTGAAGTTGCACTACACGACGGTTCGCACTAAGGGAATACGAAGTGGTTGGGTCGTGGCCAACCAATGCACCTAGGATGTTGAAACTTGTCCGAGTGGACGAAGCGGTCTCGTACGAGCCTATAGAGAGCGCTGCATTCAATTAGCTGCGCGCTGTTTTAACGGCGGCTTGTTTAGGAAGAAAGCTAGGGCGAAAGCGGCACTCAGTGTTGTTGCACGTGAGCGCTGCGATCTCAAAGAAAGAAAGAAAGAAAGAAAGAAAGAAAGAAAGGAAGAAAGAAAGAAGGAAAGAAAGAAACTGCAACGAGGAAAGGGCCGCGGCGCGTATACACCTTACTTAACGTGAACAGTGCCGGTCACCACGCGCCATAGCAAGCCAGAGAAGGTGGCTGGCAGCTCGATTTCAGCGAGACTCAGTATAGGTAGTGTATGGAAGCAATTAGCAGCGATTAGTCTCGTTTTATTCTTCTTCTGCTTTCGGTCTTTCGCTTCGCAGCTGAGGCGCTCGTGTTCCGCCAACCGACGATTTCAACGCGCACGCGCTCATTAGGGCGGGTTTTCTTCTGTGTCCCGCTTCACTCCCGTTTCGCTGGCAGCAGTGTACACAACTCCTCTCAGGAAGGGACGTTTCAGCCAGCGGAGGGTAGTTTGATCTTAAGTACGACAGTGCGGCGCGAGACGGCTGACGCCGGCGTTAGGACGAGGTCGACGGAAAGGCCTTGAGTGTCCCTTTCTTTTATAGTTCTTTTCACCGTTCGCACCGCGTCGGTACAGGGTGCAGAGTGGCGCCGGCACCTGTTGGTGAAGCTCGCATTTTGGTAATGTGGACGTCGCCGCTCTGAATACGTAATCAAGAGGGCGTTAGCGGGAACTTACTTACCGCAGTTATCATTGTATTTTACTCTCCCCTGCTTCTCCCTCCTTTTTGATTTTTTTTGTTCCATCTGAGAGCAGTTGACCGTAAGGACGCACGGGAGAATCACCGTATTTGCCCTCACATTATACAGTCTATATACCGATGCTCCAACCTTAAGCTCCAATTTACACTAGCCTATACTTCAAATGGGTCGTCGTTTGTAAAAGGGGTCTGCGCATGTTATAAATGTATGTTCGTAAACGCCCACGCCTACTTTTTACTATGCCCTCGTTTTCTTTTTCTTTTTAGTTATCTCCCCACGCGTAATTTTCTCTTCCTTATATTTTGTTCCGTTTCCTTCATTTCCTTTCCTCCTTTATTCTCTGCATTTTCAGCCAAGATTCCGTGTATCTGGTGACATACTTTGACAAAAGGTGAAAAGATGGTTGGTTTTGTGGCTGTATTTGTGAACGATTTTGTTTCGGTTACGCTCAGCTTACGACTGGAGGAACCGAGCATGGTTAAAAAGAAAAGTTAAATTATGGCGTTTTACACGCAAAAACCACGATCTGATTAGGAGGCACGCCGTAGTGGGGGACTCCGGAAATTTGTACCACCTGGGGTTCTTTAATGTGCACCTAATTCTAAGTACACGGGTGTTCTCGCATTTCACCCCCATCGAAATAAGGCCGCCGTGGACAGGACTCGAGCCCGTGCCTGGGCACGGTTGCTGACCGTGCCAGTTGTTCAGCTCTCCAGTTCGGGAGAGCTGAAGACTGTCGTTGTGACCGCTGTTTCTGAATATTTAAAAAAAAATATATTCTAGCTTCTAAAAAAATTATAATAAATAAATAAATAAATAAATAAATAAATAAATAAATAAATAAATAAATAAATAAATAAATAAATAAATAAATAAATAAATAAGAAAAACCGTGCGCACTTGAACACGGCATCTGCACGGTATAAAACGCAAAAGTTTTGTTGTCTCCGCCATTCCTGCCTCTCTCTCTGTTCTCTGTACGCCGCGGCAACTTCGCACTATTCCAGTTCTTTTTTCGCGCACTGTGAAAGAAGGCTGCCCGAAGTGCAACAACAGATTATAGGCACGTAGGAGCAACGAATCAAAGCAAAGAATTCAGGAAGGAACGCGCCGCGATATGCGCACACATGTGGGAAGCCTAGTGTGAAAGAGAGAAAGGGAACGCGCTCCGAAAGTGGCGCAACGATAAGCATCGCCCGAGACACGAACTGTGCCCGAAAGGAGTGATCTGCGTGTAGCGAACCTCCGAGCATCTATCCATTCGCACCTCAAATGTGCCCGGAACGCGCTCGCAGCATAAGCACTAAACCGTGTCTTTGCATGTGACGTACAGAGAGAGAGAGAGAGAGAGAGAGAGCGCTTCGCAGTTCGCAATGGCGTTCCGCAATCCGTTCGCGAAGAGCGCGGAAATAGATGACGTCCGGTGATATGGATGCTTACGTAACCAGCTGCTTCTAACTATTTTTTTTTTCTGTTGCTTCGCCTCGATACGCGAATTCAACTCGGACGACCGCGCGCCGAATCAGAAGCATACTAGAGTTTGAGGCAAGGCTCCGTCGACGTAGTATAGAGGAACGCACGACTGGGTGACGCACCTATACGTTCGATACGTGTGTATGTGTACGTACATATACTCGACGGGTGAATACATTCTACACAAAGCCCACGTTATCCGAACTCTCCATCGCGCGGAAGGGGAAGTGATTATCATCACTTGCTAGGTATATCGCAAAGAGGCGATAACTGAATTTGGCCTGCGCTAACGTTCGAAGACAGATGACGCAACAACGATACCACACTTAAAAGCAGTCTTCGCCGTATATATATATATATATATATATATATATATATATATATATATATATATATATATATATATATATATATATATATATATATATATAGGCTACCGTTAAAGAAGCCGAAAAGTTTAGGCAAATTTAGTGTTCCGGTGCCAAAACACCCCCCGATTGCTAAGTTTTAGCGCAAGCTCTTGGGCCAGTTGGTGCATGATGAAGTTAAAAAAGGAGGTACCAGCGAAACACAAAGGACGCGCACGCAAGGAAAAGTGCTAGACACGGACGGACGACGTGTCTAACACTTTTCCTTGTGTGCGCGTCCTTTGTGTTTCGCTGGTACCCCCTTTTTCAACATGCTAAGTTTTCTTGCGAAATCGCTGAATATACACGCAGATCTAAACGCCAGTGAAAAACACTGTCTACTTTGTAACTGTCGTTTTTTGAAAGTCATATGATTGTTTAACAATGTATGCGAAAGCTAACTGGCCTCCGGAAGGAGCGCATTTCCCCTCGCGCTGTATTCTTTTCATAACTGCAAAATTTTTAGCTTGCGAAGCCGGTGACGAAACAACTACCGGCACTTACAACCACATAAAAATTAACAAATAAATCAGAAAGAATTCAAAACGATGTGTGCACACAGTTACATAGGGTAGCCTCGCGGGACTTTAATATGCCGGTGAATAAGCAGAATAGTTAAAAAAGCAAGAAACGAAAGCAGAGTAGAGGATCGAGGAATTCCCGCAGTAGGCGCTTCCGCAACCTCATTAGAACGTCCGGCAGCCTTGAAGAAAGAATAAAAAGCGTATCGCCTCTGCGCAATTTATTTACTCGCCAGACAGGAAGCGACCCCTCGCAGTTGCGATCGACTTCAGGGCAAGTAAAAAAGTAAAAAAAATGCCAGTAAAGAAAGTCGATCGAGGCACACGCTATGTCGGATTCCGGGCGGCGTAGGAAAGGGGGAGCGCCGAACAGCCGCGATACTGCGCGAGGCCGCTCAAATGCGAGGCGGAATCGAGTTGTGTTTTCCAACGGAGATGTTAAAGACGCGCCGCCGGCTCTCGCCCCACGTACCCACCCAATAGAGCGGAGAGAGACTGCGACAGGGCTGTTCACGACGCACCGACGCAATCGCTGTTACCGCGAGACACTGCAAATCGGTTTCTTATACAGGAACACTCCAGCGCCCCCCCCCCCCCCGCGCCCCCACCCTCCCACGCCAACCCTATAAATGTTCAGCCACTTCAACTGCCCCTGTGTTCCCCTCGCCCTCCCCCAACCACCAGCAAGTAAAAAAAAACACACACACAAAGAGATTACTAAATTGCTCGTAAAGCACAAACAAGCAGATGAAGCAAATATAACGTAGATATATGCGAGCATATGTGCATAAGATGCGCAGCGAATCCTCTGCGTTTCATTAAAAAGCTTTCTCTCTCTCTCTCTTTCTATACGCTTCCTTAAGTACGAGCAGTATATATGTGTGTCATATGTGTATGCCATATATGTACAGTATATTTTATGGATATGTTAGACGTGCAAGAATGTCATGGCGGATACGTACACATGTTTATGAAACAAGGAGTATCCGCCGCGCGCATTCGTGCGCGAACATCGCCATTAAAGTATTAGATGAAGCATAAAACAGTGCAAAATAAAAGAAACTAAGAGAGAGAGAGACTGGTGGCAGACAAAAACTGCAAGAAGGCAGTTTCGTAAGAAAAGAAAAAGAAGTGTAGACGCTTCACCGCGTAACCGCGGTGGCTGCGCGATTCCACGCGGATACGACAACGGGTGTTGCGCAGGTAAGCCAGAGGGAACGCGATGGCAGACACGCGGATGCGGTTGGAATGCTGCGCTGAGACTCTCTGTCTCTCTCTCTCTCTCTCTCTCTCTCTCTCTATATATATATATATATATATATATATATATATATATATATGAACCGTGCTTCTTCCACTGCTGGCCGCGTGTACTGAGCAACGCCCAGTGCGAGCGCGTAAATAATAGCTCAGTCGTTTTGTAGGCACCGTTGTTTTCTGCCACCTTTTCTATGCCGTATATGAACTGAACAAGGGCCTGAAAGCGCTGACACGGCGTCCGGCTCGTGCAGTCCTTGTTGTCATGCCTTGTACGTGCCGTTGACGACGGACCGATTCGGTGTGTAACACTTTAAAAACAGTTGCACCCTATGGGGGGTATATTTGCCAGAGAACCATGCTCGTCATCTGCCTTGCCCGCGTTTGCTTTCTTTAACGCTGCGAGCTCGGTACTTCCAAGTTAGGAACGGCATGCGCGTTATCATCATGACAGGGCACTCCCTACAGGAAAGTAACGAGCGCAGCGTTTTCAAGAAAGGAAACGCAAGCAAGACAGATAACGATTGTTGTTCCGTAGAAAATATACACCCCAAAGCGTGCAACTGTTTTTACAGGGAATCTAATGGAGACGAATTAGCTACAAAATTTTGGAGCGCGCGAAAAGCCCATAGTTTGATAGTGAATATATATATATATATATATATATATATATATATGTGTGTGTGTGTGTGTGTGTGTGTGTGTGTGTGTATCTGCCTCCATGCAATATTTTGCGTACCCGGAGAACATTTAGAACTAGCGCAGTTAAAACCTCCGAGATTCGGCGACGCCCGCGGTGCGCTGAAAATCTCGTAGGTGACATGCTGTGGTTTCCGTGTTATCCAGTAACCCCCAATTGCACGTGCGTGTCATCTACTTAAGTGATATTTGATGACAGTTCATAAAAAACGAATGAGCTAATCACCAGTCCAGCAGCTTTGCAAAGGTTGCTTCGATAGTCTACACTATTTATTCACTTCTAGAACCAATTTAGCCAAATCAAATTTTGTTACTTCTTGGTGACATTTAAACTGTGCCTTACGGAAAGCGACGAGAAGATGATAAATAAATAAATAAATAAAACGAAGAAACAAACAAACGCCCTGAAGTGCGACGAACTTGCAGTTCACAAATATGCTTTGTGCTTCGCCACACATCGCCTGAAAGAGTAACTGCGTTAAAAGGCGATTTAAGTACGAAATACATCACTATTTTCATTGGCAAAGATAAGACTCCAAGCTGTGAAATAAGGTAGAGGATATGAAAGGAGGATATCGAATGACAGGAGCAGTATGCCTTCAGATCCTACCAGTAATATCCGCACAGTCTATAATCTCTGTAAACCATATGGTACTATATGGCGTGAAATTTTTGGACGTGGAGGTTTTGAGTCAAATGACTTCATTTTGAGAAGGCACACTTAGATCAGCAGAAAGATTTTAAATACTGTGACATTTAGCAGGTGACGGAAGTGGTGTACAAAAGATGGTATGTTTTCGATAACGAAGTGCCGAGACCGACTCTACGGCATACGTTTAGACTCATATCTTGGTAACGTGAGGTCAGCTTATGAGGACGTGTTTTCTTCGTTGCACTACCGTGCGTCGTTGAGATTCTTGCGCGTCCATGAATACTTTGTTTAGCGCAAAACGACAGACACAAGAAAGACGACCAGGACAAGGCGTACTCTCGAATACACAATGTCTCATAAAGCAGCCGCAATAGAAGCACGGTTGGAAGTGCCAGTGCCACGATTCCACAAGCACTTTTGCAAGTACGAGGCAAGCCTCCAAACGCGTCGCGTTTGCCTTCTCGTGCTTTCTTATTTCTGGTAACCACGACATAGTCTACCCGGCAGAATAACTCGCCAATCTTGAGATGCTGTATTTCTATTTCCTTCTTGCTGCCCTTTGTTCCCTGTGGGCCAAGTGAGGCCTTTATGAACCAGCCTTGCAGCGCCAAGCTGGCCACAGCAGCACTCTGGAGAGTTGCAAGAGCTCAGCCGCACGTATACGTATACATACGCACGAACGGTGGCACTGCCTCACAGACGGGCAAACAGAGAAACGAACGAGGGGACAAACAACAAAGCGAAAGAGCAAGCACGTCGACAGGCAGACAGCTTTCCCGCGTCCTCTGAGGATAGCAGCACCGAAGGTGGTCCCTTGCACGCACCGCACCGAGCGGCGCGGCACTGCACGTGTATCGCAACCACCGGTGTACAATGTGAGCGAGAGAGCGTCGGCCCTTTCTCGCCTCTCCATCCTCCGCCCAGAGGAACAACGAGCGAACCCGAGCCACATAGGGTGCACACACAGACGCACATCTTGGCACGGACTAAAAAGAAGGAGTGGTGGAAAGGGAAAAATGGAGGGAGGGGTGTGTGTAAGAAAACGCAAAGAAGACTCTTAGGGCTTTCTCGCTCGCTCTCTCGTCTTCTCGTGCACAGCGCGCGCACAAGCCAGCCTTCCTCGGCAGGTCCAGTGGCCTGGTTTTCCCTCGCCCGTCTGCGCCACCACCAGCGCTGGCGATGGGGCCAGGCTCTGCCGCGGGAAGAGCAAAAAATAACGCTCGCAGCACGCGCTCGCGCTCAAGCCGGAGGAGGGAAGCCGATTGAAATCGCCTAACGGAGTATGCCCAAATCGCGCGCTGCGCAGAACGAAGGCGGCAGTAGCCGTCGGGATCTTCCCCGGAGGAACAAGAGATAACGGAGACGTCTGGAAGGAAGCCGGTTCTCGCCTGTGCCGTCAACATAACCACGTAGTTCGAACGACAGCGAAAAACTGGCCTCAACTCCTACGCAAAAGACAGGAATCCCACGGACGTGCCTCGAGACCGTGGATAGGTCTTTCGCTCTCGTTTCCGCCCAACGAAACTTCTTCAACGGTGGCATCACACGCCGTTCAAGGTTCTTCCACACTCTGGTCCTGCTACAGTGCCGACAGGAAAAGAAACCATCGGAGACAGAAGGTCCGTCGCACCTGTGGCATCATCCGGATGCTCAATTCCGGAAAGACGAGACTGGACACGGGTCAAACTCCGCTAGTTCCTCCCTCCTGAAGACTGCGCGGACGGTCCAGTGCTTCCCGTCGTCTTCGCCGTCGCTTCGGAAGAGACTGCTCTTTTCTGCTTCTTCTCCCGATCGGCTGCCGTCGACCGTGAAGGAACGCGGCTCCTGGATTAGGAGTGCGAAACAAAGATACGAGACGATTGCGCAAGGATCCGTGCGAGTGTCGTGCGCGCACGTCGACGTGGGCGTCAACCCGCCGTCGTCGTTAGAAATTCTTCGTTCTTTCTGCTGTGCCGAGTGGAACCAGAATCACAGGATTACCGCCGACGTCCCCATCCAGCCCGATGCAGCTGCTGTCTCACTAGCACCACTTGCAGGACGCCGCTTGCAGGGTGCCGTAGCTGAAGTTAGGACACCGCCTTCCAAAAGGAACGCTCCCCGTAAAGCTCACATAAGAAGTGGAGTTGGTGATAAGTTATTTTGCTGGCGGCGGTCGTGATTGCTGTGGTTTGATTTTCAACGCTGGAAACGAAAGAACAATGTCGTAAGTATACATCTGGCTCACCCGCTTGTTATCCGTGCCACGCCTCCGTGAATGTTAGCGGTCAGAGAGTATGTATCTTAAGAACCGGGTGTGCGTCGTGATTGAATTTAGGTGTGAACTCTGTGGCTTAAAATCATATGAATTACGTAGTTGTCAACGACTGGCTTTATGACGCAGGCGGCTCGGAATAGCGGGATTGTTTGTGCGAATGAATGGGTAGCAAGCCCAGGTACGAAAGCGAAGCTAACGTTTCTACCCAATGCAATAGCGTTCACCACGAAGTATGATTTATCGTCTACATGTTCGGGCAAGCATATAGCTGCCGTTTGTGCGCCTTCGCGTAGTGGGATTAATTCCCTTGACTTTTGATCTAGATATGCGGATTAACAGCTGCGTTGATGGAGGGTAAAAATGCATGTGTCAGATTAAGTCGGGACATATATCCTGTAATGATTTGGTGGAGGAAACGCATTAGACTTACATAATTTTGAGCTCGTACAAATGTACATTTTATTTTCTCTAATGATGAGGAACATGCAAAAGAAAGGAGCACTGCATTTTTTTTGTTCTTTGTATCTTTCTGGTCCACAGAAAAGTTTCGGACATAGAAAATGCGCTACACTTTGTTATGAGTGGTATTGGCGTGAGATACTTGCTCCAAAGGTAAGACTCAGTATTTTTTAGTTCTTCGTTGCCAGAGCTGTTTGAATAACAACTCACTCTCTCGCTGTATAGTTCTGAATTGAATTGAATTAAGCGGTTTTACGTGTCAAAACCACGATGTGATTATGAAGCATGCCGTAGTGGGGACTCCATAGTGGGACTCCGAAATAATTTGACCACCAAGGGACCTTTAATGTCCCCCCCCCCCCCCCAATGCACGGAACACAGGTGTTTTTGCATTTCACGCCTATCAAAATGCGGCCGCCGCGGCCGGGATTCGATTCCGCGACCTCGTGCTTAGCAGCGCTGTATAGTTCAGTGGATTAAAGTGATCATAATAATCCGTTGCTTAATATCATCGGGCGAAATAGAATCCTGCGAATTAACCATAAAAATTAGTTTCTTGTTTGGTAGCACTGTTAACGCGAATGGCGAAGATTTTGAATACAAAGTCATATGACATTCCTGTAGACTACCACTTCGAATTCATAAAACTTGCGCCATACAGGTGCGACTGAAGAGAAGTTGTAGGTACTGAAATTCCTGAAGTCCATCAAAAACATTTATGAGGTCATTGTGAATACAAAGTGCAGCTGCTAGCTAATCGTATCGATAATCAGATTGCCTTTCATTCATATTGCGTACGACAAGTGCATGTAAAGCTATTATTCTCCTGCGATGTTATCTGAAGCGTTCACCCTTATATTTGTATCCGCGCTTATTCAGTTCTGCTTTCCTATCCCTGCAAAAAATGGAAACTATAAAAAGTACCGCGGACGCGTATCTTAACACTAAGGAAACAAATGATATGCAGACTCACTGCCGCAGGTTTGGCGCGTATATAGCCTTCCATTTTCAGCAAAGCTGCTCGCACGTAAGGCAAGGAAAACTGGACTACGCTCTTTCCGGTTCACTCTCATACATATTGAAACTGCGATTTACATTAAGGGCATGAATGAGTGAACGTCTTCGGTATTAAAGCTTTTCGCGGAAAATGCATTCTTCACTCGCTCAACTCGAACGGGCGTGGTAGCGCACAGTCGTCCTCGCGAGGCAATTTTGAAACACAGTCTCGGGCACTTGACATAAGGAGCACGTATACTGATTCTCCATGCATAACTCGTTCGTGGTGGCTCGCCACTTAAGACGATTGCCAAGTTTCCCACGTATATGTGCTGACCTTACCTCTTTCTTTTTTTTTCTTTTTTTCTAAACCGGCGCCCGCTTTGTGGCCGCGCGCGCGTTCATGCGGCGCTTACACCGCCGTGGTGCACTATAGGAAAAGCAAGGGTGTGGTGCCATTCAAGGCGAAGTGTACGCGCATTCATTTGCTTAAGACTTTCACGGGGCACGGAGACACTGTGCAACGCCCGGGCGGGTCGCTAAACGGGGAGCTCTGCCTGCGTGCAAACCGTTCAACGAGCGCACCTCGCTACTGGGGAATAACAATTAGATCCTGGACTAAGTAGTGGCGTGTACATTTTATTTCATTTGTACTGCTTCGGCGCTGTCGCCCGCACAATACACACCCATAATTATTTGCGCCAGGTGGTCTGTGAGGTACTCTAAAATTTTCCCTATAGTTCCGCAACCGCGAAGATTAGGCCATCGCGAAAAGTAAGTCACTTACTTTCAGTATATGGAACGGATCTGTGCTTCAGCATCTTTCTTTTTATTGATTATCTTTCCATTCTTATAAGCTTTCTTCCCCGCTATAATCTTGATTCGTGAACGTTACGACGACATATGGGGACCAATAATAATGAAAACTGAAAATTATGGCGACGCTTTCTCTGGAACCAGAAACACCGCGTATGGCGCGGTACACTCAACGACAGAATGCTCGGTGTTTTCGGCACTTTCACGAGTTGCCTTTAGAGGGCCAATGTGAATGTTACGCTCTCGGGCCAGCAAGATCACAACAGCTTTGTCGGTGATTCTTATTATCAGCGCCGCGTATTTACACCTGAGAGGGCTTGATTCCTTCAGACCACCTGTAGAAGTGCAGACTATCAAGTCGAATTTACTTCCTTAGCATGCGCTGTTCAAGTTTGTAAACGTTCTGTTCTGCCCCTTGCGTCGCAAAAATAAACTGCACCTCTCTCGCCACTAAAGCACGCACAAGCTCTTCCTCTGGACAATATTTAATGCCACGCGACAAACTCGACCCGTCACCGTTTCCTCGTTTATTCATTCATGTATTCCTCGCTGCGCGCCTACGCAAGTAGAACGGCGTAAATAAACATTGCGCCTCTTATCAACCGATGAACTCTGCTGCATCTGGGGAGGATGTATACCTTATTTTTCGCTCTCTCTCTCTCTGTCTCTATCGTGTACCCAGCCTACACGCTCCATGCAAGTAAAAAGAAAACAGGATGTAACGGCAGCGGTGGGACAGAGCCGTGCCAAATCCAATGTCGCCGAAGGTTTCACGGCGGCGGTGGCGGCGGGGACAACGAACTCCACCGAAGGCAAAGGCCGCAATATGTCCGCTGAGAAATAAAGTGGGCCCGAGAAGGGACGCCCAGAGGCTGTGCCGAGCGCGCATCCGTAATAGCTGAAGTCGCGAGGCCACGCGCGTATGCAACGCGCGCCTCTCCCGCTTTTCTTTCCGAACGAAAGGAAGGAACGAGGAGGGCCCGAAAGGGGCACGACCGAGGAGCGCGCGAGCTTTTTTTCACGACCACGCCGCGGAGCCAAATCGGTGACGACGCGCAGCGGGGGAGCTCTCAATTACGGTCAGGCCGTTGCATTCGCAATTTTCATCGAAATCGTCCCTCTCTTTTTTTCTTTTCTTCTTGCTACTTTATCTATACTTTTCTTCTCGTACACCCGTGAAATAAGCGAAGTCTGCGTGAGCGAGAAATATCGTCACCGTTGCCGGCACCCCGCCTGCTGTTAGCAAATAGGCCACCTCCGTGAGCGAGGCGATGTCGACGAAAACCGAACGCGCGCACTTCGAGACGAGCACAATGAACAAGATTCTTCCCAGGAAAAGTAACGATGAGAAGAAAAGTAAGAGGGAGGGGAGCCAGTTAAAGCGATATTTGTAGTCGCGAGGGCACGGGCACAAACAGAAACGACGACGTCGTCTTCGCGGTCACAGTCATCCGCAGCCAGACAAGCGCCTTCAATAAGGAGAGCTATGCAAATCGAGACAAGCATAGGCTACGCGCGTTCAAAAGAAGGCTATTACTTTTCGTTCCCATTGAAGCTGCTGCTCCGTGTCCGCTAATTCTGTGCAGCACTGCGCGAGCCAAGGAGCCGGCGTCGATGAGTGAAAGGTCGAAATTGCCGACGAGCGCACTCGTGGGAACGCCTTTGCCAACGTGCGTATACAGTTCGTTCGCCAGTGAACGATGGCCGCCAAACGATCAGGAAATGTTCTTGCATACCGTCTAAACGACTGCACTGTTTCAGGCAAATTGTAAAGAACGAGTGCAAGGGGTCAAAACGACTCGGCGACCTCTTTAGCTGTGCGTACTGAGTTCCCCCGCGTTGATAGGGACGTCTAGACGTGCCCCTTATGCGGCGTCTTCACCTCTTCGTTTTCTTTCTTACATTTTTTTTTTTTTTGTCATGGAGGGCATGGCAGGGAGGAACACAATTCCGATTGCTCCTCGGCTTATCCGTTTACACCCACCACGACGCCTAGAAGTTGCGGCGGGCTGTTGTCGGCTATTGTCTTCGAGACGCGCGGGCTGCACGCCCGCCTTCGCGAGGCTTTTTCTTCTTAAAGAGCGACCTAGCGTAACCCCCGTGCCCGGCTATTCCCTGCCGCCTCCTATAATCCCACAACAACACGCGAGCCCTTGCGCGTCCGCCACCAAAATAGAGCAGCTTCTGCGCAGTCAAGGAGCTCGTCCCGCCACCTCGCAGTAGAGGTACTCTACATACACCTCCGCTCCGCACCGACGCTGCAGCGGCTCGGCGCATTCTGTCATCCCTCGGCGGTCTCGTACACAATCGGCGGCCAAGAGGGCACTGCACTGTGCAAAGCCGGTATATACGCGGCCGTGCGCTCTCCTTTATGCGTTTCAACATCTGGGTTATTGTACCGGATAAACGTCTCCTTCGTGGCCTGCGTGGCAAGAAGAAGAAGAAAAAAAAAAGCAGAACCCTTCTCTGTGCCCGACGTACTCAATCCTCATTGTAATTGTGCCGTCTGACTATTAACGCGTGGCGCCGGAGCTGCAGTACACACGCCTCGCCGTGGACGCGTGTGGCGTCGCGACTCTGTGTGCCACTTGTCGGTCGCACTGGGCCTCTTCGCTGTGTCTGAAACGCACGTTGGCTTTTGTTTGCTTAGCGATATTTCTAAAGAAAGCGTCGTATAGTAATGCCGCGCGCGATCACATATTCATCCGTCGTTCTCGACGCCTTGCGGCATGTGTCATCCTTGACACTTGTTGCCGAATTCTGAAGTGAAACAGCAGGGCGTACGAATGTATAATTCGAGCTGCCTCGTTTCACGCTGGCTGAGCTACCTGCGTTGTTGCCTCACATTAAAGAGGCCGAGTTTAGGTTGTAAATATTATAGTAGTTTTCTCGAACAAGACAAATGAACATGGCGGCTGGAAGTAATCAACAGGGGTCGAACAAGAAATGCCGGCGGAGCCACGTTTTGACAAGGTATATGTTTTGTTTTCTTGTCGTGATGGGCATTCCGAATATGCTACAGTAGCTCCTTCACATGCAGTATAGAACCGCTCTATTGATGTGGACAGTGACGGATAGATTTAATCAGAATGCTGTACCATACAAAGAGCACGATGAGGTAATGTAGAAGCACTGTAAATATGGCACAATGGAATCATGTCCCAACGAAATGAATGCCCGGAGTGAGTTGTCGTGGTCAGCGGCCCTTTGCCTAAAGCCAATTGCTGCTTGTTTACGCGGCCTGCCACCACGAATTCAATCCAACTCACCGAGTTTCCAGTTTTACTAGGGACTGCTATAAAGGGCAATGTGTGTTGAATCACATAGGGGTGCACCCGTTTATTTAATGGTATTTTGTTCATTTTTACTACATTTGCGTTGCGGCTAATCCCCCGAATAAAGAAATAATTGCGTTGAACAGACCAGTTCACGAGCCTCTTCTTTGCGCAGTTAGAGGTCGCTCTATCCGCTTAATTCTGTGCCGTCAAGCAGTGTATAGCGATATAAAAATAGAGGTGGAGGACATGGCAGGTAACTAGACAAAGACGAAACTCCTGCTTTCGGATCACGTTTCCAAAATACCCGAAATGTGGCAGCACAAGCGCACGCAAGCAACAGACGCCACAGGGCAACAACTTTTCCTTGCTTCAGCCATAGTTGGAGTTTCCCTTTAGAAGATTCCTCACAAGTGCCCTTGGAGAAAACAAAAAGAAGCAAAACTGAGCGGAAGCAAGCAAAAAATAAAAGCGTTCATGCGCTTTGTCGGACTAACTGGCATGCCGTGAACGCAAAGCGCTTCCGGGTAAATGCGAGGTTACGAAGAAGCAACCGCGCGCAACGGTGGTACCACTGACCGCACAACCAAAGAAAATTTCATAATCCGTGAGCTCTATGCACGCTTGGTTTGAAGCCTAAAGAATAGCGGAAGAAAAAAAAAATAGGAGAGCACTCCTTGAAGCTGGAGGAAAAAGTAGTGATGGAGAAGGGCGTCGTCACGCGTGCTTTCTCCGAGTGACTGCGGACGAAAGCAAACTGTTTTCGCGACAGAGATGTCGCGCTCATGTCAACCTGATTGACTAAGAAAAGGAAGCGTTGGTGATAATGAGCCACTCACCCAATGTCAACAAGATCGCTATATATAGGACAAAAAATTAAGCGGATCCCACGCATTGTGGTGATCGACGTAACCGAAGCTTTCTGTGCTTTATGCTCTGATTGACGATGATTAGCGGGGATGTTGATGGCGAATGTTTAGCTTGTTCAGCGTTTAGTCCAATACAAGAGTGGTGAGTTGATGTTGAATGTTACCTTGCGGGCCCAACAGCTGTTGTTTGTCTGCTTAGCACACAGAACACAGAGGGAGATGTGTTTGCTTAAGGTGTTGTTGTGCGCCATTATTAATAATATCTGAGAGGGTTGACCATTATCATTGCCTCTCACAGCACATCGCATCGTAGCAGAAGTGTTAAACATTAATGGAATTATGGGGCTGTACGGGCCAAAACCACAAATGGTTTATGAGGCACGCCGTAGTGGCGGACTCCGGATTAATTTTGACACCCAGGTGTTTTTTTTTTTTTTTAATGTGGACCTAAATCTAAGTGCCCTAGCGTTTTTGTATTTCGCTTCCGTAGAAATGCGGCTGCCGCGGTAGGGATTGAATCCGCGACCTCGAGCAATGCCACAGCCGCAAAACTACTGCGGCGGGCACAGAAGTGTTAATTTGACGTCGACCGCTTTCGTAGTGTCGCCTAGACCCTTCGGGGCTGTAATGCGGCTTTGCATTACAGCACTGACGCCCTGAGTCAGTTGTCCACTTGAGAAATTTGCATGGTGCTTATTTTTCAGAAATAGCACAAACGCACTACCGTACTGTACCTCAGTACCTCTGCCACGCTCCTTTCATGTACTTCATACGCGCTCTCAACCAATTCCCCACGCGACGTGCAAGACACCAGCAGCAGCAGTGGAAAAGTCGAAGGAAGAGGCAAAGAGAGAGAGAGAGATAGAAAACTTTATTAAATGTCCTTGCTGGGGTCAAGGGCGCCGGGAGGCTGGGAGACTAGCGTCACCGGAGATGAGACGGTACAGCGAGGGTGCGAGGAAAGTGCGAGTCTGTAACAATCGCCATGTTGTCTACTGGTGCTTATTGAGTGACGTCACGAGAAAGATAGCAAAGAGAGGAAAGTTAGGGAGTTCAACCAGACGAGCGTCCGGTTTGCTACCCTACACTCGCGGAAAGGAAAGGGTGAACAGAAAGAGGAAAGCGGGATAGAGGGAACACTGTCTGTGCACGCAGCAAAGCACCTGGAAATCAGTACAGTCAAAGCAAGCGCTCCGTCGATACGTTAGGCTGCCGTCATTCTGCTGTCTGAAGCTAATCTTGGTGCTTCATAGCTGGTGATGCACGTTGAAGTCACCAGTGAAGACCAAGGAGCCGGTGGGCGTCAGCAGTATACGTTGCAGTGCGTGGCAGCATATTTTTAAGCTAAACCCCAGCCGTTCTGACTTCAGTGCGAATATAATGATGTGGATGAGCCATGATGCTCACTCAAGAGTTGCAGACTTGTCAGGAGGTGGCAAAGGAAGCGTCGCTTTAAAAAGAAGAGCTAGAGAACACTGAATCTGTGGAGCATGTACGTCGTGTGTACCCTCAGACCATTATTTTTTCCACTTCGAAAAGGACAGTTACATGTAATGAGAGGTTTCAGCAATACCTGCAAGTTTTTGAGCGACGGAACGTTGCCCCTCAGGGCGACCGACCGCGGGAGTAACACGCGCTGGAGTTGAGTAGAGACCACCCGCTGAGAAGAAGTCAGGGCCCGCGTCACGGCGCCATTTAGTCATGGTGTCGTTCTGCAGGCGACTACATGAAGTTGTCTCTCTCTCTCTCTCTCTGAGCGCTGTCTAGATGACGTGATGAGATGAGAATATATTCTATTATATAATCATGTTTAGCGATGTAATGCACTCACTTGCCTTCATGTATCATTCTGCAAATAATTTCCAACTTTATTGCCACAATATATTGACGCTAATATTTTCTAATCAATAGTCCAATCAATAAACGCTTATCGATCGAAATTACAGAAGATGTAAGCAAGCTTAACAGGCCTGTTGACACTGTTGCAGACGGGAGTGGGTATGGCGTTGTAGCCGATTAATATGCTTCACAACATCGTGAATTAAGCTTTTAAACTTTACTTGACGTTTCTATTAACGGACGCCGCGTAGGATTATACATATTACTGCGCTGCAGCTAACCGAGAGGAAGCAGCTTCGTAATAAAAAGAGCCGAACGAGAAATGATTAGACGTGACAGAGAAATCAACGGGATATTGATGCAACGTCTAAGCATATTTCCTTCCATTTGTCACTGTGTCACCTAGCGTGTGTGTTCACTGACGTCAGTAGAACATGCAAGAAGATTCCTCGCTTGTTCGTGCGCTTTCGGCCTGCGCCGTATATCACCGCGAATGGGATCACGAAAGAGAGAGTGAAAAAAAGGAGACAAACAGGGTGCCTGGGTCGGTGCAACGTAGCTGGATGCCAGCGGCGATACCGAACCGTGACAGCGACATGTGTGCACGTCGTCAGCGCCGCCGCCGGCCCGTCATCTTCTCGGGGCCGGGGAATGGACATAACGCGTAACGATACCACTACCAGCGTACCCTCCGCAAGGACCCCGGCGTCTATTACGTGGCGCGTATTTTTAGGGCGCCACCGAACCTAACCGAGCGACGACGCTGCCTTGCAACGGGCAAACGCGTGGAAAGAAAGTGAAAAACGTGACAAGCAGAAATGGTCGTTACAAACTCTCTCCACAGGCCTCTTGGACTGCAACTGTTCCTTCCTACACTTCGGAGCAGCAGAAGCAGTACGATCAGTTAGTGGGCAAAAGCGAAGATACGCAGAGGTAGGGTGCAAAGGCAGGAAGGAAACACGAAGCGAAGAAAATTGTCGATGCAGAAGTGAAAAAAGAAGAAGAAACAGGGACAAGAACAAAAAGAAATGCTTTGGCGCGGAGGAAAAGCGTCGTTTCCTGTTCCAATTTCGTCCGATCTTGCGGCGTGTGCCTCTATTGCGCGTCCCTCCGTCCTCTCACCCGACTGCTCTGGCAGTGCCTGCCATCCTATACCCTTCCCTTCAGAATACCCTTCCTCCACCACTACCGCGCAGCTTTCCAACCCGCGAGCACCATCGTGCGGTTCTCTCACTCCCCTTCCCCTTCTGCTCGTCATCTGGTAACCACGGGAGAGAGAGCCTGCTTGTCTCGTCTGCGGCGATGGGATTCCACTGCCGCCGCCGCCGCCGCTGTATCAGCGGCTTCTCCGCGCACGTGTAGAACGCTCTCCACCGTAACGTGTACGGTCGGCCAGTGCTTCGGCGCAACATGCACCGGCGAGCGAACTCGTACGAACTGCGACTATAAGACGGAGGGCCATGGCAAAAGAGAAGAACAAAATCATACGCATCTTTCCCGCCGCCCGCCAGCGTTGAAGCGGGTCACGATTAACGCGATGTTGCTGCGCTAGTTTCGACCCTTCGCCGTTGTTCGGCGTCCCGGTCGTTCCGCGGACACCGATAGCGCGGCCTGAACCACACAGGAAGCGAGCGCACGGATGCATGCACTGCTATGTAAACAGTGTCGTCAAAACGCTGGGAGTGTGGGATGGGAGCAGAAAAAAAGAGAAAGAAAAGGAACAGGAAATCAGTGTCATTTCGCGATCTTGAACTTGATGACCCGCCGAACTTGTTTCAGTGTTGACGCTCGCTGCACGCTGAGCCACGTCGAGAAGTTAAGACATTTATCTGCTTCTTTCGGAAGAATTCAGGATCGTTCTCGCTCACTTGCACGTGACCACGCATATCACGTATCACTCTTAATCCACTCATCTGTAAGAATTGAAACGTTACGAATATATGTAAGGAGGATTGAGGTACTAATGTAAGCGTTTTCATCGCAGTGCAGCACGCTGTGCGCACACACCAGAAGCATTCTTAGTGTGTCATGTATGTTACGGTATTGCTATATGGCGGCTGTGATAACGTGCATTTGATGTTAGCTTCGGATCACAATGCCGATTGGGAATCAGGAACAAAAAGTCTCCAAGCGGTCAGTGACTTCAGTGACCTACGGCCATAAACTTTCGCACAGTGATTGCGAAGTCTTCGCAGCATCCGACATTTTAAGCGTGCGATACGCTGCACGTAGTGTTTAGCATAAAACTAACGATTAAAATTATATTATGAGGTTTTACGTGCCGAAATCACTTTCTGATTATGAGGCACGCCGTAGTGGAGGACTCCGGAAGTTTCGACCACCTGGTGTTCTTTAACGTGCACCTAAATCTAAGTACACGGGTGTTTTCGCACTTCGCCCCCATCGAAATGCGGCCGCCGTGGCCGGAAATCGATCCCACGACCTCGTGCTCAGCAGCCCAACACCATAGCCACTGAGCAACCACGGCGGGTAACTAACGATGCAGACATTTTCTAGTATCCTAACTAAACTCTACAAGCCTTTACAGATGATAAACGAAATAAACTTGTACTAGTATAGCTAATGTAACCTTTTTTTACTGTCCCAGCCGAAGATTGCCGAAAGAGATGGGTGGAAAAAAAAAATAGAGAGAGAGATAAAGATCAAGAAACCAGCGCGGTAGGACGAAGGTTCGCGAACAATGCAATTGGCGTCGCCAAGGGCACCAGACGCTGTGTGCCAGCGTAAGTCTCTAGGGCACCATTTCAATCCGGGGTGCTTTCAGATAACGGTTCAGTTCATCGACTTGGCGCTTTGAATAACTAATCTTGCATACTGACACACAGGCCCGATTTCCACGATCGCATTCTTTTACGTGCCCCACAGCGGTTTAGGCACCAGTTTCCTTTGTTCGCCATTATGATGCTATCGTGTGATCTGTACTCACTTGCAAGTGAAAGCAGGACCCTCGTAGTGCAATGCCTACAGCGTCGCGCTGTAGGCATTGCTTCAAAAAGATTCTCACGGTCATTCTTTGTTTACGTCCGTCCTGTATACACAGGTTGTCCCAACTTTCATGCACCAAAATTTAAAAAAATATGCAACTGCCACGGAACTGGACAGAACCAAGGTAATGTCGTTTTCTGTCGCTTGGAGATAGTCAGATTATATTTTGCACTTTGCCTAATTACATAATTGGCCTTAATTAATTACTCAACTTCTCAAATATCATATATAAATGAAAAGTGTCAATGAGAAAATCGTACAGTGGCATGAAAAACTCCCGATACAGCATTATATTGCTCAATACGCGTTACATAAAACAGTTTTCCTGAGCGTGAAAGAAGCCCGCGAATACACGCAAAATTGTCGCGCCACTGGCCGCTCGAGCCACTTTGCGTGTATTCGCGGGCTTCTTTCACCCTCGGAAAAACACTTTTGAATCATACGTATTGAGCAACAGAAAGCTGTATCGGGAGCTTTTTATGTTGCTGTAGAATTTCTCACTGACACTTTTAAGCTAACTATTTGTTTTGAGAAGTTCATCCATTAATTAAAGCTAAATATGCAATTAGGTGGAATGAAAAAAATAATCTGAGTATATCCAAGCGACGACAAAAATTTTTATGCACGATAGTTGAGATACCCTGTATGGTGGCCGCACCGTAATCACGGCCGCAATTTTACATCTACTGTTACTTTTCGATAAGATTTAGCCTTACATCTCTTTTGATGCATAATATTAGTTGCATTTTACATAGACGCGACCGCAAAGAAGAAGTATATAATTGTCAAAAATTACAAGGCTTTTTTTTTTCAGAAACCGACAAGAACGTTGTCAATAAACTGCACTCGTTGAAAGACGTTGGCTTCACATTACTTTTCCTACTAGTCAGTAATGCAAGACATTATGATGTGATCACTTTCTACCGGCCAGACCTACTGCGCCTGGAAAAATGCACGTTATGGGAAGAGACTATCGGGTATGGTAGTAACATCGAAAGGCTTCAGACTTCCAAGGGACCCAATCAATTACAATGCTTACGCTTTGTGCTTTGACTTCGGAGTCAACGAAGCGGTAGTCGTTCTAACATGTATAACTTCGTCTTGGTGATAGTGTCAGAAAAGCGATGTCGAGGACACCACCACAGCTTCAGGCACGCACTTGACCTTTTGAAAAGTAGGGAATTCCATGCCTACTAAGCACGAAAGAAAATGCCCTAGTATAAATTGATTGAACACACGGGCCCGCAGAAAACATTTGAATATTAAAGAATTTCGTCAACCTTTCTATCTTGCAATGCAATTGAAGAAATGAAGAAACTTTCTTGCGTTGTAGAGCAGGAATGGCAGTCAGTACAGCGTCAGTGCGATATCAGAGTGAAGCGTTACTGCCTGACCAAGTAGCCACCTGTGCCTCGCATGTTGACCCCTTGTAACTCTGGAGCATCAGTACAACTCCCCCCCCCCCTCCTCCTTTTTCATTTTGGCATTACGTATGGCATGTAAGCAATCCTAGCTAAAACGTGTACTTGACGCGACCACTGCACACAAGACTTGATGCACAAGATTTCGCATACCCTTCAGAGATGAGATTGAGAAAAACCATAGCCACTGTATGCGTGAATCGATCCTACTACACGCGTCTCGCATGCGTCCAGGACGAAAGGCGGCATGCCGGGACAGTTAATTAAGCAAGTCACTCAACCACAATGGCTGAGCCGATCCTTCAATATACCCGCACAGAGTCCCTTCTGGGGCTACTCCAATGCACCTTGTCCTTCTCTTTTACCTCTTAGCTCGTTTCCCTCTTCTTTCTCCGAATGAAATGGTACTGTTTATCGCGTGGGCATCCGGTGCTGGATGTGGTAGCGATCATCGCCATAGAGTCATTTCGGCAATTTGCTTAGCTAAAAATCAGCCACCTGGTCATGTGCCGCTAACTGATCTCCCCGGAAGAGTCTTCAGGTTGGCTATCCCATCTCACGGTTCGAGGCACCGCACCGGGATATCAATCGACGCCTCCGGGACCGCTTTCGAGGCGTCGACAGGAAACGTCACGAGAGCGACCGAGCGGCTCACGACACGCGGCGCGCCATGTCGTGCTCGTTCGCAAGCGCGTCTAACGAGCGGGGGGCGACGGTACAGCGTGACGCCAGGGTGAGGAGACGCGGCCCGATGCGGCCACGTAACCACGACGATGACGACGAGGTCGACCGCGGAAACGCCCCGCACGCGATCACGCCAAGATGCGTGGGTGGTTGCGCTCGCGCGATGGAGTCGTGGCTGCGCGAATGTGGGTCGGCGGAGCCCTGGGTGCCGAGAAAGGCGCGCTTCTGTGAGAAACATTACGTGCTTGACAACATTAACCCCGCGTGGGAGCCGGCAAAAGAGAAAGCAGCGCACTGCGACGGTCTTTGCTGGGCACGCTGCTTCCAGAGGAGGACGCCGCATACGCTGAGGGCCTCGAACGGTGACGTGGAGCGAGATGCCACTTGGTTTCATTCGTAAAGTGTAGTTCGCAGTAACTGTAAAAAAAAATGACTGCGTAACATAATAAACAGGAAAGACAGGAGCCTAGAAAGTAAGGCGAGAACCATTCGTGCTTTCAACCGCGCGCGCTCCGTCACCAGTGCCACTGCCCCCCCCCCGTTTGTCACGTGACTATCCGGTGCTGGACGCAGCAGCAGTCATCACAAGTGTTCAGAATGCGACCGCCATGCCGTAACTTTCGTAGCAAAGCATTAGGTTGTCTTCTGTCGTGCTGATGTCCTGAGAGAGCAGTTGGTCGAGTAACTCTCTTAAATTGAGACGGCCGCGTGCTTACTTCTTGCTGATGCACCTATGACATATAACATTATCTCGACGCTAGGTGTATTAAAGTACACATACCAGATTTTGAAACACACAAGGCTTCTACAAACAAACGCCAGCCCAAGCACAAGACACAGGCCCATCCAATATCGGGCTATCACCTGTGAACTGAAGGCATTAAGTAAAGCGCGCATCTCCTCAAAAGTGTATTACTGCGGCGACAAAAACAGGTGATAAAAACGCTCACAGAGCGCCTACATTCTATATATTAAAGAACAAACAAGACAACTCAACCTTGTGGTTTCATTCTACCGTAATATATATAGAGCTTGAATCGTACCACGCCCGCTTCAAGACTGCAAAGACTAAACCCGTCACTTCAACTCAAACCTCCAGCGGGTCTACACCGACGTGAAGCGTCTCTTCTGTGCCGGTTATGGCTTGGAGTTGCCTTCACGAATGCCTACTCAGCACTAATTGGAATGACTAATACTCCTGCATGTGATGTTTGCGGATGCGAGGAGAACATTGACCACTTATTGTGCCATTGTCCTCAATTTCAAGCACAAAGACAGTCTTTGTCCAACACATTGAGGACACTCGATAATCGTCCTCTGAGTGAACAGACCATATTAGAGCACCGTCCCGACCGATCATCGGCTCAGAAGGCAGTGAAGGCACTTTTGTGTTTTCTCAGAACTTCTGGTTTGCTCGAGCGACTCTAACTGAAGTGCTGTCCGTACACGTACCTACACCTTCTCTCTCCCTTCTTTCTCTTCCCCTTCTCCCATCCCCCAGTGTAGGGTAGCCAACCAGACTATTGACTGGTTAACATCCCTGCCTTTCCTGAACTCTCCTCTCTCTCTCTCTTCTTTGTTCGCGTTCCTTTTTCACTGAGGCTTTATTCTTTCGAGGGTCTGAGTTGTGCCTTCCTCACATGACTTTACAACTATTAAGTGGGCCTCCACAGATACCGTCAGTCATTCATTACTCTGTTTGCGTGTTCCTGTCGACCTTGCATGAACCGCGCAATAAAGCATAGTTTTCTTGAGAAGGGCTGCTTCTTCGGCCACTGAACTTGTTATGTCACTCTAGAGCAAGGAGCTCACGTTCCCAGCGTAGTTTTTATTTAAGTTTTGCGTTGATTGAGCGGCAAGAACGCCCATATATGTGCCTTCCAGTGCGTGGTCACTCAGGGACATAAAATGCCTTGAAGCGCTTTGCCCGCGACTTGCTTACAAACACCTTCCCTAAAATGCTATTTTTCTAGAATCCCCAAGACGGTAATATTCCTAAGTTTGCTTGGTTGTGATGGATTAGGAACTATGTGTTCAAAGCAAACTCAACTTCGGCCGCGTGTACGTAGGAATTTTTCACACTGAAACTGTGAAACATTTAGGAACGCTGAGGTAATCCAGAAACACAGTTCGTCACTGCCTATTTTAAGGCGCGGCCACACGATGTGAAAGCCACCCGATACGCGCCTTAACTATGCAGGTTGGTTATCTACGTCCCTGAATTTTCCTCTTGGTGGGCGGCCGTCTAATTTATCTATTCCTAACTGTGGACTTCTCTTGCACAACGAAGTTATGAGTGGAGCTTCATAACCCGAGAGGCAACGTTGCACAGATTTACCTCTTCAGGTATTCTGCTGAGTACTATCGTTATGCGGAAGAACACTTTCGGCTTTTATGAGAATGCCACGGAGCACCTTGCCTTTTCGCAGCTGCTGATTTCATTTCGCATACGCCACTCGGATACATAAGAGAGAAAGGTTGAGTATGAACAACGGCAGCATGTATGGGTAGGCAACGTAACTCTCATCGCCCCACTCCCTCCCCGTCTACTTCCTCTGGAGAGCGTGTAGTCGTAATACCAATGCATAAAGACTTGGCCCGCTTTGGGTCACTCAGCTGCTATTCTTTTTCTGGCCACTGATATCCATTCAAAAAAAGAAAGCGCAGACACTAAAAGCGAAAGCACGGAGCCCGGATTGCGAATCCAGACGAAAGAAAAGAAAAAAATAAAGAGAGAAAGATGGACGGCCAGTAAAAAGCACAGTCGTGCCGGCGCAGCTTTTCGATCGTGTTCTTTGAAAAACGTTGGCGGTTCTAAAACGGCAACGAGTTGCGCTTCTTCAAAAGCTAACTCGGGCCGCTTTGGGATTCTATACAATAGCTAGCAGACGGATGCGCGCAACTCAAAGGCCACAAGGCGCACGCGTGGACAAGTGATGAAGAGGAGAGCTCCACAGGAGATGTGCAGCCGGCGAGACAAGTGGCTCGCGCCCATTTACCTAATGGCAAAATTCAATGGGAATGGGCTGGTTTCTTTGCAGCCAGCGAGAGAATTCGGAGCTGCCGGAAGCGGCCTCTCACTCTCCGCTGCTGCTGCCGACGCAGCTACCGCTCTAGTGGTGCGTGCACGTTTGTCCCCGCTGAGAACTCGTTTGTCGTCCCGTTTCCTCACACAACCAACCACTTTCTCTCGCTGCGCTTTCGCTTCGGAAGCCAAAACAGATACCCCTTTCTCTCTCTCTCTTTTGCTTTACGCCACTGAATCTTAACACTCCTAACAACGTGCCTGTTGTTGTTGTTGCTTTTTTCGACGATGCTGCCTCTCGACCTCCCCCTCCCTCTGCTTACCTGGGTCGTTGTGTTATCTTACTCCCGTGCGCAAAATCCTCGCGCCCCAGCATCGCACTGGTGTAAAGAGTGGGTCGCAATTAAAGCGGTTTCACAGCGCTCTTGGCTATGCAGTTGGGAAGCAGTTTGCGTTGCCGAGTGTAAACGTGAGTCTGCTTGGTCAGTCGGTCGGTTGCACGGAATTGCTAAAGTGCCTCTGGTCCACTCGCCGTCCCGCGGCAGCGACGGCGCGCAATTTGCGTTGCCGTGTTTAAACAGATGTATCTACCACGCTGAGCCTGGTATGCACTTTGTCGCGTGAGAAGTTCACGTTCCCGTGCTCGCGTACGTTCGCGCATAATTGCAACCTCGGACATTGTCTCCCCGGCTGCGCTAGCGCTATCTTGGGGCGGCACGTTTAATGCGCCGAGAGCGAAGGTGAAACGGTACGCGCGGCTGGCGGGTTGAATGAATTTCAATTGGTGCTCCAGCCTTTGTTTCCTGAGGGGGTCCCAGGCGCTCTATCTTAATCAAGGTTATCTTGTTCTTTGTTTATTTGCAAGAGAAACGATAAATTCTTTGTTCCTCTTCACTCCAACATTCCAGTTGTTGTTTGTTCAAACTTCTCACGTTTTAAGATCCATGAACTTCAACATGGAAAGTGTATTGGAGCGGAAGTGAGGAGACGCAGGTGAAACGTGAGTGCATATCGAAAGGTGAGAGTACGAGATCCGGTGCGAAGTTGCGAAGTTGGGAAAGCACGTAAAAGGAGTCGTCACGCTCGCACTGATTGGTCAATGCGCTGTTTCACTGCAGTATTCATTTGTAATTAGTTGGAGAAGGAATGGGTTAAAAAGCGATGTTTGTGCTGTCTCGAAAACGTATGGCGTATACGACTCAGAGTTTCTGCCTTCTACCAGGTCTTCCGAATAGTCGGGATTATTCTCGCTTATACAAGGCTGCCTTCATAATGGATCATTTTTGCTTTACACAGCAAACAACGAATGTAGGCCGCTTCCGCACGGAAAATTTCCAAATGTATTAATGATTGCCGCAGCGGTTTCTTCACTGCAGTACTTTTGTGTAATGGAAGAAGCCTCATCAACGGTATGGAGAGAGAGGCGTTTTACCGGCTTGTAACGAGATTGGAGGCCTCTTGAGCCGTACTAGTGTCCTTGTTTCGACCACATCCCTTACTTACTAGTTGCAGCCAGATTATAGCAAGCATTAACAAAAATGAAGAGGTCGTAATTAAAGATGAGCAATTTTTCTATTCAACGCTGTGTCGTAGGACAGAAGGGGTTGACAGTGCGCCAATATCACATTTTCATTGGTAACAGATTATATTCACCGGCGTATTAGAAGGGAACCATGGTTTCAAGTGTATATTACGCTTGAACAAGTGGTGGTAAATTAAAGCAAACATAGAAACGGATAATTGTACCGAACAGAAATACGAACATATGGCCATGATAAGATTTGCCGAAGTAAAGCAAGCCAGCCATCGACATCACACGAACAAAGAAAACTAGGCGCTGCACTAACGCAGGTTTTCATTCCCGTGAACTGTTTCTCACTGGCAAGCCTCCTTGCTGAATAAATCGCTACTATCACTTTTGGCCAGCGCTTGTTCTTACGGACGGCTCAACGTACAAAGTGTTCTTTGTTAATATTTTAATACCCAGTGCCAAGTTGCGTACCACCTCAGTTTTAAACAAAAAGTATAAAGCAAAAAAAGCAAGAAACAATAACGAAATCTCAACTATCCGCGAAGGACACTCATAGGTGAACGAACTACCTGTACATCCAAATGTGAAAAGGGCGGCCAGGAAGCATGACAGTACTTTTGGCGACTGCCTTCGCGAACATCCGCGCGTTTATTAGGCAACGTGCGGACACAAACGTTGGCTAGAAAGTGAAATTGAGACGAAAATAGACAGCGGACAGCTGCCCCTTCTGCTCGCGCTCAGCGGGACCTTGCCAGCAACGTCCGGCGGCCCCGAGACGTCAGCTGTAGAGGAGATGGGCGGCTGGCCGGCCGTAACGAGCGTGTAATGCGCTCGCCGCCACGTCAGCGGGGTCAACTCTGCGAGGTCGCCCAGCGTGTGGTCGATAAATACGTTTTTTACCGTCTTGTCAGCCACTGTCGGATGCAGGGCGCTTCACCTCCGAACGCGCGCGCGCGCTTTGCTGCGGAGCTACGAGTGCGTGCAACACTGCCTGAACGTTCCGTAACACTCGCTGCACGGGTGCGCGTCGCTTGTGCGGCTCCTTGCTTTCGCACTGCTCGTGCGCTGACGACCGGCGAGAATGGGACGTCAGATGAGGGGCACTTTGCTGTCTTCGGTCTCGTTTGTTTGTTTGCTCGTCCGTTCTCTCCGCGCGTGTAGCAGCTAGCGTGTGTGCGCTGCTGGGTTGGCTGCCGGTGAAGCGCCACGACCGACGACACGACTCATCTCGCTCTCTGTCCCGACAGCGCGACACCATCTCTTTGCCTCAATGTTTGATCGCGTCCGGTCTGCGTGGTCGTGTCGACCTCCTCTTTCGTGTCTTTCTTTTTAGACAATGAGGCAAAGGAGATACACAGTCGAAACAGCGGAGACGCGAGCATTTGAATGAATGGAGTAAGCGTTTTTCGCTCCGGAAGCACAGCGACGTGCCTCTTGTTGTTTCTCTACTCGATACGGCTGCGCTTTTGTTGTTCGGCCAGCACGCTTTGTCTTGCCTTACTTTAAGGCTCTTGTCGCGTATTGGAGTCACGACGTTGTTGCATTTGACGTGATTGCGTACGCAACTGCTGCTTGTTCGGGGCGCGGCACAACATAACAGGATATACTATTCCACAGCAGCATTATACTGCGCTAGCACTTACGCTGAACACCTTTTAATAGCTTTCACGGTGGTTGTTGGTTTTGCGGCAATATCGCCCACCATTTATGTCTTCGAATACCACACAATATCTTAAAAGAATATCTCGTGACATTGCATTGTAAAAAAAGCCATAGTTGCGCGTAGTGGAGAGAGAGCGAGCAATTATTAATGCTTCTAGTCGTATGTTGGCGCCGAATAATCGACGTAAGCAGGGACTTTGGCAGTCTCCAGTCAATTTACACGTTTGTTAATTACCCTGGAAAAGCTGTATCATACCTTCGCTGTCCGCTCTATTCCAATATAAACAAAGCTTAAGGAGCAGATGCAGCCTTTCAACGCGTCTTACAGCAGACGTAGCACCAGCGTCCTGTACATAATATGAATAAATCCATACATCTTTTCTCTGTTCTGTTCTGCTCCGTTTTCACTTCGCACGCAAACCACCACGCGCGATGGCGGCCCCGTCAAGCTTCAGTGGCCTCAAATTGAAAAGAGCAATCAGGCGCACAGCCCAGAGGCAATCGACAACCTGTCTGCCCAGCAAATGGGTTTTCAGAAGCGTAAGCACCTTCCTCGCCGGCCTGAATATCGGAGAAGACCTGGGTGGAGATCTGAAAAAGACACTTTAAAGCTCTTGACGCGTCGTAGCCCATCAGAGAGGAATTCTTATGGCGCAAAAATCACTCGTAGCAGCGCTGCACACGAGAATTTTTTTTTAAAAATGCGCAACGTGCGTAGAACATTGAGATTTCTTTAAAACTATTAAGTGCATCGTTGTACGGACCTTAGTTCGCGTAGTCGCTAGCTTAGAAGCCAATGTTCTTGAATGCCTTTACAAGAAAAGAATTGCAGAGATAGCCGAAGGATCTTTACAAAAATCAAACTATACAGTCTGTATACTTTCTTCTTATAGGCTTCAAGCAGACTTCTTTTCCTCCTTGTCGACATGACATCCTTTCTTTACGTATACTATCTAGCGGCAATAAACAGAATGGATGCACGGCTATCGTTACAAGCCATTACAAAGTATATGGTTACGAAGTAGAGGGTCTAGCGGAATCCCGCCTGGTTAGGGAAAATTATAGTGTGTATTATTTACAATGTCCATTTACTCTCATGCATTAGATTTACCCTTATCTAATATTTCTGTCTGGCAACGCATCAAATGCCATATTCGCAAAACTTCTAGTTCGTAAATGATGTTCACCGCTGGCCGGCCATCGTATGGAATCAGCTCTTACGAAAAGTTTTAGCGAAATGCCCTTCTTGAGAGACTAGCCCAGGATTTCCCATTACCCTTTGTTGGTGTAGTTGGTTACCCTTCTGCAATGGAGATCAATGCGACGACCGATGTATACACGGGTAAACAGCAGATCACTGCAGAGTTGTTCTGTTCACTCGCTTTTGCCTACATTCTCGTTTTCGAATTGTCGGCCAGCCATTTATATGCATTCCACTTCGCGAGCTTGTTGTCGAAAGTTGCTCGATTAATGCACTGCTATATCTTGCATCCCAGAAAGGCCATGGACTCTGCCACTTATCTGCAAGATTAGCTGCACACAAGTGTTAGCTTTAATGAAGACCCTGCGTGTGTATTTCTAGCTAATGACTCATTAGTGCCTTCGTTTATTTTACACGCTTCTTTCCGTTTTTCTGCCGTGCTTTTTTCTTACCAGTGATACTGGGCAGCCGTTTATGTGGCACTCGTTGTCATTTCGTTGTGTTCGAGCTATGCTCGTGCAGTGAACTTCGCCATTCATCTGACGGCGTTCTCTCTCTCTCTCTCTCCCCTCTGCGCAGGTACATGATAATGACAGCGACCACGCTGCTCTGTATCGGCGGCACACTGGTGTTCGAGGACTCGCGGCCGACGCCGTACAACCCCGAGTACGGCCCCGACTGCGCGCTCATCGTGACGACGACCAAGCCACATGCGGCCATCATACAAAAGCCTTCGCTAGCGTCGGCGGCCGGCCTACAGTACCTGTCCAATTTCGTGCCCCAGTGAGTATATAGCGGATAACGCGGTCCAGCCCGCAAATTTTTTTTTCGTTTCTTTTTTTTTTCGCAATTTTCACAATTTCAGAAAACAACTGCGGACTCTTCGTTTGATGACATTCTAGAGATTTTTGAGGCACGCGTAGAAACAAAATAGAAACGGGACTAGATGCTATGTGTCCTGCTATAGGCCATATCAAAGTCTTGTTTCTCCGACTTGATCAGATATTGACGCGGTCGCTTTTTCATAGTTTTCTAATTACTAGTTGTCGGTAAGCATAACCAGGGATTGGTTACTAGGCGGGCTAGGCATTCCGCAAGGGTTTGGACACCCTCTTATCATTCGTGAAACTGAAAGAAAGAAAAAAGACAAAAAGAACATCCTTAATACAGCCCAATATGGCGCCTCCTAAGCGTGTATCGGGACTAAAGCCGCTTGCACACCGTTCTATAGGCAAACTGCAAAGCGTGAAGACACGAAAACGCCGCGGTGCTGCGCCCTCGTATTCCGTGCGGCGAGAAAAAACCAAAACGGAAAGAAAGAAACCGACATACTTTAATGGCGCGCATTTTATCTGAAGATAAGGTTAATACACGTGCATGGTCGACTAACCAGTACTCAGTAAGTTAGCAAACATTATTGTTCAAAGCGAAGAACAGTGAAGAAGAATAGCAATGCTATACTTACCTGCTCGGCGCTCGCCTTAACTATATGCATGTTTGTTTAGAAGCAAGAGGCTTGTTGATGAATGATCTGCGTGTCGCTGTCATTGTGCTAGCTTGCTGTTACACAGCAAAAGAAAATCTGAAGCTAAGTTTGACCGGTAGACTAAGAAGAAGCTCGAACTTCTGACAAGAAAAGAGTCACGGGTCGACAGGCGCGCCAAGTGTACACTTTTGGTGCCACCCAGGTGAAAGAGTCAGGCAGCAACGCGTGTGATTACGGCAGTCTGCGCCTCTAAGATAGCAAACAGGCCACTTTTGCAGAGAGACAAAGGTTCATGTGCTTGGAAACGAGAAAAACGAAGGCGACGCAGTCTTCGAATTCTCGGCTCATACGTCGCGAAATTATTAGTCAATAAAATTACATAATATCCACGTGACCACATCTTTGGGGTATTCCCCGTGAAAGGATAGAGTTATATTCGAACACAGGTTATATTGAATGCATAGCGGGGAGCGTCGGGCAGGAGCTATAGTAACTCACGCGCTGGGCAGGGTTGTAACCATACTTCACCTTACACTTAAATACACAGCGGCACTCACGTATAGTGGTCGCATTCGCAATGTGGGTGCACTTTCGAAAGCCGCAGTGTCCGCCTCAAGGAAGTGTGGCTCATTTAAGGGGACCTATTTTCCCTTTGCCAGTTCGCGTAGTCAATTACGATCACGGTAGTGCCAACCCCGGGACCTATGGACACCGAGCAGCTGATTAGTCACGAATGCCCAGCTATCCAGAAGCGGCTGCTGCCGCGCACAAAAAAAAAAAAGGCACAGAAGTCGGCCAGCATAAATTTTCTGCAAGCGCGAAAAGACCAGAGCACGCGCGGGCAAGAACCGCCTCTATCACTGAGGCGCCGCCGACACGACAAAGTAATTACTTTCCCTTAGCCCACGTGAAAACGAACTCGCTCTACAGCACGCACAAAGCGTGCCTCCATACACGCGCCTGTTTCCTTTGGTACAGGAGCTATTTCGCATTCTTGCGCACTCTGTCAATATAGCCAAGAGCGAACGGTGTGCACTTCGCGCTGTACGCGAGCTACCGGGTTGCCTCGAAGGCGACTGAACGGCACGGCAATCAAATAAATATGATATATCGAGCCATAGGTGGACATGGCGGGTCGTCGCCTGGCAATGGTCGGTGACGCAGGCCGTTTTACTTAAGAGTCGGAGGAACAGTGCTCGAAGCTGTAGATATATAGCCGGCTTTGCAGCTACCGCGGTGTCACCAACGGAGCTAGCTCGTCGCAACCACTGCCTCGGGCATGCGAAAAAGCTGTAACGTCGTCGGAAGCAGCAAGAAGTAGCTGCGGCGATTGCAAGATTTCGTCGCTATGACTTAATGCGACCGAGCATAGCGGTGCGCAACCGTGTTGGCAGGGTTCCGTGGAGGATGTGTGCCACAGACATCGTTACCGAGTGGGTGTCTGCTGCATGCCTCTGCAAAACGGCGCAGTGTTGTGGGAGCCACAGCTTGTGCTTGTCAAGTAAGAAGTTATAAAAGAGCTGTTCGTGGTGCCCGGCTGGCCAGCGCCCGTGCCAATTCGCTAACCTCGAAATGCTATATGCGGTTGCTAAGGCGCAAACAGATCAGATATTATGAGCGTTTTTATTGAATTCGGTCCATGATGGGCTGACATATTCTCCAGCTATAGCACAGCTAGCGTTGCATGGATTTTGGGAAGCGGAGTACAATATATATATATATATATATATATATATATATATATATATATATATATATATACACTTTTTTGTTCTAGTCTTCGTCTGTTACAGTGTTCTTTCTCGAACAGCTGTGAAAAAGCCACGCTAACTACATTTCCTACACTATCAAATTACTCCATCAATCAGTCATTGTGAAATAACAGCGCGACGAAGACGAACCGCACAGCGAAGGGCAACCAAACTGCCACTGCCTGCTTACTGAGAACATACGCAATAAGTATGCGCTAATTTCCTAAGTTTTCTTTGCAGTCATTCAATCGATCAACTAATTAATGAAGCAATCAATTACTTAATCATTCAATTATTGGGAAAAAAGGAGATTTGGGGAAAGGCCAGCAGAGCAAGGTGTTCGGAGTCTTGTATAAACGCAAATTTAGCTTTTCCCATACATTCCCTCTCTATGTAAGCGCATATATCGTATTCCTGGCGTAAAACTAAAACTGGACTTCGGAATAGAGGACATGGTTAGAGTTTCGAAATAAGCGTGCGGTTACATAATATATGTTGCCACAGTTGTGCTATACTGCAAGCGCTGCGCAATTATCGCAAGACATGCAGGTCGTTTATTTTAATTTACTGCTCCTCACTTTCACTGCATACCGTTCATTTTTATTTAGATTCATTCTCACATGCTTACTGTGACTGGCTTCCCTTTACCCTTTTATTTTGTCTCTGTCTCTCTTCAATTTTGCCGAAGCGGACAACTAGCTTATGCGTAACTTGTCTTTCTGTTGAAATAACTAGTTGCGCAGGAACGCGATAAATCCATCCATAGGTGACACCACTCGCGACTCTCAATAGTCCTTGCATTCAATATTCCTGTAACATATTACTTTTCGTAAATGCGGCAATTGAAAAGGCACCTGCGCTGGGAAGCCTGTAAGCACCGGCTGGATAAATCCGCCTCAATGCGGTAGCTGCAACAGGCGACCCACGCGCAGTTCACCGGAATGCGTGGCAAGATCGCAACTTGTGACAACGCACGGGGCGACCGTGCAATGCGCCACAGAGATAGTTTATGGCTCCTGCATTAGGCGGCATCGGAGTACTGTCGGCTCGCCGTCCGGTATAGCCTACATAATCAATTAGCCCTTCGAAAAGCGCAGGGGTGCTTGCAACTCGGTGTACGGGCGCTTATGATATATAGCGGCGGCCGGTTACACTTTAGTCGCGACGAATGCTTAATTTGCTCACTGAGCGCGCTCGGTTTAATCATGCCTTCGCGAGCCCACCAAGGTCTTGACACAAAATGTGGCAGCAACTTAATAAGAGGAGTGCGCAAAGGGAACGCTTGACGAAGGAAACGAGCCCTTTGCATTATGTCTCTGGCCGCACTGCGACGGTGTCTGAGCGGCTGCACGTTCGAGATCCTGACTGACCACCTTCCAGAACTAGATGCACTTTCCGTCTAAAGCTATGTTCCAGATATTGCGATTTTTCGAACGCTGTGTGGCTGAGATCAAATGAAATTGGCAGCCACATGCAGCAGTTGACCGCTTCAGGCAGATATGCGCCCTTAAACCCTGCCATTATTATGAAATGAGCTTGAATGTTTAGCTTACACGCATTACTTTTTCGAGCCGCACCGGTCAATAGACGATACATTGCAGCCTATCGAGGAGGCGATGGCGAAGACGCGAACATCTAACGTGGTCGTAGCAGGCGACTTCAATGCAAAGCACCCGGTATGGGGTCCCTGCACGGAAGATGCGCGGGGAATCCGACTAGCTGAATTCGCCGTTGCAAATCGCCTCGTGGTATTGAATGACCCCCCAAGCAATACTGAAACACGAGCCCCCGCTAGTGCGTAACAAATGCAGCACTGTTAGCGCTCTCAAACATCTGCTCTCAATTATCCTTCACACATCCGCAAAACAAGCTCAAGTATCGTACAATGCGCGAAGCATGCTCAGGAGCATCAACACGCATTTGCATGCGTAAACAAAGAACAAGGAAAGCAGGACAAAATACAAACAGAGATAAAGCACTTTCGTGGGATGATAGTTTACCGTCACAGTTTATAGACAGAGTCAAGTGGGCGGCGAAGCAAACTACAGCATACTCCCCACGCCACGCCTTTACAGTGACTACCACAACAGGCTTGGTATTGCGTCATCGATCTCGCAACGGCCGGCATCGGCTGTGCGGTGACCTCAAGAAGTGCAAGAGAGGGCACCACGGCCCCGACGGAGAGGACAGAGCGAGAACTACAAATGTGTGCAAAGGAGGCAAATAAACAAGCTAATACGCACCACCAACGGTAACGGTCGCGAGCACTCCAGCTTTTCGGAGCAACCCGAAGGGGTCGCGTCGTGATCTCGGGGTGCATATTTAGAACGTCACGTGCGCTGCCATAAGCCGCCCATGCATGCCCCCGCATAGAAACACGCGACTTGCCAAGAGTCAGCCCCGTATTACTGTGGGCACGGCGGTAACCCTTGGTCACCTTGCTTTGCCGAATTTCTTTTCGTTGCAAGCTATGCACGTAACACCACCTTCCTCCTCATCCTCATGCATTTCCTATAAGTATGACGACACATGGCACTTAAGTCACGAACATGCACGCTCGTGCTATAAGGAGGCGAGCGCATGCAAGGCACCGCGCTCCGTATTCACACGGAAAAGTGGGACGGTGGGTGAGACGAATCATCGTAATGTTGAATCACCTGCGGATAACCTATTTGAGAAAAAAAGTGCGCTCCCAAATGTGGCACTTGAGTAGTGGGAACTTTGACTCATGCATCATTCTTATGTATTTTTACGATGTATGTAGCAACAAAGAGCTCCTGTTTGCTTTCATCATTTTGGTTTAGCCAAGTGTTTACTCTCCAGTTATTTTTTTCTTTCTTTTTACGATATATTATGTTCAGACGCCGGTGTTTCGTAAAGGTTGTGAGACCAGAAAACGGCCCCAAGTGACGTTTAAAAGTAAAAACGCGTTTAGAGAGGAACTTCTAAGAACTCATACGACTTCAATCACGCTTTGTAGCCCGGAATGACCTTTTTATCGGGGGCTTAAAGAGCTGCGCAGAGAAATTGTGCTAGCGAACACAATATTAGCGAAGGCGGTCGGACAGTGACAAAAGTTTACCATGGACGAATGCTTTTTGAATACGGTCCTCGACGTGACGGGCGGCCATACCGAGTTCAGATTGCCTGCAGTAGCAATAAAACGAGATGCGCGCCACAGTAAAAACGAGGCGCGTTTAAAATGGGAAGACGTTTCGATGTAGAATCCCCAGTATGTGCAACTCGACGTGCCGTCCAGATTCACCTTTTTGCATCCTTTTGTCCAGGCTGAAAGCGGTGACGCTGACCGAGGGCCAGCAGTGCATCACGTACGACGACGTGAACCAGGCGCTGCTCGAAGCCAAGACCAAGTTCGGCGAGAGCGTGCCGAACGAGATCTACGAGCTCTCCTCCGACACGCCGACGCCTGAGCACGTGACCGTGCCCTCCGAGATCGTCCTCGATGCCTCCAGGATACTCGCTCAGAAGTGAGTGCACACCACATGTGACCCGCTCTCCACATGTACATTATCTTGAGGAAGCGCTCGAGTGCCGGCCATCGAAGCAAATGCACGACCCTACAGTTGACTCGTATGCATGATAATGGTTGTGCAGATGCATTCGGTTCTGCGTGGCCATGTTAGTTTGAGGTCACTGCTCCCAAAACTGAAAAATTGTTCGCGTAACAGCCCAAGCTGGCGGTGCCCTGTCAATCTAAAATAACGTCGTCTATAGCCCACTCTAACTGTTCTTAGTTGAAGTAGGAAACTTGAGCTGGTATAGTGGTATCGAAAAAAAACTCATGGTCGAAATGAAGGAACCGATGGTTGGATGTGAGCTTTCTTAAAATAGGGAAGTGGCCCTATTAATGAAAGTTTATAGTGAGCGCACTTGCAGGGGCCCGTGTCACATTTGCCAATTTAAAAAGATATATATACAAGTTGGTAGGAATGTGTAGTCAGTGAAAGAATTTGTGCTGCTACAGTAACTTTTCACGGAAAAGAAGCCGACGGACATGTGCACAAATAATCTTAAATTTGTCAATATCGGTTGAACACAGTGAACTGTGCGCTTATTTTTCTTTCAGACTCTGAAATAATAAATAACAAAGCGTGCCCCGCAGTAGCTCCTGAGGCGCAATATGGCTTAGCTACATGCTTAAGAAAAGCGCGAGACGACGGGAACGCAGGCATATTCTGTGTATCCTTCTGCCTCTTTTTTTTTTCTCTCTTAGCAGTCTGTTACGTAACAACTATCACGTAGTGTGGCAGTGCAGTACAAGAAGTACAGGCATGGGTTTCTCAGATAAGGAAAAATGGTACTCTGGTAGCTGCATTCGCGTCAAGTCCTCGTTAACTCACGATGGTAACGATTTGACAAGAGCTACCATGGAGAACATTTGAAATTTATTTTGCTTACCTGTATGTGTGTAGCACTGATGTGAACTATTGAATTATCCGTCATGTTACATACTGATTATTGAAACAGAGTTCCCATTTTCGAGCGCACAACCTGAATTCATTCAAGCTGTGTGATACTGTGTCCTTCAAATTAGTTATTTCAAGTAGCAAAATGCTATAATAAAAGGAAATAATGAATAAATACCACCAAGGATACTTACTTCTTATGGCGCCAGTTTTCTTACCTTCGACGTCAACCTTTTGTTTAATGAAAGAAAAAGAAAGAAAGAAAAAAAGAAAGCGACCATGTTTTTTTTTTTTTTCGCAACCAGCGATTATCATAAATGTAATCCCGGAAGTGAAGCAAAGGTGATGATTGAGATCCAACTTCGGCAAGAAATTAGAGAAAGCAGAGCCTAAAACACACTCATCTCTTATTGACATAATACATTTCAAGAGTTCTAGCACGTACACCTGCTAGTGCTTCACCTGCAAATAACTTGTAATATGCAAGGAAATCAAGAAAGGAAGGGCGCGCATAGCGATAGAAAAGGCTGAGAACACCATCAAATCAGCGATGATAGTCAGGAGACATTTCTTTTAAAGAAGAAAACAGCGTAGTAGCAAGGTTTCTATCGATATTGAAACTTTACTGCGACACGGTGTAGCTTCCGCTTCTTCTTGCGCCCATTAATCAAACTATTGCACCATAATACTCAACACACTTGATACACACAACAGACCTGACCTGACGTAAGGTGTTGTCGGTACGGAACCCGTTCTCTGTGGCCTAGAACTTATTTCGACGTCAGCTGGCCGCATTCAGCACCGCTCATTTTATCAGCTGGGAGCGATTTTAAAGCCTGCCGACCTCTAAAAGGCACAGACTCAAAGCTCTACGGCGACCTCAAACCGTTTATACACCCACTACTCGTATTCTGTGCATCTGATGTTAGCTCGATAAGATTTTTCTGTCGACATCGACATGGGCTTGCAGAAATGCAGGAGCATGCAGCGTACATGGCTTTCACTGTACGAAGCCCTCTACTCGGATCAAGGTATAAGTTTGGCCGAGTTAGTTAGTAACGCCCAATAGCTTTAGAGATGAACGACAATTGTGTCCTTGCTCGCATCCTCGTCCATGTCTACACAACCTACCCGGTAAAAAGCAAATTGGGACGGTAAGCAATGATTATGCATGCCTATGTCGACAAATGTACAATACTACCTTATTTGCGTATATGCAAATAAAAACACACTGCTCCACTGAACGGCGTGCTAACCGGTTAGGTGGCGAGGACACCTGTTTAGTTTTAGGGCGAAATATACAGGGTGACCATTTTTAAGTTTTATGGAAGTTTTAAATATAGCCTGTTCCACGTAACATAATTCTGCTCCTTGAGCTGAATTATTTAGATACGCGGACATTACTCGCACAATAAATCGAAACACATATTCAACTGATTAACAAAAAATCACTAATTATGTTTTGAATTAAATAATTTGCGGCACACATTGCAATTTACGAATTGTAGCCGGTGAGCTTGCAAGGTGTATCCACTTGGAATGAATTTCCAGAATGACACCTGTTTGGAGATATGCGCCGTCAAACGTGCCGTAAGGATATGCACTGTTGTTCCACTTACGTTTTTAACAAAACGCTCTTTTATGTACGAAACACACTGGAACGCTCATATGTTTCGTTCCATAGTTTGGAAAATAATGCCTCGAAGCTGCTATCATCCTGGAAATTCATTTCAAGTGTATACGTCTTTCAAGCTCACTGGCTAGAATTCTTAAATTGCAACATGTGCCGTAAAGCAATTAATTAACAAGTTAGTTCGTGAATTCTTGTTAATAAATTGTATCCGTGTTTCCATTTCTCGTACTGGTAATGTCCGCCTCTTTGAGCAATCCAACTCAAGGACAATAATTATGCTATCTGCCACTGGCGATATTTAAAGAATTCCATAAAACTTAAAAACGATCGCCCTGTACATAAATCTGTTATCTACCTTCGTCATCGCGCCTTCTATATACCTGTAGAGGCACTATCTGGGACAACGACGTTCCGGCATGCATGAGAACTCTGCTTATATAGACAATCCGACTAAGTGTTCGCATTAAACCATCTGTTAACATTACTTTATTAATCACAAAAAGCGATTGTCAGCAAACCCGAACATTTAACCAGATAAAAGCTAAGGCACACAAAATCAAACAATTTTAAATAAGCTATAGAAGCTCAAGTTGACGACGACTCCCTGCCCTCGTAGGAGCACTATAGCAAATTAGGTGTACAGAATTTTCCGTGCTCATGTAGGTCCATCATCACAAGGCCACGTGACGCTCACTATCTACTTCACTGCTGAGTTTAGAAAGAATGTCGCAAAATGCTTCCCAGACTCGGCAGTGAAACAAGCAGTGAAAATCGTGGCGGTTTTGTGATCCTGTACCTCTATGAGCACGTGAAACGTAGTGAACTTCATTTAGTATCGTACTGTAGTCCGCGTGTGCACTTGTGAACCAAACTTGCAGCCCATGCCTTCTAGAGCAATCCCCCCAAAAAGCGAAAATTCTCGTGCCCATGCAGCGATGCCTCCGAATTCGCCCGGCGAGATGTGAACGCGCGTCTCGTATCGTCGCAGGTTCTCGCTGTCGTACCACGCCATCGTGTACGGCCTGCCTCAGATCGACACCTCCAAGACGCTGGTGAAGGACATCTGCCCAACCTTCCTGAAGCCGGTCAAGTGCGAGCTCAGCCGCTACCGCACACTCACCGGAATGTGCAACAACCTCGAGAACCCGTCGTGGGGATCCGTGCGGTCGGCCATGGTGCGCTACCTGCCGCCCGCCTACGCTGACGGTACGCATCCCCTTCTTGGTTATTTACCTGACAACCATCTGGCTTACTTCGGCGTAATCGCGTGCAACGCACTTGAACCCGAAAGTGATCGTGGTGTGTAAGCTACGATTGACGACGTAACTTATTATGCCGTCAGCCGTGGACGGTTCCGCCTACCCCTTATTTGCTAGACTGCGGTAGAGTTGACTGAGAAAAGAGAAACAACGAGCCCGGAAGAAAGCACGGTACACATTAGGCAGAAGTGGATACATTCTTGCTCGTCTCTCTAGCGCCACTCAGCGATAGCAAAGTGACAAAGAACCAGCTAAAAACAATGGGCTAATTCAGTTACACAGCGGTTTACAATGACGAAGTTACGCAACGATGACGTAGATTCATTATGTGATTTGCAAGAGGATTCATTAAGCAGGAGCATCGCTCATGTGCTGCGCTTCTCGCGAACTCGGGTGAAACTTATTCAGGATGTATTGGTGAGCTAGTTGGTTGGTGGTTATTGTTCAAAAGGCAACGCCTTTGTTGAGACACACGAACACAGAGCGAGGCTACTCTGCGTTCGATGCAGAGGCCTAGAAGACGAAAACTGACGAGGGTCTCTCGCCTGTCGCACACCATTGCTCTAGTTGGATCGTTGCTTTTTAGAACGAACAATAGCAGCCAAGCATCCTGAGACCCACTGTGCGATGCGGGTAGTCCCGCTTGTCGTGTCCGCTGCTGGAGCGGTGATGCAAGCAAAAGACTGACGCCACTCCGATGTAGCCACGAATCCAAAAAGCCCCGTGTTTATTAGACAGCCGCTTTTTATCCCTTCTGCTCCATGACGTCACAGTCTGCGCACATGAGTGCTGACTCAGATCAGAGAACCGATAACACTACACCGCTGTGACCGCAGTGCCGTTCTCCACAGCTTCTCAGTCAACTTCCTATATAGTCAAGCGATACCAGTGTAACAATTCCAGCACACGAAGTAGAAGAACATGATTTTCGACAAGACCAATAAAAAATTTAGGCTTTATGATGCAATATAAGGTCACGATACCAGCGTGCCTGAAGTGCGGGAAGCTGCCTCGCGAGATAGTAAACAGGGAGTTCACCCACTCCTCCGCGGCCGTATAGCCTTTGTTAGCCCACTCTTTAGGGAACATTGTCGCGCGGGCACTGATGAGCAGACATATATATTAACGAAATGTTACGGCACCCTAGCAGAAAAAAAAAGGGCCTGGCACCGACCTAGAAACCGGTCAACCTGCAAGTCTGTAAAATAAAAATAAGAAAATGTCCGGCGATTACGATACTCCCTAATGCGAAATTTGAGCGCAGCTGCATGCATGTTTTTATTTCGCGATATATTGAGTCAAAGACTTTGAGACCAAAATCACCGCACCGACTGGCAGTGGGCTAGGGCCGTCAGAGCCTTCGCAGAGGGAAGGGCATCATAAGAACACTGGCATGATGAGTGGCATCGGAGCCAGCTGTGTAACAAGACGACGACGAAGCCGCGAGCAGTGGTACGAGCGCGAGGGGCAGTATGGGAGCGCTGGCATGATGAGAGAGAAATTCTTGATTGGGGGGGGGGGGGGTGAAAGGTGGGTCTAAGTGCAGCGCGGTAACTGTCTCTCAATAGAGGACATCTCAACGCACGAGCAGTGGCAGGAGCGCGTTTTCACGGTTACGCCGGCGGCGCCGACGCTAAACCCAGGAATGGGCGCCTAAGAGTTGTACTCTAAAACAATATTTCCAAAATACGAGCACCTTTCGCGCCGCGAGTGGGGACAGTCGGCTTGCATACGCATGCGCGGCAGTGTATTCGCCCTTATACTACACGCAAAGTTTTATGCTGAGTAGTCCGCACTTTCCTCGTGGCCCGACAGACTGGGAAACGACCTCGTCTCAGGTCGAATACAGAGCCCCGCATGCAAAGAAAGCATTCGCCTAAGGCTCCCGCGGCGTGGAAATGGGCCACGCGGCTACGCCACCGCCAGTGCTCGTATGGCCTACACAAGGACGGCGCTTCGAGCGATGCTCTTTCAATGGGTTTGCGAGTGAAACTTGAGGAAAGCAAAGCGAGATCAAAAAAAAGAAGGAAAAAGAAAAAACCGTCGGCCCTGCGCCAGCGCTGCCGCTAGCTACGCAAGCACGCAACGTAATAAAAAACAAACCGCTGAAGTAGCAGCGGTAAGATCAAATGAACAATCTAAATACCCTGTAGGTACACATACCTTGCTTTACACCAGGTGGCTAAAGTGAACCTGTTTCTGAATCTTACTACTTAATTTTGTCCGCTGCAGCCTCTATGAGAAAATTCGCAGCTGTGAAAATTATGACAAGCGCTCATATGTGCATTGGGCAGGGAAAAGAAATGTAATTCAGAGGCCCTTGAAAGTCTAGTCTGGTCTTCGCCTTCGCGCAGCAGGGTTCAAAACGGAGAGCGTTGCATCTTTCTGCTTCGTTTCCTGGCTCAGTGTTGCGTGACAGGTCAAGTGCAGCAAGCAGCCAGCTGTTTCCGGTCCTGCGTTGACAGCGCTCGATTGGTTGGCGGAGCATGAGACGCTGCGGTGACACGTTACGCAACACATATTTTGCTCTAGGTGCTCTTTCACAACGAGATCGTCGAGCAGTGGCGGCTGAAGAGTAATTAATGAGATATTCTTGACGTAAATCAAAAGGGCCTTTCAAAAGTTGGCTTTCGGGCACTATGAGTAACGTTGTGGAGTAGCCTCTCTTACCGGGAGTCATAATTCGCAGTCTTTTCTTTATGCGTCCTTTTTAATGCTAGGCTCCGACGACAGAAAGAAGTAAATGCACCCGTTGCTCTCCTGAACACTCTCTCACATCGACTGAGCCCGTTCAAGCGAGGCGCACACTCACTCTTTGCTTCTTTAATTTTCCATAGATAACTGGTCAGCACATTCGATTAAAGGAGCCCTGAAACACTTTCCTGGGTAATCATATAATGGCCTCACTATTGAAGTACGTCATCCATGAATATCATGCCGCAAAATATTTTAGAATCGTTCACTATAAGAAGCTATCGCACCGATACGCCACTTTCCCTCTCTTTTCGTCTCGGCTAGCGCGCTGAAAGCTAACAGCGGGAAAGCCAAGAGGGCAAAGCCATCGGCCAAAGGTTGTAGTCGCGGGACGCGTTCGACTACGCTACCCAGCCTACCACTGCTATCTCTGAGGCCACACGCAGCAGACGCAGCTACGCGCAGTGCAAACATTAAGTAATTTTTCTGTCTTTTACAAAAGATCGCACGTGCGCTCGCTCACACACACACACACACAAACACACACACACACACACACACACACACGCACACACGCACGCACGCACGCACACACACACACACACACACACACACACACACACACACACACACACACACACACACACGCACGCACGTATGTGTGTGTATGTATATATATGTGCCTATATAACGTTACACGCGAGGAATACCGTTTATCGCCCATACGGCTGAATGGGGCCGTTTATTTTAAGTCACGAAGGTGAGCTCAAGAGCGGTCAGATGGTTGAAGATTTCAACGCTGTCTTCTTCGTCTTTTTCAAACTCGGGACCGCCAGCACGTTTGTCTCCGTTTTTCTCACGCGTATGTGCAACAACAATAATAATAACGGTAATAATAATATATATATATATATATATATATATATATATATATAGCTCTAAATTAACAATTTCGTATTACTGAGAACGTTCTCGCGATCACGAAATCAGCCAATAGCCTTGGCTGACCAAGTGCTTTCGGTCATGACATTGCGGATGCAAGAGGAAGCGACTGTTCACTGCTCTTGGCATGAGTTTGTAAATTCCCGGCTACATGCAGTGCAATAATATTTGGCGCACATGTTCACAGAAACCTCGTTAACAAATCGTCAACTTTTTTTTTTTGCTACCTTCAGAAAGTGTTTCAGGGCCCCTTTAAAGAGGGTGGTCTGCGGAAGCAAGAATGGGAATCCATTAAAGCTTATAGTGTGAATTCGAGAAAGCGAGAATATAAGAATTGCAGATGGGTGGAAGATGCTTGGGTCAGTTGATACATTGCCAAAAAGTTAAACAGCGTAATACACACAGGACTAAAATGATAGAGCTTTCTTCTTTCGTTCCTTTGTGTATCGCGCTATTTTGATCTTTTAAAGAGAAAATGTATGCTCAGGCGTTAGGGTGGCAGGCAGACAGAGACAGAGAACAAAAATTACAGATGAAAGGGAGATAGATTAAGCAGAAGAACTGTCCGGTCGGATACTCTGCACTGAGGGAAAAGAGAATGGTTGGAAAAGATAAAGAGAAAAGAAGATACGAAGAGAACTTGTCCGCACAAGCACAAGCACGCAGCGTCGCCGAAACGATGTATCACAGCGTCCGATATCATGAAGCACGCAGACGTCGTTAAAATAAAAAGAAAGAGAAAGGCGATAAAAATGCCGCTGTGAGCCCACAGATTGTATCGCCACATACACATCGCAGCCAGGAGGTGCTGCAAGTAGAACGCAATGTTTTCTTCTTCCGGAAAGGCCACGTACCGATCTGGCACGCTCATGCTCGATGCAACGATCGGTGCCGCGTGCAAGACACCGATTCGTGCATTCCATCGGGTTTTCGTTACTCTTATTCTTGCGAGCTGTGCGTGGTTCCCGTTACAGAGTGCTGATAAAAACATCGCATAGAATACGCAGCTAAGGAACGCACACTTATAGTATACGGCGACTCATCTGCGACCTCTTTCTACGCTTCATTAACGACAGAAAGGCGGTGCTGAAATGCGCGATAAAATCAGAATGGCCTGAATTTCAATGCGCGTCGAATCGCGAAAGCGAAAGTTAGCCTGGATATGGCAGGAAACGTAATACGGCTACCACATCTCGCACAAGAAAAAAAGAAAGAAAGAAAGAAAGAAAGAAAGAAAGAAAGAAAGAAAGAAAGAAAGAAAGAAAGAAAGAAAGAAAGAAAGAAAGAAAGAAAGAAAGAAATCATGCGGGTGAGGGGCTGCAGGACCATAAAGTGAGGAATTAAGTAGGAGCGTCGTAAAACCTTTGCTCGATACACTCTTTCACGCTTCGTTACGAAAACCGCGAACGAATTTTATTGCAAACAAACAACGGGACAGGCTAAGACATGCGGTAGCTGATATTTTTTAAAGCGCTTGGCAATGTTACATCCAATTCGTGACTACAGCGCAGCACTTCCTGACACTCCTGCTTCCTTGGCGAGCGCTATATGTACAACGAAGTGGACCGTTAACGAGGATATAGCGTATCGACTTCAAAAGGAAGCTCGTCGGCGCGTAGACGCGTTCGCACAGCGGGAAGAGTGAACATAAGGCAACAAATTGTGTTCCGGAAGCAGTTAGGTCTGAAGACGAACGGTAAGAGGGCTTTCGTCCCTCTCAGTCCCATTAGCGAGCCACTTCAAATGCTAACACATCGAGTGTGCCAGTACATAAGAGGACGTTCAAACGAGCTCGACTGGTTAAAGGGGTCTGTAATAGTTACAGCACACCCAAGTATGGAAAGTCACAGCGAGTGCTGAGCGCATCATGTCACGTGTGTAGCAGGCGATCACAATATATCTTCGAACTTGGGAGCTACGAAAAGATCGAATTTCATCTTAAAAGAGGCGTCTATTCCATAACCGAGACAATGAACACAATGAACGTAAACCAATTTGCCCAACTTTTAACTTGTAGCAGAAGTGAAAGGAAGATGGCGCAGGTTTAAAAAACAAAGGAGGGTGGGGAGACACGCAGGTCTATAATGCACATGCTGATACATGCGTGAGGCGAAGGTTAATTAAATGCTATACTACTAACGATGCTGTGTTGGCAAAGAGAGCTGGTAGGTAAAGAAAGCTCCGCTTTATTATTCAAGCCCAAGTGCAGAGTGAAACAACCATTCATTCCGCGCTATGTGTTATAAGACTGCAAAGAAATTTACATTTTTGCGCACTGCGCGTTACCAGAATTTCTGCGAGTAAAGGCTGCACTCTCACCCCGAACACTCCTGTTTCGTATCAGACTCTTTTGTCAGACTCTTTTGAATGCAGCTCAACTGTAAGCCGAAAGAAGACGAGCGCAGCAAGACGATTACAGAGGCATAGTTCGAACCCCATTTCGGGTGATTAGTTCCAGCGACTTGCACTTCATTTTACTCCACGCGTGTGCGCGTAAGCTTTGTGTATGTGCTCCTGTACATAGGCAGAGAGAGAGAAAAAGAAGGAAAGACAGGGAGGTCAATCAAGGCTGTGCCCGCCGTTGATTATCCAACGTTTGGGGAACATGGAAAAATAGATGAGAAAAAAAGAAAGATAAGAGCGTGTGTGTAGTGTTCCAAAAGCTAGCTGCAGTGCGAGGCGACATTTCCCCGCCGAATCAAGACTTAATAAGCCGCACGCGGTGCGCCTATAACGTACAGAGCAACTAAGAAATTAGGGAGGGTACAAAGCACACATAAATGAACCCAGAGGGTTCCGTGAGGCATATAACAGGCCGGTTGCTTATAGCTTCGCTCGCTCTTTCGCTGTACTGCTTAGGGGAAAGAAATGTGGAAACGAAACGGCACGGTACCAGGAAACAAATCCCTATGCCAGACGGCTGGCGACAGAAGTGCTCGGCATACTTCCTCACCAGAGGCTCGAAGACACTCCCGTTACGTAAAGTGCCTTTGGCAGAGCGCCAAAAACGGGTCGACGTACTTCGAGCCTCGCAGGTCAAAAGAGAGTCCTTGAGTCGCTTGCTCTCATTCAGGTTACATTAACCAGCTCCTACAGCCGAAACGACGCTCCCGCGGTCCTTCCTCTCCACGCTGCCGGCGCCGTGATTAAAAGTTCCACTCAGCAGCACGACCCCCCGCCAGTCGCGGCGTGTGCGCGCTCCTGTGTACACCAGGTGTGTACGCAAGAAGGCGGCTCGGCAACGAGATCAATATGCGCAGAGGCGGGAAGACGAGGAAATGGATATGCTCAAAAACGCAGCCCAGTGTACACCGACCGGTCAACCGCAGCTGTCTGCACGGTGCCGCCAAGCGCGAACAGTGCGCCGCTCTCTCGCACGGCTCTTGTCCGCGATCAAGGACCGCTAAATGAGCGACTCGCCTCTCACTGCCGCCGTATTTGCGGCCGTGCGGGAATGCAGCCGGCAGAGATACGATGGCCCGGAGATTCACTACCTGAAGAAAGAAATGCGAAAAAGAATAAAAGAAAAGATGTGCCAGGACGTAGGAAAAGAAAGAAAAGGGGGACGCCCCGTCTGTCCGCGGCGGAGACGGCGTGCTGCAGGCCGGCCGAACGAACCGGTCCCTTTCCCGCCGCCGGCGGCGGCTCGTGCTCGGCTCGCGGCGGCTCGTGCGCCGAAGGAAGTCGCGCCCTGTTTACGGAGTGAAAATGATCACCCCGCTTGCCCTCCCTGCAACGCTATCGTATTATCATTTCGAGGAAAGGTGTCGTCATAGCAGGGAAGACGAGGCGGGATGAGGGGAGGGGAGGAGGGACGATGGCTGCAGCGGTGGCCTGGCAAATGTAAGCGGTAATGAGGGGTTCAGCTGCAGAGCGCCGGTCAGATGCAAAGCGTTTTGCGGAGCGCAGATTTAAATGCCTTCTTCCACCTGTCTACGAGACGGGCAGTTGCGGGGAAAACTGCACGACGCCGGTGGGGGATGCATATGTGGTGCTGCTGGGCACGAGAGACGGAAGTACACCTTCGAGGCAACGCTAGCGACTGTAATGGACGTTACTTAGGGCCTTGGGGCATAAAGGAGTTAGACCGGACAACGGGCGGCGTTTGTTCAGGCTTTCTGCGGCGTTGTATTTCCGCGCTCATGGAGGCGTACTGAATTGCCGTATGGGAAATGTGTAACATTTTGTCACAAACATTTGACGTGTACAGAAAGATGCCGAGAGGATTGACGCCCTCGAAGAAACACAACCACGCAAGTTGAGTGCAGACAGGCAAGATTTATGCTTATTTTCTTCATGCTTCGAGCTTTATCTAGCTTACGTGACTATCATCAGCTTATGCATGCCCACTGCAGCGCGAAAGCCTCTCCCAGCGACCTCAAATTACCCCTGTCTTGCGCCAGCTGACCTCATATTATGCCTGCAAGGTGCCTAATTTCCTTACACCAGCTCGATTTCTGCCGTCCACGACTGTGCCTTCCTTCTCTTGGCACCCATCCTGTAACTCTAATAGAATGCGCCGCTTATCTGCTCTAAGCTTTACATGACCAGCCCAAACTCCGTTTCTTTTTCTTAATGTCAACTGGAACATCAGCTACCCCCCGTTTGTTCTCTAATCCACACCGCTGTTTTCTTTTTTCTAAAGGTGGCGTCTACAACAATGTTTGTTTCATCGCTTATTGCGCGGTGTTCCTCTCAAGCTTATTTGTTAAACCTTTGAGTTTCTAGTGTGTTACGCCTTCGTAGGGTTGTTCGCAGGGCTCTAGACCACTCGTATTAGGCAAAGGCAGTCACGTTCTCAACAACTCTTGCAAGCGCGCAGTTACGTTTCCGTCTAAGTAACCTGCATAGCTCACAAAGGCCACGGCATTAGTTTGGTTCTTTAGTCATTTCATGTTATTGGCCCGACATCATTCTATAATCACGCTGAGCACCATCGATTAGACTGCATGCAGCCACTAGTGGACTGCGACACACCTACGGAAATGTCTGACCGTGGTATGCGCGCGAATAAGCACCTACGCGACCTTGTATGCGTCCACGGGCTCATATATTCAGACGGCATTCCAAATTAAACACGTTTAGGTACGTTCCAATACTGCGCGTTCAGTCTGAGATTGGCTCCGCCCGCAGGTAATAATACGTAGTGCATAACTTCCGAAGGGCATAACGCACAGGTATAGGCGCAGGCGGCGTATAGCAGGCGCGATTTCACCTTGGGAAACAAGCGTGGCCAGCCCGCGTGCATTTTTTCGCTACTGTGATTCGATTGCACCGGGGGCTGCTGCACACAGCAGGCCTTGGTGTTTGTGAATGAGGCTTGCGGGAGAGGAACTTGGCCATCTGGACGAGAGTCAACGCTATACAGCAGAGGTGTTTCGCAATCCGGCGTGTTCGATATATACTAATTTATTTTCAATCAGAAGGTACTCTCACGTCGGAAACGCTGGGCTGCGCGGGCCTTTTGTCGTCCTTTGCGCGCGATTGTAAAAAAAAGCTGCAATTACATGAAACGTACATACAGGAATTTGCGCCTGTCTTTGGCACTACGTCGCCACGTCTTTCTATATATGAGGGCGAATCAGAAAGTCTTTGCCCCTATTTTTTATTGGCCAAAATAAGGTACATACAGATAATCACAAATATACGTGCTATTCTGCGACCTTACACTGTTTTTCCGCATTGTCCCCATACGGGTTCAGACATTTGTCCCATTGCAGCACTGAATTTGAGATGCCCTTGTGGTCAGTCAGGGACGCACGCCTCCCCCCTTCAACACTCACTGTCATGCAAGTCATCGCGACCTTTTGCAAACTCACAACACCGCCACCTCACACTTCTCAAAGCGAGACACCACTTCCCATACGTGCGCTGCATTTCCCTGCGGATATCGATGGGCCCTTGTCTCTCGTTCCATAGAAAACGAATCACACCTTGTTGCTCGTATACGCCTTAGACGTGTGAAGCAGAACCGTCATATTCAACAACTGAAAGCAGCGCCCTGCGGCGGAGCTACAGGCAGGTAAGGCCGGGCTGGCCCAACAAAGGTCCCCCACTGCGACTGGATATGTTGACTTCACAGTTAAAGCTATAATTTGGCAAAAAAAAAAGGGACAAAGACTTTCTGATTCACCCTCGTATAAGTGAGTTGAAGAGAAGCGATTGCGATTGAAGAGAAACCTTTGCGATTCGTAAAAGTGGAGAGACCGAACAACGTGGAACCTTGTGATGAATAAACATAGCCGAATTGGCTTCGTATAGCGTGGAAAATGAGGAGATACGTTCCAGACACTGATGTGGCCCGCTGAGCCAACGCTTCGGGTCAGCGACTTTCTCACAAATCCGAGGCGTCAATAGCTACGAAGGGCTGTCGCTTCCTACAATCCAGGGAATATTTTACACGCATTGGCTTAATAAATGTCGAAGTTTACCCCTCCAGCTGCTTAACTTTGAATAAACGATAATATAAGGTTTAAAATTAAATTGCGGGGTTTTACGTGCGAAAACCACTTTCTGATTATGAGGCACACCGTAGTGGAGGACTTCCGAAATTTTGACCACCTGGGGTTCTTTAACGTGCACCTAAATCTAAGTACACGTGTGTTTTCGCGTTTCGTTTCCATCGAAATGCGGCCGCCAATAATATAAGGTGAAGCGTTCGATAAGTAACAAAAGCCATATTACAAACGCCTCAATAAAAATTGCGACCCTGGACTATCTACACCAGTGAAAAAAAAAAGGTAAGAGATGCAGAATACTTGCTTGAAGATATTATAAGATACCGTCCTCGAAGCAGCTCGCACCTCGCCCCTTATGTGGCTTCACAATTGAGTTACGTTCGTGTGGCCCTCGCCACTCGAATGCGGCGGCCTGAAACGTCTCAGAAGCGGTGCTGACAACGCCCCTGCTTGCCCTTGAAGTAGGCGTGCCGCTGCCACTGCATGATCACTACCGCGAACACCGCGCTCTTATTAACACCTTCGCGCAGCCAGAAGCTGTCAGACGATGGCAGCGCTGACAGAGGCGCTCTGTTCTCTTGACGGTCCGTTAACCTATATACATGCAGCCCTGCAGATGCAGAACTAAGGCCCTTAACCACGCCTCTTCGAGAATGCCATATCGATCGCGTATGCTTGCATGCGGGTCGAAACGCACATAATGAGATGTGCGTGCGCTTTCGGATTCTTCTTGAAACGACGTCGCTTGAGTCTAATAAGACGGCACTATCTATGACAGCTTAGGAGAGAATCGGTGTTACGTACAGTTGAAGAAACTAGGTTCAGCGGGCGGCGTTTGGACTGAAGAAGCATGAGCTGCGTTGTAAGGAAACGTCGGTGCGAGAACGAACAGATAATAGGTGCATATATGAATAATTGCTTTATCTGCACAGAAGACGATGTAAGGAGAGATGTAAAGAGGTCACTGAAGAACTGAGGCTTGTACAAGCATGCTTGAATGCAAGCGAAGGTGCCATGAGGCGAGTATAGCACAAAAGATCGTCAAGTTTGGGTACAGCGGAGATTTATGCTAAGTGAAGCGACTACACACTGACTCTCGGTTTCATGTTTGTTATACACTGCTTAGGCAAGTGTTCGTCTTCACGAAACCTATGGAAACTTATTCCCAAGAGTTTCTCTTGTAATTAAGCGAAATCTCGTAATTTCGCTAAGCGTTCCCGCAAGAAATCCCACACCTCGGCCAGTGGGGACGACCACGTATTCCGCACATGCCAAATGTGACATCACACTCCTTTCACTGAAACATCGAAGCATATTTCAAGTTTTAGAGCTGGTGTCAGCAAAACGATGGCCGAACAGTTCAGCTGCTGCCACGTTCATGATTGCCCAACTCAGCTATCGCGATTTGTTCTTGATTTGTCAATACCTCGACAACCAGTCGTCATTGACCAGTGTTCGAGTGCCAGCCAATCACACTCCATTTCTCTTCGCCTGCAACTTCTATTGGCGAACGCCATCTCTAGTCATCTTAGAGCAGAAATTTCGCTAAAGCCGGCGCTCAAATCATGATGTACAACGCAGTCTGTAGATATGAGGCTATGTGGTTATTTCGCCGCATACTGTAGCAGCCACCGCAAAACGTGCAAGAATGACCGCGATTTCGTGTTAGTAAACCCTACGCAATCGACGAAAACGCATCAATATTCATCTTGAAAGACGACAGATGGAGCGGACAGCGAGAAGCTAACTCAAGGTTCGCGCGGCGGACTGGTAAGAGAAATGGGACACTATTCATAGAACACGAAAAAAAAAAAGGCATTTGGCTGTCCCCAATCCTTGAAGGTCTGCGGCCAATTTCCTCGCCTGTGAATGATGACGACAAATCCACCCCGAGCCTCAGGCGCGCGATGCTGCTTTTATTTATTTAGGCACGCTCGACAAACGGCACTGCGAAGACACACGAGCCAGGGTTTATCGCCTTGCGGGGATACGAGGCATGCGTGCAGAAACCCGCTGAGCTTAGGCATTGCATTGGCGTGCATAATTTAGCGAATACGTTGGTATTCGTCATCCTTGACGTTCGCTATAGCTACTCGCGGTTTTCTTTCTTTTTGCAATATATAACGCACCTTGCGTGTCAAGCATTCAGAACATTCCTCTACCACGACAAACGCTTTCCTGGGGCGAACAGAAATCCAGCTTGTATAGAACCGCAGCCGGGTATCGGTAAAACAAAAATATTTTACTCCGCGACTGAACGAAGAACAAAGCGCTCCTAACGTTTCGCATTCTCAAAGTCTTCGTATTCTTAATTTCTCTAATTATTCTTACTCCAAGCTTCACGCGACTTCTCTTATATTTATTGGAATTGGTGAATAAGAAAAATATGACACGATCTTTGCAGATAGCTCATGTACCTAATACAGCCACACTTTCTATTTTCACCTTACCGAACTGCCGAACTAGAGGCAACGGTATGTGTTGTGTTTTAGCGTTGGTGTTCCTCGTTGCAATGTTTAATACCAGGGTTTCCGCTTCAGGGTCTCGATTTATTGACTTTTATCATTGTATAAACGTGTTCACAGTTTGCATCAGGCCATGTTCCATGTAATTTTGATATGCAGCCTTACTGCAAAGTGAAAAAAAAAAGTACTTTCATTTTCTTCTGTCGCAACACTGCATCTTTATAGGTTCCCCGATTTCCATCAAAGGACATCGGAATTTTCTTCACATCGGCGATGTTCGACTATCAGCTGACAAGCGCATCTGCTATATTTTCGTCGATAGATAATAGCAGCAAGTGTTACGAAGTCAGCGCTATATATATTTTATAATATTCAGGTCGACATTTAATAGAAAAGGGTTAACATGGGTAGGCCATGAAGTATGTTGAAGAAACAACCGCTTGTTTATTTAATAACACAATAGGCAACAAGGGTAAATGAAACATAGGTGGAAGTGGCACAATATGAGAAGAAATCATATACAAAATTTCGTGGATGTAAGGAAGAGAAGCCGGTGGGCTTAGGGGAAAAGTCGTGCGCTATATGTAATTCGGTAACATCTCTCCACGTTATTAGCATTTTAAAGGGTTCGTAGTGACCTTCGTTGTGTATCAGAATTACCCAACAAGCCCGGCGACTATAGCGCCAATTGTCTCGCACGTTGTTGCGCGTAAGAGGTATGCGTAAGCTGAGAATGACCGTAAAATATTCGCAGCATCGCTGCACTCTATCCAAACCTTTCCAAACAGCTAAGTTTTTACATATTTTACAAAAACAGCTGACCGTTGCGCGGCGGCAAAGTTCAGGTTGGTCAGCACATGATCGTGAGACTGGTATAAACCCGAAAAGTAGCGTGATATTTCTACAAGTTTTCAGTAGCTCGAAAGAGATCATCCGAGCGAATATTTTACACACCTACAAACAGCTCGATCATTGCAGCTGTACCTGGTAATGTGATTGACACATGTGACGCTGTGTGTGGCGCCTTCTGATGCCAGTGATTTGAACGAGCGAGTTTAGAGTCACCGCATGACAAGCAATTGCAAGCAGTAGTGGAAACTGCGAGCTGGTACAATGTATTTGAAGGTTGGCTAATACACATTGTTTTGCGGGTGCTTCTCATTCGATGCCACTAGGCCGCGTGGTAGCATACATTATCTTCGTGGTTCTTGCTACATGCGAAGCCATCGGTACATTTTCAGAGATGGTCGTGCGTATACGCAACGGACAGGTTTCACAGCATTTAATGTCACTGAGACTCGACGGGGGACGACGCTTGACTCCCCCCCCCACCTAGAACTTCGCGTGTTTAATTTTGTTCGTCCTTTCACCGTTGCAGGCATCAGCGAGCCCCGAGCCGCCAAGGACGGCGGCCCGCTGCCTAACGCCCGTATGGTGAGCTTCTTGGTGCACCACGACGTGAGTGAACACGACCGCCGTGTGCGGAACTTGCTCGTCTCCATGGGACAGATGTTGGACCACGACCTTACGCTCGCCGCCCCCACGCTCGGTGAGTGAACACCGTTCACGTGAGGGGAGAAGCTTACCTCGCATGGACTCAGGGAGGTAGCGCCTGAGCCAGGCGACTGACAACGGTTCCGGAAGATCCACGCCGATAGGATAGCGCAGAAAGAAAGAAAGAAAGATAGATAGATAGATAGATAGATAGATAGATAGATAGATAGATAGATAGATAGATAGATAGATAGATAGATAGATAGATAGATAGATAGATAGATAGATAGATAGATAGATAGATAGATAGATAGATAGATAGATAGATAGATAGATAGATAGATAGATAGATAGATAGATAGATAGATGAAATAACAAAACAAAGGTGGGGATGTTAACCAGAACGGAAAATCCGGATTGCTACCCTATACTAAGGGAATAAAGGAGGGGAAGTAAAGAGATAGAAAGGTTGAGAGAGAGATAGGGAGAGCACCGACGCACGATCGCAGCTGGTCGCGGTCATTGAACAGTATCACAGCACAGAATCACGCGCCGCACAGTTAACACCAATTCATGTTCCAGCCGTGTGTGCAGACCTGTTGTCCTAAAATAACTGCAACAGCACTTTCTTCTCACTCTGCTGTCTTGTCTTAAAGCACGCTTAATCGCTATCAGGCAGAGGTCGACTGACGGTTACTCGCAGCTTAACGCGTGTGCAAGAGGCGCAGGCCTCAATAGTGGCAACCGCAGCGATGCGTGAACATTCAAGGGCTCTACGGCTGATTTCCCTAAGATCACGTGCGCACGGGAGCAACCAGGCTTCACCGCTGTGCTCGCCCATCGCGGAGTTCCCCGTAGTTAGTATGGGTAAACAGTGCACTATCGAAGAATGAACCACCGACCCCCCCCCCCTACCCCCGCCTTGGCCTCACCTGAAAAGGAAGGAAGGAAGGAAGGAAGGAAGGAAGGAAGGAAGGAAGGAAGGAAGGAAGGAAGGACGTTCTTCATTCGAAAGCCCCGTCCCCAGTATAGTCCTCTTTCATTAGGTCTTCTATGCTCTTTAAACTATAATGCGCCCGACAATGTCGTTCGAGTTGCTTATCTCCTGACTATTTGCCCTGCAAAAACTCCGTTTTAAAGAATTAAGATATATGTTTAGGGCAGATTCTGGTGTTACGGTTGCGCTTATAAAAATTTCGGAAAGAAGAAATATGGGAAGCGAAAAAAGAAAAAAAAAGAATGCAGAGCGTATACACACGCGTACTATAGTTCCTTGACACACCTCTGTACTGCACCCGTTTACCTTCACGATAACTGGTTCTCACCGATGCTGAGCGCAGGTCGCACAGTGAGACGAGGGCAGCTGTGTGACCGCATATTCCTTTCATATTTTCATTCGCCCTTGCCCTCACAGAATTGAATGATTCTTAGTAGCGCGGCACGCTGAAGAAAGCAAGCGAAACTCGTTCCCGGCGTCGCTAATTGTAGAACAGGTGACTGGCTTAAAACGCTATATATTACTACATGGATGCCTAACACAATGCGCGCCGCGTAATCCTGCCAGGTGGCGCGCGCGGCAACAATGCAACAATAGATTCGATCGGACTCGACACATCCATCACTCGCTCGCTTCGCAACTTGCGAGTCCTTCACGCGTCACGAACCGAACAGGAGGGGAACGGTGCAGAATCGTTCGAGCTGCTCGCGGGCCAGCGCCCTTTTACGACACCGCATTAAAACGCACCGCTCTTCGTCGTTAGCTAGCCCGCTCCGTATCGCCGCAAGCGGGCTTGGAAGCTTGCGATAATAAGCGCCTCGCGTACGGCGCAGCGCTACAACGCTGTGCGCGTGAATGCATTATACAATCCGCCTCGCTGGCCTCTCAGTTTGGCGAGACGAACCGGAAGACGGTGCTAAGCCTTGCATAGGGAGATATGCAAACCAAGCACGTCCCACGAGGCTGCGGTAAAGAATTCGGGGCAGGTTAATACATTGCTCTCATTTTGTTTTTTTCAATTTCGTACTCTCAAACTTAGGAGCACACGTATAATCGCTCAAGATAAGTGAATAATCAGGGAACTCAGAAGACGTAACAGATAACGACCACATCGAGGGCAGTCGTTAACCCTTCGGACTGGAAGTGCACCGAGTGGAAGGCACAGTCTGTCAGTCGATTATTCAAAGCACGCCAAATACATGGTTACGTGGACACAGAACATACGGAGTAATGATGCTAAATTTGTATGGCTAACCTCACCGTTTACCAAAAGGAGCTGCCTCGATTAATCTGTAATATCAGCTTCTCACTGTATTGCACCGAACCCTACGTTTTGACAGTATACGTTCTCCATGACTCCATGACGCAGCATTTATTAAGGTGAGCGTCAGCAAAGTATGGAGTGTGCCCGGGCCATTTCTACTCTCCTTTTCGCGATGAGTCTTCTTTTATCATCTTTAGTTCCCTTTACCCTCTTTCGGCCATACAGAGTAGCCAGCTGGTCTTTACATTGGGTAGTCTACCTGTCTCTGCCTCTTTTTCTCCTCACTTCCTTTCACCGTCAATAGTCTCGATTGACCAAGTTGCTGCTTGTTCGTTGTCACGCGAGCGCCACCTTGTAGGGTGCACAGACACTACAAATGAAGATGCTTAAGCTACGTTCTTATTCTTTTTTACTCCGGCGTTCTATTTAACGAAACGGTTGGCCTAAGCGCCCGACGACGCAAACCTTTCTAGCCTTTCGTTGAAGTGCTGAGATCAGCAAGGAAATGCGTTAGTATGCATTATGCACAACATGGTGCCCGTTATTGAAGTTCACCTCGACGAACCCGCGGATCATCTGCGCTTTGAATTCATTCCATTCCGACGCGCCGTAATGGCTTTCGTTCTTCCTCTTAAGCGCATCTTCAGTACGAAGCTTCCGAAGCATATTGTATTTTAGAAATTGGGTACGCAATTTGGAAACTTCCTGAGGTGCTCCCACTATACATCTACTACTTTGACATTTTTTTCAGCCGCTTTTCGATTATCGTGGCGCTGGGCTTCTCTTCAGTGCCCAACGTAAGCAGAAGGGCGCAAACAGGCATCGAACTTGCTACCCGACCGCGCGTATGCTGAACCGTTAATGAATCCAGCAGTTTCCTCGTTGCCCGCCGCGCCCATTTCGAAACTACATGCAATGCCACGGCGCTCTTTGTTTCAGCCAGCTTAATCGGTAAAAAAAAAAAGAAAGAAATTTCACGCTTAGCGTACCCAATTCGATGGTGATTGATGGCCACATCGCGTCGTATTCGACAAGAAAACCCTTTACGATTCTTCCCTCTTCCTCTACCGCCCTTCCTCGCAACCCGCATACTCAAAGCTCGCGTCGAAACGGACCCGAAGTGACAGACGAGAGCACTTTAAAATGAGCAGATAACGATCGCTCATCGAGAGAGCCTCTCTTGTACCGTGTGTGTGTGTGTGTGCAGGCGCGCGCATTTGTGCCACTCGCGCCGCCAACTCGAAACCCAACGTCGTCAACGGGGTGTACAAGGAGGTCCTGCAGCACGCGAGCGAAGCGCGCGTGTAACCCACATAGTCGAAATGGGAAAGCCCGCGGCTCTCTCTCTCTCTCTCTCTCTAAAGGCTGCTCAACCTCCTTACTTCCTCATCCACACAACGTGTCGCGTGTGTATCCTGCGACAGCGACTCGAGCGGGCGCGCCACTGAGACCGTATACACACACCGCAGCGCGCTCGCTCTCTTCTCGCCGCAGTGGATATAGCCGCGACGGCTGTAAATCCCGGTGCTCGCCCACCCCAGCTCCGGTGGAGCCGGCGAATCGGCGTCGCGATTGATGTGAGGAGCCCATTCACAAAGAACGACGGATAACGTCGCACTGGATTCGACGCGACCTACAGCCTCGTACGCATGAGCATGCTGCGCATAAGTGGGTGTGTGAGAAGTTCACGAGGAGGGCTTGGTGGGCTAGTTGGTATAAAGAATCTTATATCAGCGCTGTGTCCTGTTGCTCTTCATTCTGTCCCCGTCTGTGTGCGCCGTTAACCTTTAAAGATGTCTGAGAAGCTTGTGCGACGATTATCGCTTCCCTGATGGAAAGCTCAGAAGCACAGACGCATGTGTGTCACTGGATTTGCGTAGCAGCGATAAAAGAGCGAATATCTTGTCCTTTACCTCCCTTTCTTTTTCTTCCGCACCTGAACTTCCACGAAGCCTTCCAGCTTGCGTTTGTGCGCACGACCGCCTTCCGTAGTCTTGAGAATTCTGGATAAAAGCATTGTCCTGTTCTCGTCGAGATATTTGACAAAGAATTGCATCCGGAAGCAATTACGCAAACGAGCTCAGGTTTGCGTCCCAGGTATGGTTAGCTGAAGGATCAGGTGGAGATGTTGGCAAGAAGTCGACATAAATTGTCAGTCATGTTACAGTTTGAATGTGTCTTTCCTCTCTGTAGTCCTCTGTAGGCACCACGAACCAACAATAACAATAAATGGAGAAAGGATGAGCGTCCGAGAGTCTCTCGTCAGCAAGTCATGAGAATGGTGAATTTAAGGCTCCATAGTTGCATCGAAGAAGCCGTGATCAGGCCCAAGTTATGCACTCTCAAGCATAAAGCTTGATTCATACGATGTCGCTGCAGTCCACGGACTTCGTGTAGGAACCCGTACGGGCTTGAGTGCTCGCAGTTTCGCAATTCTGGTTTACGTCCAACTGAGCACAAAGCGGTATGCAGGATCAAACAAAGCAACTGACTATCAGCAACTGCGACCGTGACCGCGTTTGACAAAAAGAAATATTACCAGCTAAGAAATACGCAAAGTGGCGCTGTGTAAACTCGCCGTTAAATGCCCATGAGAATGCGCTTGCTACAAAGTCGTCCTTCTTCCCAGGGATCGGCGAGCTCCGCTCGAACGAGGCGTGACCGCGGGACTGTCTTAGTATATCGTTGCCTTGTTTCCTTGAACGGATAGCATGCGCCTCGCAGAGGCGCTGAGGAACGGCCCCCAATTATTCTTTATTGGTCAAAGAAAACGTAGCGTGCGCGCACGCACTTCACAGAGGCCGATGCCGCATAAAAAAACCTCATAAAAAACCGTACACCTGCACGCACAAACAAACAGGTACCTGCAAATGTCGAGTTCGAGTACGCGAAGGCACGCACGCGAATGCGCGAGAGTCCGATATCTTATACGAGAAACGACACCAAAGCAGAAAGAAAGGAAAACGAGCCAGGTTGATTTTGATGCTCGCATTCGCGCACTCTCTCCCTCACTCTCTCTCTTTACGCGGTGAGCCAGCCACGCCCCTTATCTTTTCATCGCTTCCCTGGCTTTCCACGCTTTCCGGGAGAGGAATTTTCTGCTCTCTTTGTTTCGTTGTATGTTTGTATGTCTACTTCGTTTAACTCTTTCTCTACTCATTGTGTTGTTTTTGCTAATCGCACGCCTTAACATCGCCGGCTCCAAAAGAGAGCAGGTCGGCCGAAGGCGGTGCGGTACGCCGGTTCTCGCTATACCCTTGCATGTGTCGTTTAGCGTGCGTGCTTCGGCAAAGAAACAGGGACAAATGGCCAGCGAGCCAGTCAGCTGGATACATGGAACGCACACCGCCGGGCCGGTCGACTCAGCCACGCGTGAAGATATGAGTGCGTGGCTAACGCCCACGGGTTTTTTGGAAGAGAGTTGCGCGGATTCCCCTTCGCGCCCTTTCTCTCTCCCTCACTTTTTCTGACGTCACTTTCCTCTTCCACGTTGGCTTTCCCATAAAACGGGGGATTTCAAAGCAGGTGGGCTCAGCGTTTTGCGCAAGCACCAGTGACCCAGTATCTGCAGCAACGAGGAACAAAATGCACATTTAAAGAAACAAGCAGAGAAAGCGGATAGAATATAGAAAGATGACAACGAACATTCGAGGACCCTTGGAAACAATATGTCCACATTCCGCTTTCGTGAAACGCCGAAAAGAACAAGGAAAAAACCTGCTTCGCGTTTCCTTATCGTACTTGAGCGTGTGTGGTCTGAGAGGTGGCAATGATATGTTGCTTTGAGAGCAGTTCTGGCATGGGAGAACAATTGGACGCTTTCGAAAGGTGAGCCGCGAAGCGGTGCAAACTGCTGATTATTCCACTAAAGGTCTGAGAACTGGAGTGGAGTTAGGCGTTTGAAAAGCAGCATGGTGCTGAACCGGACTAGTTGTTATCTCGACATAACCGCGAGCGTAGCGCATAAACGGGACAGTAAACAGCGCCTATCCAGCACGCCTTTGCTGTTCGACCAAATGCGCTGTTCGTTGTCGTGTTAATGTTTAAGGGCAGCGAAGAATGAACATGAAAAATGGGACAGAGTGCGAATGAAAAGAAATAGTGCGAATATCTCAAAGACAAAGCTTTATGTAACAGTTCGCGAAAAAACAATTGCCCCTTGGCTTATCGTATGTTTTATGCATGTTGTCTGTATGTAAAATAACAGTACGCGCGTACATGTAAATTTAATGCAACTGATTTATTTGTCTAAAACTCATAATCGAAGATGCGATGCTAGGAGGGCACAGAAATAGAAATGGCAAAAAAACGTTAGCACACGATTCCAAACAGCTGTGAGAAATGAAACTGTAGGCACGCATTATACGTGTGACTAGTGCACCTCGGGCAACCTCTGAGAGTGCAGTAATGTGGAAGTAGCATTCTTTGAAACGTGCATTTAGTAAAATGTCGGCGGCCTATACTGCTCAGATTTTGTGAACGAGAAAGATACGTGAGAAACTCTCGTTGACGCTCTTATGTTCAAACACAGTTGCACATCAAAGAAAATTGGAACAAAGTGTTCACGTTTATTTCTAGCCATAACGAGTACATTTGTACAGAAAAGAAAAGAAAGCAATGAAATGCTATGTGAGTAACAATTTTGTTAGTATCGCAATTAACTATTTAGTAATTGGCTTGTTGAATTATCCCCAGCTGAAACTTCGCTCCAGCATATTAGAAACGTGACTACGGCCTTCGGATTAGGTTCCCCGCGCTTAAGTAAGCATTTTGAGGCCCCAAACTTAGCATGGGATGTATGATATGTTGGCCATTACGGGGCGAAGTATTATAACATAAAAACACCCGTCTAGCAAAGCCTACGATGACTGCAACATAAAGCTAAAAATGACAAGCTAGGCGGCGCCACCGCCCCGTTTCGAAGGGAACACTGGCTCATTATGTCCTTCACTACATCGCCTTTTTGCTTCAGGAAATATAGAGGGACACAGAGAGAGCCTATTAAATGAAATCTCAAGAACCTTGCCTGGCGATGCGTTCGGCGTTCTGTGCCAAAGGAAAGGCATGCCATATACACAAACACACGCGATACTTGCCATGTCTTTGTTCGTGCAACGTATTCTTGCTTGCGGTGATCCTGAACGACGAGCGCCGTCAAATAGTTTGATAGTGACAGTTTGACAATGACAGTGACAGTCTGACAATGCCCTTTGGCGCGGCTTAATATGCATACTGGCAGGATGTTTTATAGGCGGCCGCGACGAGCAACCGCTCAGCCATATTGAGCGCAGATAAGGGGTGAACAGCAATGCCGTTTTTTGATTTTATTCTAAGACAACTACTTTTTCTCCCTGCAGAGTGTACCTTACTACAAGCCCATAATCGCCCTCGCTGGCCAGCAGGTGCTAATGGGATAACTAGACTGGCATGCGCCTTCAGACGCCCATGTGCGAATTGTATAGTGCGAATTCCGCACCTTCCGGTCTCGCCGGAGGCAAGGCTGCTGCTGGCCGGGACTCGCGCGTTCGCATATATCCTTCAAGCGACCTTGGGAATTGCACTGACCACTCCCCTCGAAGACAGCAATGCGTCGAACAACAAACGAACGAAATAGAAAGAGAGAGGGAAAATTCGTTGCGAAAACACGAAACGCGGCTTCTGAGCGCGCCTGTATGTATACGTGCCACAAAAAACCGTTCAGTCTGACAGAACTCGTCGCCGCAGGGTGAGGCTGACGAAATTCTTGGCTCATAACAAGACTGATTGATTATGGAGTTTTAAGTGCCAAAACCACTTTCTGATTATGAGGCACGCCGTAGTGAGGGTCTCCGGAAATATTGACCACCTGGGGTTCTTTAACGTGTACCTAAATCTAAGTACACGGGTGTTTTCGCATTTCGCCCCCATCGAAATGCGGCCGCCGTGGCCGGGATTCGATCCCGCGACCTTGTGCTCAGCAGCCCAACACCATAGCCACTGAGCAACCACGGCGGGTCATAACAAGACTGTTTCTCTTCTCATTGGCCATCGAGACTGATCGATCTGACTGTCCTACCTCATCGCCAGTGGAGTTCTACTGACCAGGAACCGGCTCCGGCAAACCGCGACAGGACTTTTGTCAATGTGCGGCCTCCGAGTGGCTCACATAAAGTGCAGTTCCAGCAGTGCGCGGTTTTTAGCGAGAAATTCCCTTTTGCTGTTCACAAACAGAAATCCTGGCATTCTTCCGACTTCTACGACCGAAATGAGAACAGGCAAAAAAAAAAAAAAAAACAGACAATGGCACGCCGTGGTTGTGCGTCAAACAGAACCCCGTAGATTTTCAAAAATTTTCATGTGAAGGTCACAAATATACAAATAATTTCCGCATACAGCAAGCAGAAAGTTATAGATATCTGTGCTTCAGGCACGAGAAGAAGCGTTTACTTTATTCAAATACTCATTAACGCACCTCTCTCATAGATTACCCCAACAACTCGAGTATTTTTCTTTTTTTTATGTGAACGTATGTGTCTGTGCGCATAGTCGAGTGATAAGGACAGGGCATACCGGAAGCTTCTTAGGGAACGAATGCTGACTGCTGCCAAGTCGCGTGCAATGCCGCCGTTTATCGGGGGTTTCCCCATGCCGCAGGCACACGCACGTGCTCTGTATAGATCCCACTCCGTCTCGCGACGAGCTGGTATAGTTCGTTTCCTGCGAAAAAGCACCGGGCACACTCGAACGAGGCACTTGCCAGCACATCCTCGTACCGATTAGAAGTTTCGAATTATTCCTATCAGAAGCATAAACGTCGCCGGCATCGCCACAACTCACGCCCATGCGTGTATTACTCGCCGACCAACGGCATCGCGCGCGGCGCTGCGTTCCGTTGTTGGCAACGCGCAGTGTGCACTGAAAGGCAGAAAGGGGAAGCCCGCGCAGCCAGTGCCAGTTTCTTCCGAAATCGCCAGAACGCTAATTAGAATTACAGATTACTCGCACGTGCGTCTGCGGTTGCATGGCCGGCTGGCCGCGCGCGGAAAGTAATTGCTCCAGAAATGTGACCGAGTGCACGGGCTGCCAACGCGAGCTCGTGAACAGAAGATTGAGCGGCGAGCAGGTCTGTGCGAGAGCAGGTACGAAAGTGCAAATGCCGCTCGATGACGTGCGCGCGTGCGCGCGTGCACGCGTATACGGTAACATTCGGGAAAATGAATGTTGTTAGAAAAAAAAAAGGAAGTTTTCCAACGCTTGCATTAAGTGCGTTGAGAAAAGCGTTGCTGCACCACGGTGTGGCTCAATACCGCTGCAGTTTTGCTTATACACTTGTGAGACGGTCGCTAAATGTAAAGCAAAAAAAAATGTTGTCCTAGACGAACTAAACCAGGAGGCGTTATACACGCGAGCTGCAGTGTGAGGCCGGACCCGTGATTTGACTCCCAAATGTTCAATTTGCCACATGCCTCCGTGAAGTATGCTGCGTTTCATGTTAAAATTGGCGCAAGTGTAAGAAAAGCGTGGCAATGTAGCGTAACAAGAAGGCATGTTTGAAACGCATGGACGAGCACGCTTACTTTATTGCTCTCATGTATGCCTCATTAGCATATATATATATATATATATATATATATATATATAAGCCCGGAAACGGTACAAATGAAGCGCTGCTATGAAATCGTGGGGTTGTTCCTTGTACTAACGTTGAGTTGGGCCAGTCCAGAATAACTACTGGGGGTAATGATGAGGGTATACACAGGGGGAAAAGAAATGAGTATATAAGAAATGAGATGCTTGACGATTCCCAAGTAAAAAATAAACGCTTTCGTTCGGGCGCAGGCGTCGTATTTCTTCCGTCCCGACTCGCTTGGCTTAACGTTTGTCCTAACAAGCCAAGACATTTACAAAGCGGACGTCTCCGCATCGCCACAAAACCATTTCTCTTTTTACACACGGCGAACACTGCTAAGAGCTCCCCTCTGTTGCACACCGCGCTTGCGTGTGATAACAAGCTCACGACGAAGAGGAAAACCAGAGCAGGCATTGGTTTTATTCAACGATGCCACAGCCCAAACTATACAGCTGAGCCGCTCCTGAAAAACACGAGGAGAGATAATCACTCTACGCTTTTCATATCTTCATACCGAACGTGCATATGCATAATGTTGAGCTCACGTTAGGTAAATCACGTAATGTCACGGATAATTTCTGCTACTGCAACTGAAGAATAATGCTCACCGTTCTACCTGGACACCGTCTATCGTTCTTTACTGACCAAAATGCTCGTACGAACATTGTGGTAACTCGCGTATATATGTTGCGTAAACGAGAAAGATCACAGAGAGTAAAGAAAATAACGGAATGCGCGTAGGGGAGCGAGATAGCCGACTCATCATTAATTGTAGAGGGGGAATATCGCAGAAATTTGACGAACACGAAGACAGCCGCTCTCCGTCTTTGCCAGATTTTCTGCGCCGCTTCCCTGTGCGAAGAAAAACCAACAAACCCTTCCAGAAGCGCTGTTCAGCGTCATTAATTCTGCGATTGTATCTCAGCAAAGAAAGATAGAAGTATAGAAAGAACTAAAAACACTAAAGGTTGTGTGTACGTTGTTATATGTGTATGGTGCAGTGTATCTTGCCCGCTATCAACTTACCCAAGTGCCCAGCGCAAAGCTGTTATCCTGCACGCACTTAGCGTTAACCGTCGTTCATGAGCTCTGCAGTCGCAACGTTATGAGAGCGTGCTGTTTCGAGTGGTTGCCAGTTGGCGCATAGGGCGCGTTAATTCCCGCGGGATCTGTAACCTAAAACAGGCTTTAATGTCGCTGCATGTTGCGTCCACGATATTCTAACGATTTGGTGTCAGACATTTGAATGAATGGTTACGTCGACGGATATTTTGTACAGCGGAAACTCGCCTCTGGTTAACCTCCCTGTATTTCCTCTCTCTCTCTTTCTTGTACAAATCTGGACAACTAACGGTGAGGGCAGAAATATTCACGTAATAGTGTGCACGAAGGCCTTCCTAAAACGATTTCAGTGTCTCGAAAGCAGCCGCACATCACATACTTGCCCGTATAGAAGCCTAGAACATCAGACGTGAACCTTCTCTTTTTTATCATTACTTTTTATCGCCTGGGGAGGTATTCTGTAAGATTGCACCTAGTAGATGTGTCCATTAAGTCTGCTGCTGAAGTTCTGATTGGCAGGGCTCGGCTGCGTCTCCAGAGTAGCCCAGACGCCACATCCAATCAGAACTTCAGCATACGAAATGGACAAGTACACTAAATGTACCCTTACAGAATACCTCCCCTGTCTCTTTTACCATCTCTTACCAGATCTCTGGAGTACTAACCAACGAAATGAGAAACACATATTTCGCAGCCATAGTTGCACGCTACTGCACTTGCTAATAACTCGCATTAAACTAAGGTATTAAGGCCTATAGATAGGCCCACATTTAGGACGCTTAAGAGTACAGTGCGACGCACCACGCGTGATCCGTTACCACGATGCGTGACCCTGAGAATCGACACGCGCAGTGGCAAGAGACACATTCACACGTGGTCTCTCGCTGGCAAGAGCCAAGGCAACGGATCGCCGATCGGCTATTCTGCCACGCTAAAGTATTAGGCTAACAGTTTTCTTACGCAACGTGTGCCCACTTGCTGTTTTATTACAGATTCCGAGACACTTTATGCAAAGTTAAATTCAGGCAAGGTCGCCGAAATGTATGCTGGAGCTTAGCACGACCCTGCGTTACACGCACGGAGTAAAGCTGTCTTTTCAAGTACCAAAATGCCGTAAAGCTTCGATTTACAATTACGCGACCCATATCACGTTTAGACATGCTGTCGGGTATCAATCGGAAGTTCCAAACTTCTACGGCCTCTGTCGATGAAACACTCCCCCCCCTTACCCCCCCCCCCCTACCTCAAAGTACCGTAGATAACAGCTCTGACGTTGCAGCTCCAACCTTTTGCCTACTCACTTTGCCGCTTCCCGCTTCAGCTCACTTCGCGTGAACAGCTATAGCTACACACGCTTCCCCAAGTGAATACCGACGCACTTGTCATGTCTCGTACTTTTCGCATGTGCGCGGCCTGCTTTCCCGGGAAATCCGCATGCGCGCCTTCCGTCCACACCGAGAGCGACACGCATCCAAGGCTAAGCGGGACGCTAGGCACTTCTAATTAGGTTCGCACCCCCCATTTCGTATCTCCCCGTCTGCCGCGACGGCGGCTCGGTTCAAAGTCACGGGCGCAAGGGAACGGCGCGTTTCCCACCACGCCCATGCGCACGTGAGCCTCGTGGTCCCGAACACCGCCGTCGTTGTCGTCGACCCAGATGCTTTTCTCCCGCAGACGCGCCGGAGGGCGTGGCCGAACGACGCCACCCAGACGCCGCGGTTGAAACACCAGCGGCCGGTGGCACCCGATGCACCCGCAAAAAATAAACTGGTTACGCGGCCCCGGCCACGGCTGCGAAGAGCCGACACGAGGAAATCGTCCGTGCGCGCGCCGCAAATACCCCCTGCGAGCGCTTAGGGAGGCCGATGTGTGCCATTAAAACAACGCGTTTAACCTACATAGCTATTGCTGCGCGCATGCATGATCGCTCGGGGACTGCAGACTCGCCAGACGTTCGTCTTCATTAGCCTGCCGAGGTAGACTCGAGCTGCTTATGTGCGCGGAGACTGGGATGGGGGTAGGTATGTTTGTTATGGCGCTTACAGTGTTGGAGTGACAAAACAAAAAAAGTGGGTTATTGCATCGGCCGGCGTTGGCAGTGCAGTTCGTAACTGCAATGCCCGCTTTCGTCAGCGTGATGAAGTCACTAGTTCTTGATAAGCCAGGTAATTTTCCTTGTCGCCATGTGCGTAGCACCCGCCACTTTGTAGCAACTGGTCTCTCAATGTGTGTGCTTTTGTTCGCCGCCGTTTCTAATGCACCGAATTACGGTTATCGATGGAGTAGGTAGCTTTTTTATGAGAACGCGTAGCGTGACCTTGCAGTATGTTAGCTAACTCCAAGAGAACCCTACGTTACCAACATTTGTTTGTATAGCCGCTGAAAAAGATGCTCATATCAATGTAACGACCTGGTTCGAAGCGTTAAAGTGGTTGCATTAATGTTAGACATCGAAGACATGTCAAGTAAATTGTCTTTAAAGTCTTGATGGCATGTTTCTTAAGGCAAAGTGAAAGTGTTGCGACTGGCGCTGATATACTAGAGCCTACTCCCCGGGTGGCATTTCATGTCGCCATGCGAGTAGTTCAAGGAAGGAAGGAAGGAAAAAGTGGAGAAGGAAGGCAGGGAGGTTAACCAGTTTAGCTTAACCGGTTTGCTACCCTATACATGGGAGCGGGATGGGGGGAATGAAAGATGGGGAGAAGAGATAGAGAGAACATAACACGGCACACACATCGCTAGTTACACGAGTAGTTCAAGGTAATGCAAGTAGTGCCGCCCTGCTAGAGTGCACATGGCATCTCATGCCATGTAAACTGTCTCTAGTTCACTCTTAAATGTCACTCAAAGGTGCCAAGTTTTGGAGATGCCGTTAACGTGTACACGTTCCCGGGGACCAGAAATGGCCAGGTACCTTGTAGTTATCAAAAAAGTTTTAAAATGCGGGGAGCACCACACTTGTTTACTAATGTAAATTGCACTGATATGTGCGACAGGGGACTGCAGCTACAAACTCGATCAGTAATTGAAAGAGAGAGAGATAACGGTAGATGAAAGGCAGCGCGGTTATTCAGATGATATCTCCGGTTGGCTACCCTTAAGTGGGAAAAAAAGAAAAGGGGAAGCAAGGATCACTATAAAAACACTATGTACTGGTTACCTTGCCGGAACAAGAGAGTCGTTGTTTTTATCAGAAGGTATCTTTAACGGCTTCTACACACCCTTCATAATAGTCCATGCAGAAGTTCTGCAGCTGTGTTCAGTGTAGGCTGATCAACCACGCTGTTTGAATTTTACGGGCAGTTTTAAGTACACACGATACCGTGCACATATACTTTCCCCGCAAGCGCTACAGAGTGCTCGTCTTTGCGGTCGTCCGTGGTTGAACGTTTTCACAGCAACACGCCAACGTGCGGAAGCTGCGACAGGGGCTCGGCCGCTCGACATTTGGCTCGAGACACGTACTCGAGAAAGAGTTGACGGCGCTGCATGCGATCGAGGGCGACTAGTGCGTTGGCACTGCCCCGCTTTTGATTCGCGCTCATGTCAGCTGTAGCTTCAGATGACTACTTCGAAACGGACTTTGTCCGTGCCGTGCAAGGACGATCACCGCACGATGAAGGTCTCACTGCTTCAGGAAGGTACGCAAAGTGCTCGATCCACGTGAGGATGGACAGTGGCACAGAATATGCTCTTAGTTTCTACTGTCAATGATATGCACTGCGCACTTATAGCTCGGCCGCTTAGAGCACAGGCGATACGTACAAGAGAGAGAGAGAGAGAAGTGATAAGAGAAAGGCAGGGAGGTTAACTAGACTGAGCCGGGTTGGCTACTCTGGAGTGGGAAAGGAACAAAAGAGACTGATAGATAAAAAGGAGGAAATAAGTTCACAGGGCCACCACAGGTCTAATGCTCTTCTTGAAAGCAACTATAGGCCACGAAAATGCTTGTGACTATTACCGAACATTCAACTACACGTGTGCGCACACCGGCTCTCTTTCATCCATCTTATTTTTATTTCCCGATTTCCCCCTTCCCCACTTGTGGGGTGGCCAACAGGCGCGACCATGGCTAACCTCCCTTCCTCTCTCTTTCTGCCGCGTCAGCAGAACACTGACAACAAACTTGGAGTTTTCTTCGTCACTTGGTTTCGTGTTACTTCTGTGTCTTCATACCGCTTCTCCGAGAGAGAAATATGTAGGATAACTTCCCCCTGTAGAACAGCAAACCTAAGCTTTTTCTATCCCAGCTAACTTCCCTGAACAACACATAGTGTCTCTCGCGACGGTCATTGACGTATCGTACGCTTACGACTGTTCTTAAGCGCCTGCGTAAATTCTCAAATCTTTTTTTCTCTCTCTTTGCTACGGGTGGGGGGGGGGGGGGGGGGGGGGTTCAGTTGGGAGAGCCGAACGCACGCTGCAGCAAACTTGTTTACCTCGATTTAGGCGTCGCTATCCAGCGGAAAATTTCTCTCGCGCGATTACACGGTCCCGATATACGACTTAATTGGGCGCGGCCGCGACTGAATACGGCCGCTGCCCGAGCGCCGTACAGTGGATACATAACTGCCGACGGGCATTCGTTTGTTCGGCGTGTCAGCCTTCTCAAAAAGAAACAATAATGAAAAAAGTGCCGCTACCATTCGGCCGCACTGTGACCATTGCAAGGCCACAAGCGAAGCGCGCACGTTTTCGCGCGGCATTCGGATTCCCGCGGTACGCATTCCACAGTTCGCCCGGCGCGCGAACGGAGCGCGAGAGTGAGCCGTTTAGCAGAAACATCGGTTGCAAAAGAACCGTTGCTGTTTGTTTCTTCCTCTCGCCCTGCGGCGGTAGCCAGCCTCACCTCGGCTTCGTATACGTTCTGCACAGTCCGCTGCGGGCGGCACAATCCGAAGCCGATTTGGAACAGGGCCCGCAGCGACTCGCGCTCCCGCCACGCCGCGGGGCGGCTTCTCCTGCCTGCCTGCCTGCCTGCTCTGAAACAAAAGGCCGGTCAGCGGCGGACTCGACAGAAATTCTGCGCGGCGGCCTTTCTCTCTCGCTCTCTGAAGCTAGGACGCGGGTGGTGAGAGTAGGGGAGAGACGGGGAGAGAATTCGGCCCGAGTAGCGCTGTGTCTCCTTGGGAGCAATTAGGCCGCGGCAGATTAATTGAGGCGCCGAAGAGTCTATCTCAATCTGCCGCTTCGAATAAGAACGGCGCGCCGCTCCGTGTAGGTGCTGCGTGTCGACTGTGTACACGAACGTATACGTACAGCACTATGCGCGAGCGGCGATTTAAGCGCCCGCGAAGCCTGCGGCGAAACCGTGGTGGGCTGACCGCATCGCGCCCCGTCTGGTCCCGTAGCTTGTGTGACCGAGCAACATGGCGCGCGCGCGCGCTCTGGTGACACCAACCGTGCTCTGTTTATCTAAGAACGCGTGGCGCATTCGATGAAGATCGGTATCGCAGAGCCCAGCACAACCACTCCCCCAAAACGGGCTCTCTCTTTTTTATATCTTTTTTTTTAGCTTAGCTATACATATGTACAGGACAGACTTATGCATTAAGATGTCGCCTCGAATTTCAGCGCAGCGCTCATAATTAAAAATAAGTGAGTCTATCTATAATGATGCTGTTGTTTCTTTTCTATTTTCTTTTTCTTTTCTTGTGCGTCATTTTATTTATTTGAAGCATGCAATTGAGCAGGAAAGCCACTGCCAAAGCGTTGTTCATTTGTTCCCCATTGTAAGGTAACGGCCTTAAAGTGTACATTTATGTTTTTCACTATAAAGTCAGTTCTTGAGATAGTAAAAGAAACGGCACTCCAACGCAAGGTCTAAAACAAAAAGAAGAACAAAAAAATGCAGTAAAAAAAGAAAATAGATCATCAATATGGTTGCACGGATGGCACGTTTCGATCTCCTATTCAGTGTCGGAGTCGTGCGAAATAATTTACAAGACCCAAAGCCTTAAGCTCTGAACACAGCGCCACCACGCGTCTTTTATTTGTATTTACAACCTGCGCGCACGCCCTTTCCGTGTTCTTACACAATCATCGCTTTCCTCGAAAAGCGACTATTCTGGGCCAGTCGCTCGCTTCTCGATTTTGAAGTCGCGCGATCGTGGTCGCAAGACTGCTAAACCAACCAGCGGCGCGCCGAAAGTTAGCGTGTGTTTTCATCCGGCATCCTCCTGCGTCGCACCAAATACAAAAGTCCACGCCAACATGGCAGACTACAGGAATGTTATTGCTGTCTTGACTCACGATGCTGGGACGCATTAGTTCCAGCAACGTGTCGAATGTACGCGGTAGCATTCGCAGGAAACTAAACAGTAGCAAAAAGAAAACACAGAAATTATGCACCGATTCCCGCGCGCAACGCGAACTAGAAATTACAACTTACTCTCGATATTGCTCCTCGTCACGCGCGCGGATTTCGAGCAGGAGGCGGCTTGGTGTGGCCGGCCACTTATCGCGAACGGCGGCACCGACGCACACACACTAGCGTCGCGTTTTCTTCGGAAGCTTCCGCGCTGCCACAGCTTACACCACGCACGGCACGGCACATCAGCGCAGTGACGACGTCTTCCTCCTCACTCGAATCAAAATCTATGGCTGTTGCCTGAACGCAAAACCAGCGAACTGCGCGCGAACTGCGTAGATCCCTAGAGTTCTCACTGAGAACCGTAAACTCCGGGATTGCGACTTTGCAGGTCCCGCTCGCCCGGGCTTGCCGGTGTGAGCATCGGTCGCGTTCAGTCGCTTTTAAAGCGAAAGCTTTACTGGCCGCGAACTTGCGATTTCGCCGTGGCGGTGCTCCGAGGAGGGACATGACGTCACACCACGTTACTCGTCGTTGCGCTCGCCTCCGCTCGCTTCGCCAGCTGCGTCGCATGCCTGACATGTCGGAGGATTGAAAAGGAGAACCCGCGTGCGCCGCAACCACAGTTGAGGCGGCGGTATGCACGGCGACAATTCTGATAAGCAGGAGGAGGCCTGGAATCGACATCGGAACGCGACGAAGAGGAAACGAATCACCCAGGAAACAGACGAACAGCGCGCCGAACGACTGGCTAAACGCCGCAACATAGATACACAACTAGGCTAATCTGGACTTGCAATCAAGATTAACCAAGGCTAACCATGCTATGTCCTAGCTTTCGCTACGTATATCCTGGCATAGCCGAGCTAAGCCACTGCCAATTTTTTAGTCGCCCGTCGTAAATGGTCACGCGACCTCCTAAAGTCGCCGGCGTGATTGAGCCTTTAGAAATGGATCCGATTTAAACTTCGCTCACACGAGATCTCCTCTTCATCCCATTTTAGACAACTGTTTCTGCATTTCTCGCTTCAAACGCACGCGAATCGCCAGAAGCGCTCGTGTGGACGAGACGGTTTCAAATTAATCTGATCTGGGCGACTCGAACTAGCACGGTCGCGAGCCATTATGAATTGGGCTACGTAAGGCCCCAGGATGGTGCGCTCCCCTTCAACCACTCACATTAGAGCGACCAGACGTCCCACTTTAGCAAACGCAGATAGCGCGTTCAGGCAGCTATTTCTTGCGTTCAATCTCTCCGTCGCGATTAAGCGGGTCGTGCCTGCTTTCCACCGAGGAAGCACAGCTGCAAAAGCAGTGCCGAGCCGAAGGCTGGAAAATATCTAGCACAGTGCAGTTTACACGGGCAACGAACAGTATGACCGCAAGCGGCACCTATCGAGCACGCTGAAAAGTTTGCGAAGTACCCTATCAGCGTTATACAAACATTACTGTTCAAGCCCGCAGGCAGCCTACATTTGGTTAACAAATGAATAAATTATTACAGAAAGATATTCGAGGTAGTAGCTTGTCTTAGTCTGCTACCGTCTTAGTCAGCTACTGTCTTAGTCAGCTACTTAGTCTGGTAGCCAGCTACCGTTGTAGGGGAGGGACCGACAGTTGCCGACACGGTTATACCGACACGGTGTACCGCACGGTTGCCGACAGCGGTATAGAAAGAGAGAGATGGGGAAGAAGGAAAGGCAGGGAGGTTAACCAGTTCCTCGCTCGGTTGGCTACCCTGCACGTGGGGAAGGGGGAAAGAGAGATAAGAAGGAAGAAGGAGAGTCATTGTGCGCGCCTTCGCAAATGAAAGTTCACTCGCATATATGTTCGCTAATGATTAATATTCTCAGTGCGTGACCAGTGCGAGTAAAACGAATAAATGTATAAAAAAGAAAAGAAAAAAAAAGAACGTGAACCATACTTCATAGCTGTATATATACATGCCCCTTGTACAAATCCACCGAGGGCTTGTTCATTTCGAGAACGTCGACTGCGACGCTATTCGTAATCCTCCCCAATAGCAGCGCCCCGCTTCAGCCGCCGCTCTCCACAACCTCTGTGCAAAAAAAATCAGGAGCCATTCCACTCTGTAAAGGTGGATGACCAGCGAAGCTGTTTAGCGCACTTTACAGAGGTGACTCAGAATATTGAACAAAGTTACGAACATATTTACTGTCCTAATCTGTGGTCATCGCACACACATTCGCGTATCGCCTCTGTTATTAAATTTTTACGTCCCGTAAGACAACGACTGGCTCATACGCCCTTATGCACTGGCTCATACCCCCGTAAACGCGGTCTCAATCACGTTAGGTTGCTGGCATACACCACAGAACTGTAAGTGTCGTTTACACAGCCTCGACCCATCACTGAAACTTACATTACCAGCGAACCTTTCACGACGTGACGCAACACTGCTGTGTCGGCTGTGGGTAGGAGTAGCATTCACCAACTCCTACAGCTATCGTATTGGAATGGCGGATTCACCAATGTGCGCTAAGTGCAAGTGTGAAGAGACCATCAGTCACCTTCTGTGCCACTGTTCTCGCTTCGATAATCAACGTGCGACTCTCCAGTGTGCCTTGACTAGACTGGATGACAGGCCATTTACGGAAGCGAAGATCTTGGGAGCCTGGCCTCACAGCTCATTGGCCCAGAAAGCAGTTCGAGCGCTTTTTCGCTACCTGAGGGCAACAGACTTGAGTGCCCGACTATAGACACCCTACACCTAAGTTCTCTCTCTCCCTCTTTCACTCCCCATTCCCCTCCCCACGTGTAGGGTAGGGTAGCAAACTGGACTCAGTCTGGTTAACCTCCCTGCCTTTCCGTCTTCCCTTCTCTCTCTCTCTCCCCATTACGACGACAGAACTGATATTCTACGCTGGAATGACGAGCGGCAACGGAGCCATTGCTGATGATGATAGTTTTTTGCACAACGGAGCCAGCTATGGAAGAAAATGACGACGAACGCCCGAGCAGTGGCACTAACGCGTTTGCACGGTTGGCGCCGATAATTTTTTAACAATCCTTTTTAACAATCCTTTTAACAATCCTGTAAAAACATCTGTTCTTACCCTTGTGCCTGGGACCTCTGGTTCCCACGTGTGATAAGTGTAGTTCAAGGGCGCGTTACAGGTCCCCGAACCCTATGGGGTATACGTGCCATTGAGCTTGGACCCTTTCTGCACTATATCCAGGATCTGCCCACATTATCGTTTCTTTTTTTTTTTCAACATCTCGGAGACATTTTTTTCCACATCCTAGCCATAGGCAGCTTCGCCGTAATAAGGCCGTTCTTTGTATAGTTGCCGCTACCGCATCGCCTAGCTGCGCGCCTTTCGGCATTACATCAGTGCGGCTGCGCGCTGGACTATAGTATATACATATACGGCAAACGTTCGCAAATTACTGTTGCGCTGCAGAGGATTTCGGGCAACGAGCTGACCGACTGCGTGGCGTTGACGACTGCTGTTGCTGGTCTCAGCAGGCTGTGCCTGTCTCAACTGGGTTACGTGCTTCTCCAAACTGACGGCGCATCACGTGGACGCACCGCTGTTCCAATCAAAGCTGCGAAGTACATCATGAATTTGATTTCGCGGCGTGTGGTTTCTCTCGTATAAGGTTCTTGCGTTTTAGGTATTCGAACATCTCATAATTTCTTAAAGCAAAAAATCAGATACATGAACCGAGGGTAGCAAGCTTAAGACAATTAAATATAACAGAATGCCATACATAAACCAAGCCCCCCTCCCCCAAACCTTGTAAAAAAAGGGCCAATTATAAAAATGACGTAGCTAGGGTCCCTAGTGTCGTTCTCGTTTGTCTAAAGTCTCCGCTGCGCAATTCAACGTTCGGCGATACAAGACTCTTATTGCGGTCACCGCAATGCAAGCGACTCCCGTGTGCGAGGCCCCACACCCACTTTGCTGCCGAGCTCGTCTACGCAGGACGTGCGGCCACACGTCGAAAAAAATTCGTAACGCAGCTGCCCAGCTATCGCATCGAACGAGTGTAGCACAAGATGTCAAACGTCGCGCTCGGCGTCAGTGCAATTCAGAGCGGATAGTTGCGTTTGCCGTATTACTTGCTGCACGATGCCGTTCCCTTATTTTTATTATTATTATTATTATTATTTTCCTTTAACTTGCAGATCACGCGTAGAGTGTACTGCTTCATTGGACGTTACACAAACCTTACGAGAAATTGGTATTGATAAGTTATTTTCAATTTATTATTCGACTCTGTTAAGAGTCATGTAATCGTGACAGGCTTTATACGCACGCGTACCACGAGGATCACGATGTGCTTATGTAAGATAAAAAAATCGAAAGAGCGAAGAGAAACAGGAAAAAATAAGAGCAAGGAGAACGGCGCACCGGGTGCATTGACGGTTGGAGGTGCGCAGATAAATGTCCAGAAAGCAGGAAATCACACCGTCAGTGTTAAGACATGTGAGGAAGGGACGTCAGCTGATGATAGGCCCTTCGTTGTTCCTACAACGTTGACATAAGGCGTGACCTGTGCTGAACACTGAAATGACCGAATGTCAGAAGGAGACAGAAACAACGTTTCGCAAAGAAAATACGAAGAACGGGATAGAAAACATGAACGGCGAGACTTCACGAACGCGGTGACGTAACAACGCGCAGGTACAGACGCGTACATCGCTATTATTGCACGATCTTCGATGTAAGCGACTCTTCGCTAGAACGCAAGAAACAGTGTTGCAGCGCCGGTCAAGGCGTGGATAGGGACGATACATACACTCCACCACTGCTTTCCGCGAAAGTGTTCGGCATTCGATGGGATCCACGCGCTGTTTGCGATTGAGTGCTCCGCGCCAACTAGATGGCGATGAGAAGAAAAAAAAAAGAAGAGAGAGAGAGATAAGGAGAACGGGCGACAACGAGTGTGAATGCGAAAGAAGGCGCTTGTACACTGTCAGGAAAGAGCACACATGCAAGCACGCCCGACGTGTCGAGAGGAAACAGACAGGCCGGCCGTGACTATGGATGAGTTCGAAGAGAAGACGTACACGAGCAAAGGGGAAAAAGGAAGAAAGAAAGAAACGACACGGCGATATCACGGCGGCGTCTGTGATGTCGAAGGCAAAGGGGGAGGAAGACGGAGGGGAAACAAGGGGAAACGGTGAACCAAAAAAAGAGAAAACAAGAGTAAAGAACTGAAAGGGGAAAAAAGAAGCACGAAAGGTCTGGCATAGATAAGGAAATACACAGCCCTCCGCCACCTCGGCGAAGTAGCGAGTCTCGAAGAGCTGGCTTTCCAGCGAGGACGGCTTAAACGCACGGAGGCGATCGCCTTTCGCTTCCTCGCTCTTCTTTCGAGGCCGCGCGCGCATGAAACGCGGAAACGCCGCGGAAATGGTGACCGGCGAACGCGAGGATGACGGAAATAGTCGCCTCCTCGTCGCGAGGGGCGAAATCACGATAGGCACGCGTTTTGAGAGCTGCGCGCCCGTATACCGATGATTGACCGGTCAACAACGGCGCCTTCGTCCGTGTTCGACGCGAAAGAAGACAGCCTGTTTAGCGCACAACGGAGGAGCGTTTTGCCCGCTCAGCTTTTCGTCTTATTCTTTCGCACTTCTTTTTCTCTCTTCGGATACGAAAAGAGGTGCTCGCGTCTCTGCGCGGATTCGCTGCTTGCTTTCGCCCGTGTGAGGAGTCGGCCCACAGACATTGGGGTAGGAAAACCAACTGTAGTGTTCGCTCAATTCCTATGCCCCGTCGTCGTGTTCCTAGTTTGAGCGAGCTTTCGAACCTTTCGCAGACCTCTCTGCCGCGATATAGACTTCGACGTAGGCGCCAGCCACAGGGCGATATCTACTCCACGCGCCAAAGCGGTGTCGCACCGCCATAGAACACTTGGTGGTATACGTAGCCTTCACGAAACAAATATTTGTATGAAGGCTCCCTACTCACTGGTATATATGCGAAGATACGTGGCTGTCTGGAATGGCTGTCCATGCTAATCAGCGAATATCGTGCGAAGGTTGGCTACCGAAAAGCCGAATTACGAACTTTCTATAGCGACGTCGAAAGCAGTAACGCCAGGCTGACGCACGAGGGAGTACTTCGTGTTTTGAATTTTTTTTTCGGCCCTGCCACCACCACGTTAAGATCTCCAAGGGTGCTGTAAACCACCGAGGAGTGGCTGCATGCATAGTTTATGCGCGCTACGGTACAAATGCAGCGCACGTAGCGTTTGCGTATCGCCATTTGTTTTCTTCGTATACTTTCCTTGAAGGCTGCGACTATAGTCACTAGCGCAACGAGATTTGGTTCCTTCCTCGCACAGAATTTGAAAATGCCGTTTCGTGACGTGCCAGAGCGCATTCCGTTTGGAGGCAAGTTCAGAATGTGATTCATAATGTTGGGGTCGGCAACCTTTCCCTACCAATGACCCACTCTGTAGAACGCTGTCAGGGAAGAGGTTTATTGAAAAAGAGACATATTTAATACAAAATAAAAGCTGTGAGGTCGGCCTAAACTACTTTGTTCTAGCCTTCTACTCAGCATAGAGAGATATGGGGGAAAGAAAACAGTAGGAGAAAGACAGAGAGAATGTGGAGCAAACGGTGATGAAGAGAATAGGACATTTTCATCACTACGACATAGCCACAAATTCCAATGCCACAGTACCACACGAGTGTCAAGCAGCACAAACTCGCGCCACAGTGCGAATTGTACCGCCTTTCTATTTTAGCATATTTACCTCCGACCACTTGGCAAGTCGCGTAAGTCGAAAAAAAATTAATTAATAAAGATACACCAATGAAAACGAAGCATTTCATAACGAAGCATCGTGTTATCTTTAATCCACGAGAAGACTTTTTAGAAGGCTCGAAAAGAACAAATTGCCCTAATCCATATCATCCCCCCCTTACCCCTCCTATCGAAAAAAAAAGAAATGAAATGCCGCGGACTGTCTATAAATATCTCGGCCAAAAACCACGAAGGTGCAGGTGATATTTATTTCGCCCTCAGAAATTATGCGTTTCTTTTCTTTTTTTCAAAAGGACTGCATAGTTCCCCTTGATCTAATCACAAAACGGCGTGGAAGTGAAATAAATAGCGGGAAACGACACCACAAGGACTCGGAATCTGGTCAATTAGATTATTAACTGCGTCTATTCAGGTACACGAGGCTCGGAAGTGAGAGGGCGGTTTACGAAAGTGTTCTGGACATATACTCGAGAAGTCGCCTTTTATTCTTCCTCTCTTCCTTCTGGCTTATTATAGGCCTGTTGCCACAGATGCTCCCACGGCATGTTCAACGGGGCTAACTTTTTCCTCGAGGAACTGATCTAGATAAAAGTGGGGCGGACACATAACACCGATTTCCCGGCGATTGATTTCTCTCCCTTTCCTCATGAGTGCGTGCGAGTGTCTACAGGCGCTTATGTATGCAGCTGAAACGAGAGCTATTCAGGCCAACGGATGTTGTGTTGAGACTGTGTGAAGATGTGCGATAGAAATTCGAAAGAAACGTAGTATAAATAATTTTACACCTCGACTGCAAAGCGAATCTCTCGAACAAGGCACCTACTATGAAACGAAGTAGCTTGGTGAATTTCGAACCGTTTGCAATAGAGAATTCTGATCCATGCATACCATAGGGACGAAGATCGAGCTGAACCACAGCATTTGCAATGAATTAACGCACGAACAAAGCAAGTATGCGGCGTAACATTAACTGACGGGACACGCTACAACTTGGTACCATGCATGCATAAGAATTCTTGTAGGTAGGTAATATTAAATGAAGGCCAACTGCAGAGGTGGGAGGGAGTACGCATCCGTCTACTCCGTTTCGAGCAGAACTCACCTACGATGACTATCCAAGTGTGCGAATAGACGAAACGTGTCTTGATGAGGCGTGCACTGCAGCCATGCTTCTCTCTCGCGCTTCCCTGTGGACACGCTGCGCCATCTAACGTTGCCGCCACGAAGTCCGCGCATAATCAGTCATACAAATTGGCGTCAAAGAGGGTCATCGAAGAGCGATAGATACCCAGTGTCACATACTCAGTGTCACATACCTAGTGGCACATAACCAGTGACACAAATTTCCGCACCAATCTTTAAACTGCCCTATTTTATCGGCTCACATTTTGGTTAGGTCAGATAACCGGACAAAAACTGGCCTGACAATGCCAAAAATGCTATTCGCATTAAAAGGGCACTTTAGCACGTGCAAAAAACTAACACATGCCAGAGGGGAAGGAATAAATTATTGATGTGTTCGCCGCAAACGGAGTGTAGAAGTTCGCTAGTCTATTGCGATTTGAGCTGCAATATAAGCGCCGTAACTCAACAGCAACAGTTGGACAGTTAGAGTTTAGCAAGTTGCTTCGTGAAAATGGCTGTGAGCTTTCTAACTTGACATTGAAAGAAAAAGTATTCGTGACCGCGATAATGTAGCGATTATTTTTTTCTAGTTATATTCCTTGCCGTGATTTGTCACTGGATTTGTCAGGTAGGCACCCCACCTATTTTGTTGAAAGAATCAGCCGTTCATAACCAATAAGAGAAGAACAGAATTACTCGTACAACGTTCCTGCGCTCCGACCATTATAACAAAGTTCACCAACATTTTGCCCTCAATGACTTACTCCGTTTTCTCCTACTCCACTTGGAGATGCAGTAATGTCATCATTGATGTTATTAGCTAAAATAATTAATGCGGGTAAATTTTCAGAAGTACAGAACGAATTTCTATCGCTGATTAAAAGACCGCAAGCAAAAAAGCACAGATTCATGACTGTTTACACCCCTGCGCAATGTCATGCGCTGTTGTAACTGGCATCATGCTTTCTCTTGCTATTTACATGTAATTTTTGTTTACACGTTATGTTTCTCTCGTGAATTTTACCTGTATGTTCACATGCAACTGTTTTATACAATTGTGAATTGTGAATGACGAAGCGCGTTCTTATTTCATACTTTAGCTTATATTATAACGTTTTGTATTGTACAAAATTATTTGCACCATTATTAAATTGTTAAGCTTTTGTAATTTTGTATTCACTGTACCTAAATGTATAGTGAACAGCTCCCCCCCCCCTCTCTATAAAAATGCCCCATGGACCTCTTGGGTAAATGCAATAACAATAAAAAAAAAAAAAAAACTCGAGAGATACGCTTAAGTCTGCTTACGTGTGGGAATGCGAAAGCTTTATAGCTCCTTTGGTGAAATGTTTTTTTTTTGTTCGTGCGTTCCTTGTCCGCGCAAGCTTTCGCCTGCGTTTTAACTGCTACTCTTGATTTGGCTTTTTGATTTGGCCTTACCGGCCAAATCAAAACACGCCAAGCATCTAAAGACGCTTGCCTGCGCACCAGTAGTTCACAACTCGAGGGACCGCTCAGCGGCGTTCAATTTTGCATAAATGCTTTTTTATTTTATACACTCGTTTTATTCGCACATGAAGTGGCGCCACCTCCTCCCCATTGGCTGCGCGGTCACGTCCCCAGTGACGCACGCAGTAGGCGCACCTTTAATCAGCCAGAACCGAGGAGCCACCGTAGCGTCGGGGAAGCGTGCTCATTCTCGCACCCCGGAAACCCAGATTCGATTCCTACACAGACCGAGTAGCTAGTAGTAGTAGTACAAACCTTGTTACGCTTTGGGGCAATAGAGCAAGAACGAGTGGAACCCCTATATAGTTCAGGGCTCCACTGGCGTGTGCGGCTCGCTGGCCTTGGTCGAGCAGAGCAACTTGGCTCTCCCGATCCTTGCTCGCAAGCCAAACCTCCTACTGCCTTTCAAATGGGTTTGTCCCCTAATAAGGGTAAGTTAATTTCGGGTGGCTTTAGTCCACACGTCCACGTCATGTGGGTGCGAGATGGCCTTTGAGCACACATGCAACAGTATCACGCGATCACCTGGTGAGCTGGCACAACCAGTCTAAAATTTACCAATTTTTTTTTTTCGAAGCCAATAATTTACCTTGTTTGCAGGAACCTCCCTGAGAAATTTGACGTCAATCTGAGCATATTTTTATGTGTAGCGCAGGCGCAGGCGGCCATTTTGGTACCATCTTTCGGTCACGCCGACGGATATTCGCGCGATGGGACTATAATGCTATCGGATTGAAAAAAAAGAAAAAGAAACGAAGTACAGCAAAATAAATCCCACCATACCGGCCCATATTATGGATATCTGTGAGATATAATTTTGGTATTGCTCGAGTGACTCACGAGTCGCTACTTTTGCGTGCGATTGTTTCAGACGAGGAACGCCAGGATATTGAGTGCTGCAAGTACACGCCCGAGGAGAGGCATCCCAACTGCTTGATCATCGACGTCCCACACGACGACCCCTTCTATAAGTTCTTCAACCGCAAGTGTCTGGAGTTCGCCAGGGTTCTCGCCGGTCTCAGGCCATCCTGCACCCTTGGTGAGCGCCAGATATCAATCACTACGCTTTGAGCACATCCTGTCATACAACCTGTTCAAAGCTATAGGGACGCAACTTATTTGACTTGTAGCGGACGTAGACCGGTACCAGCTACATCGAAGCCACGACGACCGAATTGTGCTTTTAAATAAAAATTTAATAGCTTCTTTATGCACCTTATGACGTGTTGCAACAACGGAAGCTTTCAATATGCTTTCGTGCAGTTTCTATAAGCACTGATGAAAACCAAGGGTCATCGATGGAGTACATGTCGAAAGCTTGTGGACGAATAAGCTTCTTTTAACGTCATCGTAGCCTCTAGAGCCAAAGTTCTTCGATCAAACAAATTCGTATCTTGTGTATTTTTTTCGTTTGCTTGTTCCTAATGTTTGCGCATACTGGTGCCAGATTAGACACTTGTACATCTGAATGACGTTTTGCCTTGCAGGTCCGCGGTCCCAGATGAACATCATCTCGGCGTACCTCGATGCCGGCTTCGTGTACGGAAGCACCCAGGAAGTCGCCAGCCGACTGAGAGAGTTCTCTGGAGGTACGTGTCCCCCCTCCACGATCGAGGTCGTTGCGCGTATATACGTCTCGTGTGCGCTTCGGCCGCGCTAAGTTGGCACGCCCATGATAGAGGGCTACACAGCCCCCGACAGCGCGACCTCGCGAACCGCAACTGGGGTGGACACCGTAATCGAAGACACCGCTGGCGCAGCTCGCTACTAATACGAATGTGGCCGTACAACGCCAACGCCGATTTGTATCGCTGATTCGTGTCTTTCTTTCTTTTTGTCTACCCTGTCCCCCAAAACAAGGACGCATGAAGACCACTCCTCTTTACCGAGACTTGGGCCTCAAGGACCTCCTGCCCATGAAGACGGTCGAGGCGGACGTTGGCTGCATGGCGAGGCCCAGGAACCTCTACTGCTTCGACGCAGGCAAGTGCACAATGCCGCCCCAGCGACCCCTCCTTTCACTTCCTTTAATTCGCTCCACGGGTGCGGGTGTGCAACCATCGTCATCGGCAGCGGCTCCAAACGTATGCCGCGAGCATTGGTGGTACTTCCTGACCGCCATTCCGCCTTGAGCGTGACACGTCTGCGTTATGCAGACCTCGAGGCTTGTCAAGTCGATAACACCTCCTCGTTGAACCCGTCGTACCATCGACCTCAAGGGACCACTGCGATACACTTTACACGTCGCCCACATCGCTCTAGTCGTAATGATATAGCTATATATATACATATATATATATATATATATATATATATATAGACCGCCTGCAGGTGACAAGGACAATGCCCTAATGGAGACGGATTGCCCTTTGATGTCCACGGTTTCGCCGACAGCAGCGGCGTAGAGTGACATTTAAAAGGCGGCGTCGACATTAGCAGACACGCGGAGGTTAAGCGTGGAAAGCACAGTGACATGTCGAAGAAGCTTGAACAGTATGCGGTGAGGCCTTATTAGCTTCAAAGTTTTAACAATAGAGGAAAACAAATCAAGGCCATGGTACCGCGTCAAAGGCACCTGGTTTACAAAATTGGATTGCCTTGTCAGTGCCAACAGTGGCAGCCTGACCTAAGGAGGTGGGAGACAGAAACGCACATGACCACACGAACGCACAGATCGAGCGAACCACAACAGTACAATGAGACTGCCATTCCGAGTGGACGATCTTACATGTGTTGCGGGCGACAAGTTCGACCTAATCATTCTCTTGTCGAACTAAGCCCAAGGTTACCCTGTGGCACGTGCGTTCATCGTCAGCATCCCTTGCAAGTTTTCACTCAGCTGTCTGTAAGGCAACAATGGCAACAGAAAGCCTTGTGCGCCGAGATAATTGGGGTCGGTTATCAGAAAATAGCCCTCACGCACCGAAATGTATTGTAAAACTAAGACCGTGAAGCATTTGTGCAGCCCTTTAACAATTTAAAGCACAGGATTGTTTTTTTTTTTTCAACAGCACAAAAATATCGCCTTGAGGGAGTCCCATGGCGCACAAAGGAAAAAAAGACTGATCGCTGGTTCACATTGTTCAGCCTATTTTTTGCAAGTAAATAAAAATACAGCAGATGTTTTGTCCAAACTATTCGGCGAACAACGGAACAATGGCGCTAGATGTCCCAAACAAATTTTTAATTGTGCTTTAACAGGGATTCAAATACGGAACAACAGCGCTAACTTGAGCTACGTGTCGCGGCTATTTTAAGCAACCAGTATTTCGTGCTACACTAGCTCTCTCTTCGTGTGTATCTTACAGACTTCGAAAAATCATCCAAAAAAGTGAAAAGGTGTCGGGGACCAATCGCCTATTTTACGTCGCTCGTCCTCCACTATACGCAGGGCCTGCCGATTACGATGAACAGTGGCTTGGCGAAGACAGGTTAAGACTCATGTCACGCTTTTCCGCGTAGTTCCCGTTCGCGTATTTAGAATCACATGAGGAAATTTCCAAGTTCTAAATTCTCATAATCTGAACGTACTAGCATATCGCGCGCGAGCGCTCTAAGAGCAACGCATTCCGATTGGATTACATCGTAAGAGCCTAATATCCAGGTGTAATACTCGTCTCGTTCTCGTTTTGAACAACGGGCTTTTTTCTTTCTTTTTTTTTTTACACGCAGGCGACGAGCGTGTAAACGAGCAGTTGTCACTGACTGTGATGCACACGCTGTGGCTGCGTGAGCACAACAAGATCGCCAAGGGTCTGCAGACGGTGAACCCACACTGGGACGACGAGACGCTCTTCCAAGAGACGCGGCACATCCTCATCGCCGAGGTCCAGCACCTCACGCTCACCGAGTGGCTGCCCAGTGTCCTGGGACCAGACGCGGTCAAGAAGTACGGACTCACGCCCGTGCAGCACGTAAGACGGCTTCTCGCGATTGACGACGATGAGGACGACGATAACGACTATAATAAGCATCATCTACGGTGCGTGCCCGCTAAATATACCAATAATCTGGTGGCAGGTGGAGGAAAAGCAAATATATATATATATATATATATATATATATATATATATATATATAGATATATATATATAGATATGTAGCGAGAGAGAGAGGGAGAGAGGGGAAACTTGAAAAAAGAAGAATGCAATAGGAAAGACTCGAGAAACTAAAATGGTACGTGACTGAGGAGTAGACTAAATGAAACAATATTATGTGAAAGACCTCTGTAAAAAAGGAATTTAGATAATCAGTTCATTTCAGTGATATGAACAGTCAACACAGAAGAGAGTAAAGTTAAAGATATTGAAATTAATACGATACTCATATTGCTTCACTTAAAGTATCAGATACAGCGTAATGAACATCCTTGTGCAGGCACCAAATGATAGGACTACAGGAATACTTAATCTTAGTACAATCTGACGAAGTGGAACTTCGAAGGAGTAACTCTTTTCTCTTGCTTTAATACCGTCACCAGGATAAGAAGAATCGGTTTGTCCATCCAATTTCATTAGACGTATGGCATAGAGGGGACATCGCGAGACCATCTTTATGTTAGTAAGCATGCAATGGCGGGATCCGACATTTTACCGTATTTGTTGCTCGCACTTATGACAAAAATGGTTTCACCCACCACTACATAGCAGGGTATATTCCTGAATATTGCGGTTAGATGGAAATAATAATAATAATAATAATAATAATAATAATAATAATAATAATAATAATAATAATAATAATAATAATAATAATAATAATCGATGTAATAGTAGTAGTAGTAGTAGTAGTAGTATAAGACTTTTATTCCCCCAAAATTACAGGCCGAGCACATCGACCACACAATTTAAATAACAACACAACCGTGCAAATGTATGAATTAGCATGTTGTAAAAGAAGGTTGCACTATAATATAAAAAAATATATATCGGTTGCAGTCTCTGCCCTCTTAAACAATATTACATGCTTTGGGTCTTATCGTGCAATACAACGATAATCGTCATCTATCTTGTCCGGATTTCCTTTCTTTAACGCTGCGAGCCCGGTACTTCCGAGTCACGAACGGCATGCGCGTTATCAGCATGACAGAGCATTCTCGACAGGAAAGTAGTAGCGAGCGCAGCGTTTTCAAGAAAGGAAACGCAAGCAAGACACATGACGATTATTTTTGTGTGGCAAGATATGGCCCAAAGGGTGCACAAATTGTTTAAGAGTGTGGCGGCCCGTTTGCATGACATCAGCAGCAAAATTTAGAGCTGCGCTACGACCAGTTCCAAAAAAGAGTTGCCCACATCAGGAAAAGCAACCTCATGCACTTTATCTGACAACACAAACATGTTTTCTTCAATTTTCTCCTTATGCTCGTGCCTCATTTAAACTTCATACAAACGTCCTTTCTGGACGCCCCTCGCAAAATAAGAAAGAGATAATAAGGTGGAAAAAAATGTTTGCCAGCAGTCGAAGCCGAACCCACAACCTCCGCATGGAAGGTGCCAGACGTTGTACCCCCGTCAACTTTCCTAAATGTTTCAGTGTGTGCTAAAGTGATAATTACGCTTTACGTGCCCAAGACGGTCCATAGAGTAGTTCAGTAAGATGGAATGATGCAGCCTTGCCTTGGAGGTCTCTAGAGAGAGAGAGAGAGAGAAGGCAAGGAAAAGACAGGGAAGTTAACCAGAGATTATCTCCGGTTGGCTACCCTTTAAAAGGGGTCTCTAGAAAATATAAAAAAAAAAGAATGTTCTGACATGCAGAGCGTTTTGTTGAACAAATTTTGCGGAATGTTGCGCGTCCTCCTTGTTTCCATCAAGCCACCTCGACACGACTTTCAAATAACCATGCGGTGATCTGCGCAGGGTTACTACGATGGTTACAGTCCCAAGGTGAACGCTGGAATCAGGCAAGCCTTCCAGGCGGCTGCATTCCGTTTCGGTCACAGTTTGCTGCCTGACATCACCGAGAGATACAACAAGTTCCACGAAAAGCTCGGTGAGGTTTCCTTATCCTGTCCCTTTTTTTTTTTTTTTTGAAGCACATGGTAGAGCCAGTGTTACGCTGTGATGGGTAACGCCAGTTTCAGGTCCCAGGGGCAATACAAAGACATGAAGAATACTTGAATAGAGTAAGCGAAAAATCCCAATTTTATATAAATCATACAAGCGAAGATAGCTAATATTTTAGTACATGTCTAGTGGCTACGTCATTGAGACTGCGGCTACAGCGAGAACAATGGAATGAGAAGATCGGTGGTGCCATTTCGTCTGCTTTCTTATGTGATACTATACTGTCAGGCATCTATTCGAAGAGGCCGACATTACTAGCACGAGCAATCGAAACACATAATCAAGTAATTAACAAACATTAACTAATAAAATTCTTAATCAGTTACGTTACGGCTCGTACTTCAGTTTACGAATTGTAGCCGTTGGGTTTGCAAGACGTATCCACTGGAAATTAATTTCCATGACGACACCAGTTTCGAGGCAGAATTTCCCAAAGTCTGGGACAAAATATATGGGCGTTCCAGTTACCTTCGTGCTTCAATGCGTAAAAGAGCGTCTCGCATAAAAAGAAAATAAGTGAAACAGTGAATTTTTACGGCAAGTTCGATGGCGCATACCTCCAAGCTGTCCTTCTGAACGTTCATTCTAAGTGGGTTCGCCTTGCAAACTCACCGGCTACAATTCGTAAATTGCAATATGTGCCATAACGTAATTCATTGTGAAGTTAACTAGCAAGTTTATGCAATTAGTTGAATACGTTTTTCAATTTATCGTGCATGTTATGGTCCGCTTCCCTGAACAATTCAGCTTAAGGGCCAAAATTATGTTACCTGCAACAGGCGACGCTTAGAAATTAAGGAAAAGTTAAAAATTATCACTCCGTACGGTGCAACTGACGGCTCCGGACCACCATCAGTTCACTCCTCGCCTCGAAGAGGCAGAAAATTTGTTGAGCGAGCTCCAGAACAACACTCTGCTATGAGGTGAAAGCGGTTTAAATCACGGAACCGTAACCTCAAAGACGTGCGACGTAACGCTAACACATTTCTCTCGCATTTAGCGCTACATCGCCAATGATTTGTTTCTTTTGTTTTTAGTGTGGAGGAGGAGGAAGGGGGATAAATCAAATGCCACAAAGTTCTTGCACGTGCCTTGCATTGATTGTTTCTGGTACGCGTTGAACTTGCAATTTAGATAACTAAGCATTCTCTTTTGACTGAGCAGAGCGGTGACGGCCACCCGATATACTTGCCTTGGATGTATATCACACGAAAAGCCGATAGCGGCCGTGCGCTGGCTAACTTGTTGCGTCGTTACAATACCGTTAAACAACGAAGCGCGCAATGTGCACGCCTTTATTTTTTACCTTTCGTATTACTTCCTTTTTAACAGAGGCCATTCGTCTGTCTAAGCTGCTGCGTCAGCCCTACGACCTGTACAAGCCCGGCGTCGTCGACTCCTTCGCTCTTGGTCTTGTCGACCAGCAGTCTAATAGAATGGACCCCGAGATCACGACTGAGGTACGTTTGGCTCAAGGTTTACCAACTTCAGGTAATTTTATAAACAACAACAACACTCGAGGGACCTGAAGAATGCGTGAATGATGTAAAAATAAGGCCTGCTGTCTCGCTCTGGCGACTACCTCGTGCTATACGATTTCTACTTCTTAAATGTTCATTCCTACCCATCGCTAAACATGTTACAGCTCGCTTCATACCCATGTTACATGTTCGGCCCATAGCCATCGCTATATGCTTCACCGCAATGAGGGTATACCTATAGGTTGCTTTCAGATCAGTTTCCACAAATATCTAAGGTATTTATTGAGGCGCGTTAGCTTATACGTTCACACCATCCGTCGTCTGGCTAGCCATACATATGTGAAGCTTACCATTTTACTACCTTTTTCGCTGATGCTATTTTGTTACGGCACGTTTAATTAGAATTTCAATCCTGCCCTTCTACATCGCAGATGAAGCGTGTCACAGTACCTGCGTTTATTCCAATAAAACGCCAGGACTTCCATCAGGGAAGCATTCGTGTCACGAATGTTTCGAAATATATAGCCTAGCACGACTGCACGCGGGAAGACACACAGTTGTAATAGCGTGATTCAGCAAAACAATGCAGAAAAATGCGTTGTAATTAACGCTTTGTCACAAGTAGAGGCCGTCGAGCCAGCTATTTCGCACTATAGATTCGAACCTCGTTCAGCGAAGCGACATCGCGATAAAAGAGTTTAGTGATATATCTGATATTCGCAATGACAACCGATTCAATGCGTCGCGAACCGCACAGGCTATGCTGAGTATGTCCATGCGCGATCAAGATTCTGTTCTTTGCAGTTATCTGCATATGAAACTGTCGCAGCGCGGTGGAGCAAGCCTTCGTAGGCATAACGTTCTTGTTTCCACAAATCACGCAGCTGTCTGCCACGCGCGAGCACAATCTTGCCACACTCTGAGCAATGGCGCGTGGAATCTACGTTTCGTTAATTCAACGCAACACCCTCACAGGTAAAGCACTAAAGAATAATCTTGATAGTTAGTTCGTTGCATCATTACTCGATGGCTAGTTGCAAATTGCAATACAATATTACTAAAGCTCCGCCAACAGTAAAACCGTCAATATAATTTTTTTGTTTATTTGCTACGACAAAAGCTAGGTGGAGCAACCCGACGAACTTGGCAGGTGAGTTGCTGCGAATATCGGTCGGTAGTCGCGGTTGTGTCACTGCACGCCAGGAAGCTCGCCCAGGCCACTGAGATTGCATTTAAGCTGCTATCGTTAGCTACAGATGGGCCACAATAAACGACAGCTATATATATATATATATATATATATATATATATATATATATATATATATATATATATATATATATATATATGTGTGTGTGTGTGTGTGTGTGTGTGTGTGTGTGTGTGTGTGTGTGTGTGTGTGTGTGTGTTTTATCTTTCTTCTTTAGGGGGGGAGGGGGCGGCGGGCGGGGCTATTAAAACGCTATCGAAAGCTATAGATTGCTTACGATGCTGACCGGAGCTCGGCTTCAAAATGCGTCTGCGTGGATTAACGGAATGAACTCTTCAATGTTTCTACAATCATCACTTCTACTGATGGCCTAATGAACATGTCATACATTGTTAAAGATATATAACTAAAGCTTCTGTCACATAAACACTTAGCTCATCGCAACTACTTTGCCGTACCGGAAGCGCTTCCATTTTTTTCGTATCGAAGTTGACCCTACCTAATATGTCAGTGTCCGTCATAATGAGACGCAAAAGCGTTTCGTCGCGAGCATAAAATACCTGATCTTCTCATTCCGTTGCTCCCCATGGTCACTCCGCGGCGCAGGTGACCAACCACTTGTTCGAGGTGCCCGGTGACGGCTTCGGCATGGACTTGGTCTCGCTGAACATTCAGCGAGGTCGTGAGACTGGAATTCCTGGCTACAACGACTTCAGAGAGTACTGTGGCCTGCCCAGGGCCAGGGACTTCTCGGACCTTATCGGATACCTGCCCAACAAGACCATCCACCGATACGCGCAGATCTACAAGTACGCAATTTCGTTCTCGTTTCGCTCGGCGCTTGCGCTGAATGAAGAGCTCCCCCAGCGGCGTAACTAGAAAACATTTCAAATACCGCCAGCAGCGCAATCAGAATTCGGGCGTCGTGCATACCGTGTACAAACTTGCGAACGGCGTAAGGTGCGATTCGATAAAAGATCCAATGGAAGACGTGAGATGAGCGTCATAGCAAATTTCAAAGGGACACCAAATTCAAATACTGAGTGGACGTGGACTGTTTAAGTACCATCCCGGAAACCTCGCAACGCTTGTTTCGTGCCAAGAAAATACTTCGTTTACGACAAAATTGCGTCTGAAGGGTCCGAATGCCTTTTTAGAAATTCAAATCTCCCGCCACCCAACCGGGGGAGCGGTGACGTTGCATACGCCATCACCACCCTTTGCTGCTGTCGGTGAGTAAAACAGCGCCCGGCAAACGGCGGTACCGAGCCAAGACAGAGTGGTGGATTCGCCGCTGCAGCTGCTTTTTGGTAAAGTGCATGGCGTAGACCGTTCGGGCATCCCGCGACATCACATGGAAGTTGAATTCTCTGCTACCTGCAGTTTGTGCGAGTTTGGCGAGCCAGCAAAACCAGCGCAGCAATAGGCAATAACAAAACTACTGAAACGCGAAAGCGTGGACGGCGCGGAGTCGAACGAAACCTTCCGACAACCCGCGTCGTTGTCAAGGGTAATCTCAATGAGTTCTCTTTTCTAAAACTGAAATAGAGCTGGACAAGTAGCATTTTATTTCGGCTTATAATACAATACAAGGGTTTTTTTTTTTTGCAACAAGTGGTTGAGTACTAGTGACAGAATTTAACTAAGGAGTGCTTTCGACATCGGGCAAGTACTTGAGTGTATAGGTGGAGTCTCTAATCATTTCCTGCATTTACCTTAATTTATCAATTATTGAGGCTCTGTTCGCGATAATATCCAGATAATAATATCGTAACCATATTGGTGCCTCAGTGATTCTCGAACACTAATCTATCATTTAGCTTGACTTAAAATTTGTCTTTAGTGTCCATTTAATAGGCGAATACAAGAACATAAGGCATACGCGAAGACTCGGGTGAAAAGAACAGCGGCAAGATTGAGAACGGATTCGACCATTGCCCTGCGGGCACGAAATAAGATGCGTATTTACAAAAACGTACTTACGCTAAAGCTTTTCATAAGAGCATGTGTCAACCAATCGTGATGACAAAAATGTTAGCGAAAACGGCTGGCCAACGGCAAACACCACATACGAACGAAAAGCTTTTTTTTTTTTTTTTGACCCCAGGTCCCTACGGGCCTTAAATAAAGCGAAATTCCACAGACTGGCTTCCTCACATGCCAAAGTCACTGTTAAGAACATAGCAGACGTTGCTCTTCAAGCAATGCTGCAGCTGTCCCTTTCAGGGAGCCGGCAAAGCAGAATGTCGAGAACGGTGACAGAGTAACGCCTTTCAATTAACAGCGGCAACAGCATGGGCGGCCATACCTCTCCGTTTCTATAGCGTGGCGTCCGCCATATTGGTTAGGACTGACTATCGGCGAGGAAAAAAAAAAACACCTAGCTCTCAATTATGCCTCTGTTGGCGGTTTTGATACCAGAGCTAGCGATTGTGGCACCGTAGCGACTTGTTGTGCTTGAAATAGATGGTAAACACGCCGTACAGAAAAGACCTGGCTTAACGTTAGAGGGAATAGAGACTTCAAAAGGCAAGCATTTAAGTGAACGTCGATGTTACAACAAATTTCTTTTCGTTTTTCGTTCTTTCTTCCTTTCTTTCTTTTTCTCTTTCTTTCTTTCTTTATTTCTTTCTTTCTTTATTTTTTCGCTGATGCAAACGGCTCATACCGTTATTTCCGTCTTAGACCCGCATTTATAAACGCTTCACCACTCGACACTGCACCTCGGCTCTAGAAAGTAGAAGGCAGCACTGCTCCTCGACAAAAGCGACGACTGCGCTTCACTAAGCTTCTCACAAATTTGCTAACTAGAATCGCCAATACACCCAGTGGCGTCGAGTAAAAGCTTAACTTGTGCTGATCAAAGCCATTATTTCGTCGCTTAAGTATCACTTTTGTCCTCAATTGGTGCACCTCGAGTTCTATCTGTTCTTAGAAAACTGCACGCTTTAAGCAACACGCAGTGCTCGAGTTATTCGCTGAGTTTATATAGCTTTAAGACAGTGAGAGAAGAGGCGTGGGCATCAAAACAATAATGATCCCGTCCCTTTGTTCTTCTCGAACATAAGCCAGTGGCCTTGCTATAAATCATATACGGGCATAAAAGTACAAAAAACAAAAGAAAAAGAAAGAGAAATCCACGCGCACTGAATTTGCTAGCTCATTCTCTCTCAAGTTCGTCCGTTGTCAGCTGTCGCAAACGCGTGGGACTCCGCTCGCATTCGGGTCACCTCAAGAAATGCGCCCAGGTACCGCTGCGCGTGAGGTTAATTACGGTCGCCCACGGTTTCACCGCTGCCAAAACGCGCGCTATCGCAATTCGTAGACACGAACGCACATGCCCACACGCTCACGCACGCACGCACCGTTATACGACTGTGTGTTTAACGCGCACTACAGGGAGCCCATCATAACTGATCATTTGTCTTGGCCCCGTTCCCATTCTCCGCTCTCTTTCTTCTTCCAAGCGTCATAGGCGCGATTATGTGAATTCCTACCTTTGTAAGATCAAGACAAAACATTAGAAAAAAGGACGATTACCCTTGCAGCTTACCGTGAATTCCTGCGTGCCGTCGATTCATCTCTAGTGTGATACTTAACACCGCACGCGCTCTGGAGATCTATATAGCTGAATTAAGAAAAAAAATAAAAATGTGTAGAACTTATTTGTTTGTATCGGTGCGTCAACAATGAGTGAAGACAAAATACTGCCATACAACTCCCTTTTCTATACCAGTAAGCAGGCTTTGTGCCCCTCTCGGTGATAGTTTCGAGCCTATTCCTTCCATATTTCCCTCTCTGTGCATCGTATGTGTGTTTTCATATAAAATAATAATAATAAATAAATACGACTGTCAAGCTCAATGCAGACAGCACGCACCTATAGGCAGATACACTGAAAGGCAGAGTTAACCGCGCGAAATTAACGCCGGCTTAGGAGCTTGCTGTCAATAACTCGTAATATAGCATTACCGTGTGCTTCTATCATTTACGCCCTATATTACTACGTCAAAGTCAATGTTCACTCCAATCGAACCATTAAAGGAATGGCGAAATGTCGATAGTTCTCTGATCGTATTTGGTCGGGCGGCATAACGTTCACCACTACGTCAAATATACATTTAACGTGCTCAGAAAGCGTAAATGAGCAGCCAGTGAGAGACATGCATTTGAAACTACGCTGCGACTCTACAGGCACGTGGATGACATCGACCTGTGGAGTGCGGGCGTGTCCGAGTATGGACTGCCGGGCGCTGTGACGGGACCCGTGTTCGCCTGCCTCATTGGCGAGCAGTTCGCCAACATAAGGCGCGGCGACCGCTTCTGGTACGAGAACTCCGGATGGCCGTCGTCCTTCACGTTAGGTAAGTGCGCGACTGTGCCACGCAGAGCGCCTTGCACTCTAGGGGAAGAGGGGGGGGGATGCTTTCTTTCTTTCGGAGAAATGAAGAAGAGTAGTACGTTTGTACGTTGTGGTTACTATGGACGAATCTACCGCATCTGTGAATGGCATGGAACTTAATCGTCCGGAAAGTCAGGAGCTGATGAAGCAGGACGCTCGAAACAATAGTTGTGCGAGTAAAAGCGCAAGAAGAACACACTGACAAGTCGAGCGCAGAATGCCACCCCTTGGGGATGCTGTAGTTGGGCTACAAGTGCGGACAGACAAACTATCCAGACAACATGTCCCCTCCTTGCAGAGAAAGAGGTGGGGAGAGAGAGAGAGAACGAAAAACCGGAAAGTGAACTAGACTTTGTTCAATTTGCTAGTCTGCACTTTGGAAGTGTGTGGGGAAGCGAAACAGAGTGAGAAGACATGAGTTTATAGATCAATCCCACTCACAGGAAGGCGCAGCGTTTCTAGAATAGGGAACTCGAGTCAGTTGCTTTCAGGGATCGAAAAAGACCGTGTGTGCCTTTCTGAGCTGATAAGCAGAGATACCACGGTGGGTGGACCTATCAGCTTCGGTAAAAGGCCGATTGTCTAGTTTCCCACCAAGTGCAAACAGGCCCAGCCAGCTGGAAAGTTTGATGCTGACTTGTTACAATTGTTTCTTGCAGAACAACTGGAGGAGGTCCGGAAGATGCGACTGGCCCGGTTCATTTGCGACAACGCCGACGACATGTTCGACGTTCAGTTTAGCGCGCTGCTCAAGGTGCATCCCGTGAAGTAAGTACATTTTATCTCTCGTTCCCATATCTAACATGAAAATTACGCACCCGCCGGGATAATGACACTTAAACGCCGGAGAATGAAGTTGTCTAACTGTCATGGACAAGGAACACGACAGGTTGACGGACTGGAACCCTCAACAAGAACTACCACTAACACGCTCAGCTGTCCATTAACAGCTCGGCAACGAATTCACAATCTAATGGCAACTTCAACCACATGCTATTTGTTGACCCGCCTTGGCGGCTCATCAACGAAAATTATTGAATTTCATAAATCTTCCACGATGGGATAGCGGTTATGGAGTTCTGGTGGATGTAAAGCTAACTTTGGTCTGGGTCCGTTGACTGGTTCCCGAAAGCACTGAAGCTCGAAAAGAGTACTGACTGAACAGCGCAACTAATCATACGACTGATGCTGACGTACAAGCGTTTTATTGACTGCACTGAGTTGTAAGAACACTCTCGTCTGTGATGCAGTCATTTACCTCAAGTGAACTCGAGTTGCCGTGCTCTGCTCCATGCTGTGGCGGCCGCGTTTCTACGGAGGCTACATGATAAAGCACTAATACTGAGATTTTTGCACAGGCTAAAGTAATTAATCGAAATCAATCTGCATCATTCGTGCAGGTGTGCCGTGACAAACGGCGTCCCAAGCACTGCAGCTGTAGCCTTGGAATGAACGAACTTATGAATGAATTAATCAACAAATGAACAAATCCTTTTCATTATGGTCTTCTCTACCGTATTTGGAATGGACGCGTAGGGAAAGGCCATAGCTTAAATAAACAAAACAGTAAAATCATAAAAATTGCGCGATCGAAGGGCAGCATTGGTGATGTGCTATTGCTCCGCCTTGCAGTAAACAGATGGGAACTGTGGCTAATTACACGCAGTTAGTGTTTGCTCAACACATATTACAGCATGACTAAATTTAGAGCGCGAACTACTCGGACACAAGCTAAGGTATAAGAAAGGACCGGACGCGGCGCTTTTCTTGTGCCTTAGCTTGCGTTCCAGTAGTTCGCGCTCCGAATTTAGCCATGCTCCCATACCAACTGGCCCATTTTTCACTTTTGAACATATAATAGACTATACTGAGCCGGGCATATGCACCTTACGAGTGATGACTTAAGCTTGTTTCCCCCTTTTTTCTGTCTTCCCTAATTCCAGCAACCCGAGGATCGGCTGCGCCCAGACCGACGTCCTGCCAAGGATGGACTTCAGCAAGTGGAAAGACACGTCGTACCTAAAGAAATAACCACTGACACCTTAACACAATACCACGTTTTTTTACCGAGGGCAAACTGCGCGAGAAAAGTACAGCGGGATAATCTATTGTCGCATCCTCTGCCGCACAAGGAAGCAAAGAGAACGAGGAGAACAATGCCAGACACGACTTGCAGCGGCAGTCAGCCAATGTAAGGCGCTCAGGCAAGTCACTGTCGCCGTGACGCTCTGCGTTATCACGCGTTATCATGCATCACGCTGTAGAGTCGGCATCAGCGGCCATTACATGTTTAGTGTCTGTCATGTGCGCTGCACAGCGACCCACTTTGCAGAAGCATCAGCAGTGTTCTACTGCGGCAATGTAACGGGTAACACCAATGTTTGTTTCCTCAGAACGTCGCCGAGCAAAGCGTTGCAATTCTTCGCGAAGCCAGAGGATGCGACATCTCGCAGCTTGGTGGTGCTCTGTAGTTTTTAAAGTGACTTGAATTCAGAGCGTCAAGCATTTTTTTTTTTTAGGATGTACAGAGGCAACGACAGAGTGCGCTTTGAAATAAGACTCGAACTCTGCGGCGCTGCACGAGGTTAACGAGAAACGCTATGCCAGACATTGCCCTCGTGGCGCAAGTTTGCAGGGAGTCATGAAGCTGTATTAGCGGAAGCAGTGTACTTAATGCATCATATTTTAAAAGACGCGCAGCTTGTATCTTTTAATAACGTTTTCTTTAGTGCCATAGCGTTTTTAAAACAGAGTGGAGCATTCCTCGAGAAATGCGTACACGCTGCGATAAGCATTTCCTGCCGCCAGTATTGCTTTCGCATTAATCGCACTTTCTATGAGTAACGCGATACAAGTATATACGATTATTGGTATTTCTGGATGCTTCGAAAACGTAGCTAAATCATTATATTTCATTTTTTTCTTTTTCTTTGTGGCTCGTGAATTTGACTTCGCGAGAGCTCCGGACAGGCGGCAAGTGTGCGAAGTATACTCGTAAAGAAAAACATAATTTTGTTTTTTAATATTGCTAGTTTCGCATAAATGCACATGCAAGATTCGCACGTGAATTAACGGAGCAACCATACGCTTTCATCTAGACACGGTGAAATGTAGCACAGCTAATTGAGGCGCCCGGTTGTAAAACGTCCAGTCAGGTTGCTCCGAACTACACGACGCGCATTATCACGGAGTGTTCGCATGCGCGCTCAGCTTACCAAGAACGAATGTCGTCGGTTCAGGTAACAAAGCCCCAGTTACTTAAAAAGATTCGATTAAAGCGGACATAATGATACGCAGCCTCGTTGTATTAACAGCGACGCCACACTGAGCAATCGGAAATTTTAGCAAAGCTACTGCTTCGACAAGACAAGGCGCGATAAGTTAGCGCTGCGCTAACTAGTTAACAAGCGGTAACCTCAGCCTTAACATTCCACCCTTCTCTCTTCGAAATGCTCGCCTACCTTCGCCGCCCGTGTACGGCGTACCGACACACAAATGGCCACCTACAGCCTCTCTTTTGTATATACGGTTCACGACTGCGCACATTCGGCGACGAGGACGACAGGGCAGCTCATACGTCCTGCTTAAGTCGGTCGACGCACGCTCGTGCGCATCCTATGCCCGCCTTCCGGCTAGATTACCGCCTCACTCTTTAGCGAAACGGCGCCATAGTGCAGTTTTACCCGGTGAAAGAGACGACTACGCATGCGCAACCCGTACTGGTGGCGACCTGCGCGTACGCAGCCGTGCTGTCGGAGCTTCGCATATCCGGTAAGAGAGATGGAAGGCCGGTCCAGTCAAGAGTACCGGGTTGTTAGGGCCTACCGGTGCGCTGCAAAGGCGCAGTGCCATGGCACATGCGCACACGAGACGTAGTAGCCGACGTAAGCAAAGCGCGGTTATGGTACACTTGTTCTGGATACCGTAGCGGTGGCCCTAACCTATAACTTGCCACAGGCGAACTCCGCCATTTTGCGCCCTCGGAGCCAGTCAGAAAAGCATCACTGCAGAATCCGCTGGCGGCGAATCGTCCTGAGCAAGGACCCGGATTATGAATGTCAGACTTCCAGAACTTCCCGGTTATACCACGCCGATTCGTGATTACGTAGCAACAAAGGCTAATAGCAGCCCGTGAGGTAATACGCAGTTGCTGTCATTGTTCAAGAGCTTCACACAGCTGCATCCAATAACATCAAGACCATGGCGGAACTCTACAAGGGCAGGAAATGCGATTTGCAGTTAATCTGTAATGAAGTCTCTCGTTTTCAAGGGTACCTGGAGTAGACTTCTTCCTTTGTCCCATTTTGTTTTCTTTAATTTGTCTTGTCTACCACTGCAGTTACTTTAGTACTGGTCATACTGAATGAACACTTTTGAATAACAGCCTCAGTGGATTACCATACACATACGATACGAAATACAGTCCCGTCTATGTCTTTGCCAAGACAGCCGCATCTGCAGGTGATGCCTAATTGCTCTGAACTAGCTCTTAGGAATGACTCAGCCACTTAATGCTTGGTCATTATTGCTATCAGGCCAGCACAGCTTTTAGTTATAACTAGTACTTCATGCAGAAAATATGACAAAACAGATTTCGCTAGAAATAAAGGTTCACCTGTGCCATAGCAGCTGAGCGCATCGCAGCGTAGCGTGCACGTGAGATAAGATTTCTTGGGTCAATGGGCAAGCAACAGTTCGACTCATTCGTGATTACAATCGCTTAAGTTGCGTCTTACCGATTTCCAAAGCGGTTTGAGCAAGCTTCACAGCGTATGAGCTCACCAACTTAAATTTCATACAATGCACTCATGATGGCGCGAGGTTCCATTTTTACTTGTGATCAAGAAAAAGCAAAATGGACAAAGGTCGCAGAACCACACTCCATGACTCCCTTGGACACCATCCATCGAGCCCTCAACAACTACTTTGTTCAGATGCACTAACATTCACTGCATTTGAGCCAGAGACAGGAAGATCACAGAAAGAGGGCTGAACGCAAAAAAAGAACCAGTCTGCCGCTAGAGTAAGGCTGCAGTCTGAAGGTAGCCACTGCTATGACGTGGGAGTTAAAGAACAGCAACCGAACGTAAGGAACCTGGCGTCATATTGTCCTCATCGGTGAGGACTGCCGGCACTGCGAGAACCAATCGATTGCCAAGAAATTTGTTTCTTTTCTATCACCTTCCTTCTTTGTTTTTAACGTTGCACATGCAGAACGCAAGCGTACAAGATTTTTCGTTCTCCTTCGGCAGCACTTGCCTTTGTAAATACTTCCCAGTCTCCTCCCTCCCTCGTCTATGATATTTATACGCGACACCCCTTAGGAGGTCAACGGGCTTCATAGTGTACCAGTGACAGTAGAGGGCGCTATCGCAGTACAAGGCTGCGTTCAACGTCATGCTTTCTGGCGAAGCACTTTCCAGTCTCAGCGCGTTCAGCCCAATATACAATATGGGTATAAATTACTGAAGTGCCTAAGAATGCCTCGTTTGAAAGAGTCCTTATTAGCACCATCCTCAAAATAACTTGCGAACTTTGTGTCCCACGAGGCGCATGAGCCATCATTTTATGGCTATCCTGCAGCTTCTTGGTAATTATTAAGAAGCTGTTTTAAATGCTACTGCAATATAAATCAGGGGAACACTGCAAAGCGTTGACAAGTACCAATGGCTGTGAGAAGTCCGTAGGCCAGAAGGGTCAAATGTGTTTTCTTTTTCTTCTCGTTTCTATATATACTTCTGATTTTTCCACACAGCAAAGATATTTGATGTGAGTGAGACAGCGAGCGAACGCTTTGAAATGACACACACACATTTTTTTTATCTGTATGAGAAGTGTGCAACTTTTGTTAACTAACTTCTGAATAAAAAAAAATGTTGGTTTTTCATTAAGCCTTCTGTTACCTGTCTGCTTTCCGTACACTGTGCAAATGACGTACGAAAACATAAGTAATCAACTGCTTGCAGTAATTCCTCCAGTCAATAATCTGCCACACTCCCATAAGCTTCACCCTTCGACATTAGCGTCATAACGAGTGTTTTCAATAAACCTCACTATAACAAATTTGTTATTTTAACTAAAGATAAATTAAGGGGTTCCTCGTTGCAAAACCACAGTATGATCATAAGACACACCATCGTGGGCGACTCCGTATTAATTCTGACCACCTGGGTTCCTTTAACTTGCAACCAATGCATGGTACACGGGCATTTTTGCATTTCCCCCCATCGAAATGTGACCGCCGGGATTTCATCTCGAACCCTCGGGTTTAGCAGCACAACGCCAAAGCCACTGTGCCACCACGGCGAATAGTTGTTCGTTTGGCTAAAAGCTTGCTCAGTAAAGGTTTCCACATTCCACCAGCACAAAAACGCTCTCGTTAAAGGCTCCAGTGGCTAATACGCCTGCAACGATTGCGATAAAAAAAAAAAAACAGCTGCAGTTTAATTGCATCCTAGAAGCACAACAAACAAGTGATATCAAACAGGCGTGTACCGGAGACTGCAAAGCTGCAGCGCGGACTACGCTAGTGCTCGAGGCTACCATTGGATGAGGCAATGCGCATCATCGCCAACAGCCAATACTAAACCATTAAACCGGGCGTTGGCTGTGGCGTCCTACTGTTGAGCGCGAAGTCGCGGGTGCGATTCCCAGCCACAGCACATGAATTTCGATGTGAAAAACATTCAATATCACTCGTGTACGTGTATATATATATATATATATATATATATATATATAACAACAACTAAACCATAGAACAAGGCTAGATGCCATCTTATCAAGCAAGCCGTGCAAAGGCTTGCTTGATACTAAGAATGCAAACGTGACTAAAACGTCTTTGTCGGCCTTTGTGCTGTTCGCTTACTAAGACGAATCACCGACCATCCCAACAAATAACCCTGCCACGTTAGGTTTGTATGCTAGAGAAAAACATAGTGATCAAGTATAAGCTACATCATATATTCAACCACGAAGAACGCTGTAGTGACAGCCAGTAGCAAGAAAACACACTCCTTTTCAGTGCCACCTATCCTAACAAATGAAGGGAAATTCTTTTTTTTTTTTGGGGGGGGGGGGCACAGCCAAAGGTATGAAAAAGCGGGAACCGCATGGAACATAGACAAGGCGACCTCAAGTTCCCGCCATAGGGCGGTACTGACATCTGGGCACTCTATTTTATCTGCGACTTCAGCGCCGATTATTCGCCCAGCGGTCAGTTTCAAAGGTCGACAGTCGCCTCTTTTCCCATTAAGGCAACCTGCAGCCCATTTGCATTGAGGAGGCACATGCTATCGGTGGTTGTTTACATGATGACAAGCGTGTCCTCGTCATTCCACAAGCTTAGTACACGAACAAGAAGAAAAGCAGGTTAACCGAGGGGGCCCGATTTTTTTTAGTCATATCATAAGAAGCCAACAAACACTGACACCAGGGACAACATTGGGGATGAAAAAGTGGATGAAAAAACAACTTGCCGCAGGGTACAAGTAATTTCCCCTATGTTGTCCTTGGTGTCATTGTTTGTTCGCTTCTTATGAAATGGTCAATCTCCAAAAGTAACACCAACCACTTCCCTCCTCCTCCGCTGCACTACCGCGCTTCGCTGCCTCGACAGTGACACCGCCTATGCTGGCCCTACCGTAGCAGACGACGCCTAACGCGCTAATGGAGGAAATCCGCGGAAAAGTTTGTTCGAGCCCTGCGGAGCAGCTTTTGAGGCGAGATTTTAATCCGTCGGTCGGTAACTGGCCTTAACGTTGTGTTGAAATTGCGCAAAAATATAGAGAAAGGACCATTATTTAAGGCGTAATGCGCCCGCAAATTGAGAGCTCGTGCTGCCTAAACATGACACATGCACACGGTGTGCTCAAACACGTGCGCAATTGCCTCTTTCAGGTTTTGACTGCATGAAAGTATGTGTACGTGGTTTCGTAGGTTCATTCATGTACCTGCAGGATACTTTTGTTCGGCTGCCGCATGAGAGATTCCAACTGTCTGGGGCCAGCAATGCCTAGCAACAGGGTCGCTTCTGCTCCGCGCCTTTTACAATGTGTAGCTCATGCACAGGTTATGGCAGCCATGAGCAACGTTTTCGCACGTAGACAGTATTGATAACTTGAACAATCTACTAACACGTGAAATAGTTATTTATTTATTACAGGGCAAGTGGTTGGAATTTTACAGCAAGAATGAACTTGATGGGACAACAGGACAGGCTCCGAAAATAATTACCCCCCCCCCCTCATTAGCACCAGAAACACTTTTGTTGAAGTGCTAATTTTATACATGTATACTACGTACAACGTGCGTCTGTATTCTTTTGCATAGTCAGTTTTCGCAGGGAAGCAGTTTCGCATTAACTGGAACACTCAAGGCACAAAAGAAAGGGGAAAAATTGATTCCTGAATTTTCCGTGCGAAAACCACGATCTTATTATAAGGCACGCTATAGAAAGGGAAGTAGAAAGGGAAGCCTTGTCATTTCTGCAATGCGTTTGAGGGGAGTTAAAGATGTGGTAAGGCCCAGGGAGCTCCAGAGGGCATTGCGCATACGGGTACATACGAGTTTCTCACGTCGCATTTCCTATCTGACTCGCTCCTGTCATGTACAGACACGCTCTGAACCACCCACCGACGCGGTGTGCCAGACAGCAACAGCCACAGCAGCAGCAGAGGGAAAGTTGAAGAGGCAAAGAAAGATTTGCTTTAAAAATTGGCAGCTTTGCCTTAAGGCAAAGCATTGGAAGTGATGGCAATGTCTCACTTTGTGCTTGAACTCCTCACACGGTGTTCTAGCAGTACGAGGATGTGATGGCATGACACAGCACACAACTACTTGTGCCCAGCAGGAACAACACACTGGCGTGTCAAAATGCAGGCCTGGCTAGGAACACCAGCAGAGGCTTTTAGGCATCACGCCTTGATGGTGCGTGACATCAGACCGATAAATTACTGTTGCTATTTGGCAGTGCACAATGAAAGTATTAGGTTGGTTTAGCTTGGTGTTTAGTTTCTGTTCCGCTCAGACCATTGTACACACCACAGTGTGGTATAGACACAGCGCTACAGAAGGAAAGCTAAAGTGTGTATGTGCACAATGCTCAAGCCAGCAGAGGAAGCCAGAACTCTGCGCTGGCTACTGCAGAGGCCACTGAGCAGAGTGCGACAGTGCGTCTACTTCGCTTTATAATTTTTGCAGCCACATGCACTGTGCGTTTCAAGGCCTTCCGACCCTCCACACGCATGACGCACGTGTCGTAGATACCAGGACAGTGCGAATGTGCCTCGAGTATAGGTATAATTGCTACCTCAATAGAATAACGTAAATCTGTAAATTTTATTTTCACGACATTCACCTGAATCACCAACTATGACAGATAGAATTCGAGGCCTCTGTGCACTTCAAAAGCAAGTGAGGTAAAACCCGATTATTTCACAAATAATTTATTAGCACTTATTTATTTCCCGGCTTCAGCATGCCAAACACTTTGTTGCCCCGCACATGAGCTGCAAGGTCCTGCATGCACGATACAATGTAGGTATCCCGCTCCGACTTTCTTGATACATAAATGGCCACCATTGTAATCCGTGGATCCAGCTTGATCAGGAAATAGCTCTTCTCCATTCTCTGCCAGAAAGCAACAGGTGAAGGCACCAAAGTTGACTAACCTATTACAGTGCTAAAACAGGCAATCAGTTGCTCATATTATTATGCCAAAACACTTCACTAGATATCAGACCAGGACACTGAAATTAAATGAAACCATACTCTGGCATAATGACAGCACGACAAAATATCAGCATGCAACCGTCTACATGCAGATTTTGCAATATGTTCGAATAAGTCTTCAGGCTACCAAACACCTGTCCATTTTCATCTATTAAAGAGCACAAATTTTGAGGTTTACCTCTTCTGTACCAACCACATTACATGCTGCCAGAAGACTTCAGGCTGTGGGCTTTCTTAATAAAGATACATAGTACAGTGAAAGAAGGTAAGTACATAAAGGCACTTTCTTGCATTTAACATCTCCCCTTTTTGCAACAAGCCAAGAAATTTCACCCTGAGGCAGCAGATGATGTAATAAGGATGTTTGGCCGACAGTCTCAGAATACTAACAAGCATTTTTAAGCCCAAATCAGATATATTTTTTCCCTGACAAAAATATACAGGTCATATGAGGGTCAAAATAAAAACTCTGTGCCCTCTACATAAGCCAAGGAAGCTGATGAGGGGAAACAGCTTTGTTCTGCTGCATAAAGAACTTTTTAGAGCAACTCTATATCAGTTCAGAATGGTACAGTAGTCCCTCAAAACCCTCTTTGGATTTCATTGGAAGATACAAGGTTTATTATTTCAAAAAAAGTTGGTCAAACTTACCTTCATTATTTCGCATGCCCAAACCACAGTACCAATGACAATATTCTGAGGTCACAGATTTTACTGTAACTTAGTGTACCTCAGTCCTTTTTGTGCAGAGAAAATACAAAACAGATGCCAGGTGAAGCCTTTGTTCACTTTTGCACATAGTGTCCGAGTTCTTCACTGATGAAAATAATTGTAGATCCTATGCGCTGTGGGAATTAGTTTAAGTGGAGCTTTCGTTGGTGTTTGTGAAGTAGGCACATAGCTCTGAAGACAATCACTGTAACCACCTGCCTTTTGTGTCAGCGAATTTCAGCTTCTGGCCTACTCACTTGTGAAGGCTGAAAGATGATTACTAAGTCACAGTATTTCTTCAAAAAATAACCCTAAACTTGAATTGCTGTAGGTATTGTCATTAATAGAGATTACTTTTGCACACGTGGGTACATTTGAATTCAATGTTATGGTCAACAGTGAAGAAAAACATTCCTTAGATGTCCACACAACCTTTTTGGAAACACACATCAAATATTGTGTCAGCATTAACTGTTCCAGCCACAAACAACCATTTTTGATGCTTCATTGCTTACTGTGGTGCAAAGGTTGTGTATGTTCTGTACTTATTGTCTTTTACTCTTTTATTGGCAATGAATCTGAAACAGCTTTCCAGTTCTTCAGTTCTCAAGATTTCACTTTTGCACCACATCCAGGCTGCTTGCTTCCTTGTGACATGCCTACTATGACATCACACGTCACAATGCTGCTATACATCATGCGCTCTGTACTCTGTTCCGAGCAATTGATAGCCTATATTACACTGCTCTGCTATGCCACTAATCAAATGCCTCTGCACAGTTTTATTTAAAAACGTATGAGTAAAGGTTAGTTGGTATGATATATAGAAGGATGTAAACGCATGGTGCAATAAAGGACTTCAGTTGTTAATCAGCACATGCCTTTGTTCTTTGTCTTTTATGCTTTGTTCTGACATCACACACTTCCCTAACCTGCAGCAGTAGCATAGTGGCTACGGCGTTGTGCTGCCGAGTTAGAGGTTGTGGTTTCGATCATGGCTGCATCAGTTCGATACGGACAAAATGCAAAATATGCTTGTGTACTTAGATTTAGGGGCTCATTAAAGAACCCCAAGGTGGTCAGAATTGATAGAGTCCCCCACTAGCGCGTGTATTCCTTGTTCGTTGTGGTCCACGTTCCTTGTGTTCCTTGTTTGCACAATCTCTCACCTGCCTTGAAATTATGAAATTTTACGTGCCAAACCACGATTTGATTTTGAGGCGTATTGTAGTATAGAAATCTGGATTAATTTTGACCACCTTTAGTGCACACCTAAATCTAAGTACAAAGGTGTCTTTGCATTTCGCCCTCATCGAAATGTGGCCACTGTAGTCAGGATTTGATCTCACGAGAAATTCATTAGTCTAAACTGCATTTTAACTGTGCCTCGGTAAAGGCAAATCAAAATGCGCCAAGTGTCTGAATGCACTCGCTTGCTCGCGAGGAGTTCATAAATCGAAGGACCACTCAGCAGCATCCCATAACATTAATGCTTTCGCATTCACAACTCATAAGAGGTTCTTAGGTGCCCTTGGATTTTTTTAAACTGTGAGTAAAGTTCAAAATAGGGTATAGTTTGTTCATCTATGCTATCCCTTATGAATATGTCATTAAATCATTGTAATTATCTCTTTGTTGTGTCAATGTCAAGCCACCTTCTCAACCCCAGTTTCGCCCTTACCACAGGGCAAAAAAAAAAAATACAAATAAAAAAAGACTTCAGCCACCATCACCACTGGGATTCGAACTCATGTCTGGAAGTGCTACTGTTGCAGCGAATGAGCCAAAGGAGCTGCTAAGTTTGCTGACTATTAAATTTTTCCCAGCCGCAGTAACCACTTACAAATTGTGAGCCCACTTCCATGCTACACGTGGCTGTCAGCTAGCGTTACGTCTTAACAGGGCCAAGGGAATTAATTAGATGTTTGCCACGAGGCAACCCCGCTCATCCATCAGCGCTTACCCCAAAAGTCAACACAGCATTGACACCGACAGCTGACAAGTCCAAGCGTGGAAATGACGAGTTTACTTCAGCCATACAAAACAGGTGATGATTAATTTTGAATGAATTTGTGAGAAGCAATTATTTCGCCAGGATACATGGCCACAGCGGTTGTTTGAGTTACTGCCGGGAGAAGCCTCACAAGTCATAGCCTGACTGGGCACAGCCGAAGCAGGTGTGTACAGATCAGCGAAGTCGAGTTTGCTCGTAATATACAGGCTCTCCACAGAGGAATTTCGGAAAAGGGTTTGAGAGGAAAGAAAGAAGCCTAATGACAGCTTTGTCAAGTTTGTGTGTTGCCAGAAGGATAATTTTGCACATTGGGTGAAAGAAGCAGAGGTGGATAATGTCAGTAAACTGGCAGATTTAATCTGCTTAGAGTGGTTCGACGAAGTTATGGCAAATAATGTGCGCCTTTCGGTTAAGGACGGGCAGGCAGGTTTGTCTGTAAAGAGTGCAGCACAGCTGGCTGATGTACTATGTGGCAAGTCACGGCTTCAGACCACAGAGCAGTAGTGAAAATTATGATCAGAAGCTTTCCCCATGGCCACAATCTCGCCTACAGGTGAAGAAAACCACAAAGAAGGGAGTGTATGGGAGTCCCCCTGACAGTTTCTAACTTTGGGGCTCCCTGTGGAGCATTAATTTTGTATACAATTCTTTGTAAAGGTGACATCGCTGATGAATAAACTTGAACTTGAAACAGTCAGCTCCAGAGACGCAGTTAAGCCAGAGGGGGGAATATTTCAGATTTCCCCGCCCAAAATTCAGGAAGTGGGTCAGGCTGAGCAGCTGCCAATGAGGAGAAAGAAAAGGTATTTGGAAATGAGCATCATAAATAATGCTAAGAGAAAGAGGCATCGCAAATTCAGAAATGTGGCAGAGAAGGCAATGTGGCCCAATAAATCAAAAGCCACTAAACCCTGTGGGGAGCACAATGAAAGATTTAGAAAGGTGCGTTCATTTGGAATGTTTAGAGTCAGAGAGCGTCGGAGTTGTCAGACTAGGTTGAAAAGAAAGCGCCGTTTGGCGCGGATGAGGACAAAAGCCAGGGGGCAATTATGTTCCCCCTCACTGAGTTCTTCTCGAGGTGAAGCCTGCATGACACGGGAAAGTGTGGCGGTCAGGAGACGCGAAGTGGTCATACTAGGCAGTGCATTTGTAGTGGCATGCCAAAAAGGCAGGCTGACAGTACTAAATGTACCGGAGATCTGTAGCGAAGGGAATGGCCTATGTGCCCTTTGTATTTCTGGGTAGACAAGTTTGACAAGAGCTTTCAGACAGTGCCCGCCTCGAGTACAGCTTAAGGAGATGGTTTTCGCACGCATGTTTTCAAAAGGTACTTTTTTCTTAAACAGATAGGCTTCAACTTTTTTTTTTTAGATACACTTGCACTGCCAAGTCTAGGTTATTTATTAGAAACCTGTAGTCGTGCACTTGAGTATCATTTCACTTTTCGGTAGTTCGTGAGATTTTTTTATTTGGAAGACAAACTACGAGACATCCCGAACGTAAACTGCACTCTATATGCAGATGACATCACCATCTGGAGCCTAGGAGGCTCCCTGGCAGACATGGAGCAGGCATTACAGTCTGCCCTAGATGTCATGGAAGAGTACCTACTAGACAAAGGAATGAAACTATCCTCCAAGAAATCGGAACTCTTACTTTTTGCAAGTGTTGCCAAGGAGTCCGCTACCTAACTCCTCTATACGAACTTCTAATCGCACTGCACACAAGAGACGGACTAAGCCGCTACAACTCAGACATCCCGGCAAATCGCTCAGAATGCCCAGAACTTTATTGCTCCCTCTTGCACATGCTATGGCAATGTACTGCGTTACCAAAGGGCCCTCTCTCCAGTGAACCCAAATGGGAAGAAGCCCTCTAAAGCCCGGACTTCAAACTCCGACTCAAGGCCGTCCACAGGGCCCAAGAACTGGCAGAGCATCACCATGTTCCCGTCCCGACTTGGGCATTGCCTACGGTTTTAGCCCGAGGAGCTCCCCTGATTTGATCTCCAATGGCTTAAAACTCCTCAGGACCTCAATAAAGTTCTTGACTGACTGACTGGAAGAAAGACGTGTCATTTAGAGGAGACATTGTTTAACTGCACAATTCTCGGACGCAGACACACACTAACGCTTTGCTTCTCGGACAGAGAAGCAAAGCATTAGTGTGTGTCTCGCACGTGTATTCTAAAACGACAGCATTTTGAGTATCGCTAAGAGCATGCATGGTAGTATTTTGAAATAAACTCGAATCTTCATGTAGTTTCAAGCGCGTAAATTATGCAACCTTTTTCTTTTGGTTATTTCTTTAGTGCGGGTCCTTTGTGGACAAGAGAGAGAAAATGTTAGTGCGTGAGTCACCCGAAAGTGGAAGATTTGCGGATCTTACAGTATTTACTCGAATCTAACGTACACACTTTTTCCGATAAAATGGGTCCAAAATTGCATGCGCATTGAATCGAGTACGACCCTAAATCTGCGTTACCATATTGCCATCAGCATTTTAAAATGGCCTCCTCATACGCCCTTCGAGCCTAGCTGCCGTGCTTCCTCCATGTGCTGTAGTATGTGTGCTTAGGTTAGTGCACTGTCTGTCTTCCCAGTCTTCAAGTTTTCTGCGTTTGCTCTAATAGCATGGAAGTGCCGACTGCAAAGACATGCTGACTGCATCACGATGCCGCAATTAAACGGAAAGTGACCATGTGTGCTGAGACGGACGGAAATCAGGCCGCATCATGGGCGTTCGGAGTTCCTGAAACTTGCATGTGGGACTGGCGCAAACAGGAGAGGCATTTTACTCTGGCGTCTGCTGCATATGGCACGGCCGTGCAGCCCCCATCTTGAAAGCGATCTGCGGTGGAGAGTCTACGCATCTAGGCGCACCGCGCTGTGTTCTCATCGCTTAGCATGTTGAAGCGAGAGACTACACAAAGGTCAATTCGCTCCCTCTGGCTACCGCACTTCCTCCCTCCAGTGTTTTGATAGGGTCATGTCTGCTTGTGCACGCGTGACACCATGTTGGTTAAGTTAGTTAGTAAGCAAATGTTTAAAAGTTTATACAGCTGATAAAACTACTATCTTTACTTTTCGTATAGCTATCTACTAATTCGCTGTCGCAACTGATGCTTCACCTTTCAGGTGAAGCTGCGACTTTCTTTATTTATCGCAACTTTAGTGCACTGGGAGTAAATCTTTGTTTTTTCAAATGAAACAAAGTAGTACTTCTGTATGAAAGAATGAGGTGCGTGGTACTGTAAAGGACCTTTCTTTATTTAGGTCACGGCAACCTGGTGCGCATTGCAATCGAAGACGTTTTCTTCCCCTTTTATTTGGTCATGGAAAACGGGTGCATTTTACAATCAAGGACGCATTACAATCGAGTAAATATGGTATTCGGAACATGTGGATTGCTTTGAGAAGGAAGCTTTGTCTTCACGGCCTGCATTTGTCTTACCAGACTCTTGCAGAGAATGCATTCTCTGGTGTGACACCAACAACTGCAGTCTAGGTGTCATCCCTGCCCAACTTAAGGAACACAGTAAAGAGCATCTTGTGCCGTACCTCAGTTGAAAACTGACACCACGAGAAGAGGTGCTGAGCACCTCGGAGAAAGTGTTTGTGCATAGTATGCGCCATTCAAAAGCCAGGATGCTATGAAAGGCATGAAATTTGTAGTCGAGAGTGACCATTGCCCTCATGCACGGCTGAAGCAAGTGTAAAAAAAAAAAATGGGAGACTACTGAAATGGAGTCTCATTCGGCTGAAATAGAATGTCAAGGCCAAGTATAAGAAAGGGAGCCAGAATAAATATGCACACGGTCTGAGCCGGGGGTTTTAAGCAACGAACTCAGGGTATTTTTTTTTGCATGTTTTGTATGTATCGCTCGCAATGTTATTGAGATAGGCAACTTATTTTTGTCTTCCAGAAAGCTGACCACGACAAAAAGAAAGAGAGAGGGACAGAGAGAGGGGTAGAAAAGCGATGTAGGGATCATATCGTCTGGTAGGTGTGTTGCACGAGCCCGTTGACCAGTGTGTGTGTGTGTGTGTGTGTGTGTGTGTGTGTGTGTGTGTGCCGGTGCATTCCCAGAGAGAAGGCTACAGCGAAGCACGGGCTGGGCCCTCAAGCTGCAGTGTGACATCAGCCACCACTTCTAGAACAATCCCTGAGGCCGTGACCGAACATCGACACTATGGGCAACTTGACAGCTGGTCACCTTCAGGTCGAATCTCTTAGCAGCGGAGGTGTTTCTTACGTCTCAACATGGCCAAGGGCATTAACTAGACGTTTGCTATAAGGCAACCCCACCCATCCATCAGTGCCTACTCAGAAGTCAATGCAGTGTTGACACCGACTGCTGATGGGTCCAAAAATGCCCCTGCCCCGCCCCCCAACCCCTACCTGACAGCCTGAACTAATGATGAAAAGGGCCAATGTCAAATGCTACCATGGGAACGGCTTCAACCTTGGATTCCCAGGTTTCTAAACAGTCGCTTATTCCATACCATTGGAGGTAGGAGTGTATCGAAGGTAGGAGTGCTTCAGTGGTGGGAGTGCATCGGTGGTAGGAGCGCATTGGTGGTGGGAATGCTGTGGAACGATGTGATGTCATGGGCAGGGTATTGCGACCAATTTTACGATTGTAATTGGCTGCAATGCACTCACCAGATTCACTAGTGAAGTCGTCTAGGGAAGAGAACGGTATTAAAAGCGGAGACTTTTCGTGCAGTGGGGCTGACATGTCCAGATGTGAACTGAGACGTTTAACATGCTCCTGCATGGAATGGGCTTCCGTAACTGGAGCCATGTAACTAGTGTCAAAGAAACCCTTTTTCCTTCACTCCCACTACCGGACGTATTCGTCGATTGGCTTGGTGGGTTAGTGGCCCAAACCTCGAGCTGCAACACTAGGCAGTCACATGTCAACTTTTGTCATTATATCTGCCCATTTTAATTGTCACAACAAATTAAAAGCACCTTCAGTTGGTCCTCACTGTGTCCTACATCTGTACAAAGCTTCAGTTTGCCACCCTGATTCCTTCCCCAGTAGCAACTGCTTAAAAATCAAAAACAAACATCTATGCTATATACACAGCATCTTGCTAGGCAATTAAATAAACTTTAGTAATTTTTTGTGCTTGTTGATCCCAGCACAATTTTTTTAATTACCTCCACACTGGCCGCCCAATACACTACATCTGCACAAGGTTTGAGCCTGATAGCCCAATTACTTCATGTGCAGTGATCATTTGAAGTCGTTGATCAAGTTGTGGAAGCTACCCATGGGGCGGACGTGGATGCTGGCACAGCAGATATAGTGCAAAGCCCACAATAATCCCTTGAACTGTCACAATGAATTTGAAAGAAAAGTTTTAAACTGCGGAATTGTTTTTAGACTCGTATATATTGCGGCAATTTTTTCCAGAAAGTATGATACCAGGAAGCCTATAGCATTTTTACTGGTCTTGTTGAAAGAAAGATATAGCAGTAGTTATTGTGTATGGATTAATCATCAAAATTAGAAGAAGCTGGACATCTTAAAAAACTGGGGAAAGTTCGTGACGAATTAACTCGTTATTGGAACCAGAGGACGCTCTTTGTGATGGCAAGTCACCTCAACATTGGCAGTTAAGGGGTTAACGGCCAACTGCAACAATATTTCACTTTGGCTAAACTAGGTATAAATGCATAGTATATATACCATTGAAGCAATCTAGGCAAAGCCACAGTACTAGTATCTGTGTAGTGATCTTGATAGCAGCCTTTAAACAGCATCTAAGCAGACAGTGCGTGTGCATCTGGCGGTCGTCGCTATGACTTAAGGCCCCAGCATGGCACCTTCGAGATTTTTGTGTGCATCACAGGCAGTCGTGGGTGGCACATTATCTCACATGTGATGCCGAGGAGCCGGGCATTCTAGGTCATGTGTCGCTCCTGGCAAGTGGTAATGACAGTATCTTTAACGAGAATAGCATTCTCAGCATTGTAAGACCGATTGCTTTCATGGCTGTCTAGCTATTCCGCCAAAAACATGAACCAATCCCAGAAGTATTGCAGTCTGAAAGTGTCAGCCAATCTCAAAGGGGTCGTTCACGTGGGTATGTGCTACTCTTCAATAAACCTCTTTGATGTCAACTCGGGTATGTGCTCCTGGGGCAACTTGGAATGTGCCACTGGGTTGTGCCGACTTCATGGCAGTGCCACTATAAGGCAAAGCATGTCTAGAGGGAAGCATGTAGGAAGAGGCCGACTGCAGTACATGCCTCATACATGACACGTTTCAGATATCTGCATGCTTGCATAATCATTTAAGATGAGTTCTGCCTGAATTTTTTCAGTTTCGGGGTTAAATAAGACCAATGTTTTTGCAAGCTTTTCATGGCACTTTGATTTGCATTTTAATCTTACAGTTTGGCACAGAGGCCCCTATATATCTTTACTAGTTATGCTTTTATGCGGTCCAAAATTGTGTTGCAGTTGGCCTTTAACTGCTAACACAGTTTAACGGCAGGACACACAGTAGTGTGTCAAATTGAGTGATGTGAACCATCCTGTTCTGACATATGCTGAAAAGCGAACTTGACGATGTTGAACAATTTGGGTTATGCTTGCTCTACTGTACACAAATACATCAGTTTAGCAAGCAATTACATGACGCAAGATGCAGTAAGTCACCAATGAATCTGTTCTCTCTTCTCTATGTTCATTCCTAAGTACTACTTTTTATGTAATCAAAGCACTTTTCATCACTTTTTTTTTTCACAGCCTTGACGCATAGTGCAACACACATACAAAGCAAACAAAGAACTATATATATATATTTTTTGTGGACGTACACTCTACTGTAGTTAAGAAATAATGAAGTAGCAAGAAATGAAGGCCACCGCCACTCACGGAATCATAGAAGTACACAATCCCCTCAGAATTGAGATCATCAGCCTTCTTTGTGATGATCATTATAATATTAGGTCTGTGCTGCTTGTCTTGGTGGATCTGCATGCGAGAAAACAGAGCAGTATGTTGTTGACTGAAGTCAGAGCAGAAATCAAATTTCACACGCAGGATGGAAATGCATAGAATCCCGGAATGTAAAGTTGTGAAGGTTCTGATCACAGAAGAAACTTGACGCTGTGGATATGAATAACAATGTGAGGTCTCACTCAACGGAAGAAGAGAAACACATTTGGCAGACTTATGTGACCTTAGCTATTTAACACCCCTCTTCCCACCTCAACTACTGCTCTGGGTTCAACTCGTCCACTCAAAATTATCTGGTCACCCTGACAAGTACCCAAAACAAAGGCCTGAAAGTGCAGTGCATTTGTGATGACTATCAAGGGAGAAAAGGTCCTACAGACATAATGAAACTATCAAAAATTTTACTCTTTTGTAACTTGCTTGTATTCCCTGCTGCCAAGGGGAGGGTGAATTACTTATATAATTGCTGCTAAGGAAAGCAGTGGTTGCCCTGATGGAGGCAAGTTCCCTTGTTGAAACGTCAGCCTGATGCTTCCTTTGTTCAATAACTGCTGATCACTTTAAGGTCTCCATAATTTTGTGAACCCTCCCAAGAAAACACCAATACTTCCTTTCCTTGGTTTTCCACACTGTTGCATTACGCTGCCACAGGACTCAGGCAAGTACACCTGCCCCATATGTCTGCATGTTTTCTCCATTTTTTTTGTGCTTATGTAGACAGTACAACAGAACCTCACTAACCTGAAACTGACAAGATCAGGAGAATACCTATGTTTCACACATTAGGAGTTTTGTTCACTGATGTTCTAGCAGATATACTAGTACTTTATGCCACTCTGAAGCAAAGGTTTCGGTACATTCATAGGACCCAAGCTTCTTACTTTTGAACTTTTGCATGGTTAAAACATCCACAAGTCACACAGTGGTATCTATATAGTGTTTTCACAGACTTACAGTGGGATAAGAATAGATGACAGGATAGGAGTCGATTCCTTTGGGAGCTTCGACGATGTGGTCTGGGTGGCAGTAGCCATGTTCATAGTAGCCTTCAACTCCTAGTGCTTCAAAGAGCAACTGGACACACAGTGCATCCGACTTTTTGCACAAGCTGGCTATCCTGGAGAGTATATGAAAAAAAGCGAGAAATAAAAGGAATAAATCGATGAAATGAATGGTGCGGCTTCTGAGCATCAAGAATTGGTCATGTCCCACTTAGTGAAGCTCTCAAGTACACAAAATAAGGCAAATGTTCACCAATTATATGCGCAAACTCCTGGAAATGTACACAACACTGGCAGCATTAAAACACTGATGACAGCACAAAAACACTAGCACAGCAAATGCAGCGCGATGATGGATAACAATGGAAGCATGATGACTTAAAAGGGCCCCTCAACGTGTCAAAGATAGCTTCTTAGATGACATCAATAGCACTGTCACAATGCAGTAATTCATGTGTATACGAAATAACTATGTGCCACTGTTATGATTGGAGAAGAATGTAATGTGTTATTTGTAGTGCTGTGTGAATAGCAAAATTTTGGGTGCAAAGCGAATTCGAATATTAAAGTTTGAGTGCGAATTTATTTTTTGTATTTATTTATTAATACTGTAAGCCTTGACAGGCTCTTACAGGAGTGGGAACAAAAATGACAAAAAGTACAGATTGCTAACAAGACAAAACAGAAAAGAAAAAGAATCATCTGAAAATAAGAAATGAAAGAAAACAACATCCTAAACAGTACAGACTAACAGGAAAGGGTACACATTAGACATTGATTTCGGAATAAGAACTGCAAGCGGCATACACAGTAAAAGCATACACTAAAAAAAAGTGCGATCAGCATAAATATGAAAAACATACACTCGGTGAGCAGTGCTTTTTTCTTTTCTACAACAGCACAACTTGCTGATCAAAAAAAATTTTCAATCTTGACAGCAAATGTGATGACAGATTCTGAGGACACAATATCGTGTGGCAGTTTATTCGATAATTCTATGACTGACGGAAACAAGGAATACTTGAATGTATTACAGCGGGAGATATATGGCCTAACACTCTTGTCGTGGTTTGCTCTGGCTGAGCGCTGGTATGGTGGTTATAGGTATTCGTGTTTGCTTATATTAATGCTGTCATGATAAAGAAGGTAGGGAAACTTTAAGGCATCAACGCATCGGTAAATTGCCAAGGTTTGAATGTTTGCCCTGTTGTGTAGTGCGGTTATGCTGACATCACGTGAATACTGCGAATACGCAAACCGGAGAGCTTTGTTTTGAATTCTCTCAAATTGGTTAAAAAGGTAGATTTGGGGCGGATTCGAGATAATACTGCCATATTCAAGGATTGGCCTTACAAGGGCTGTATAACTTGCGAGCCTAAATTTGGAAGGTGCCACTGCAAGTTTCCTGCGAAGGTATCCCAGCTGTCTATGAGCTTTTGTGCACGTCTGCTTAATGTGAATGTCCCATTTTAATGTGTTTGTGATGGCAACACCCAAGCATTTAATTGTGTCGGCTTCTTTTACATGTAATCCCATTAGATGATACGTGCAAATTTTAAGGGTACCTTTTTCCGAGTTATACACATGGATGAAGTTTTTGCTACGTTAATTTCCATTCCCCATTCTTGACACCATCTGGCAACGTTAGTTAAGGAGGAATTAAGTCATATATGGTCGTTAATCGTCCATACTGTGGTGTAGATGACGCAGTCATCTGCAAATAGCCTTACTGTTACATCAGGTTCAACATAAGAATGAATATTGTTAACAAATATTAGAAAAAGAATTGGACCCAGCACAGACCCTTGTGGAACACCGGAGTAGACATCTAACTCTTCAGATTCAGTGTCATTTATTTTAACGTACTGGTTGTGGTTTGAGAGATAGGCGGTTATCCAGTGTACTAAGTTAGTGCCAATCCAGATATTCTTAAGCCTGTCAATCAATCTTGGATGGGGCACCCTGTCAAGTCCAGTATGAAAGCTGTGAAATTATGTTTAGAGACATGTCAACTATGACTTAGATCTGAATACAAATGAAACAAGATAACCTTTACAACACGATGTGTTTTACATGACATGCTTTGCCCCAATACTGACAGACGGCAATGTCATACTGGTTTGACAGGTTTTACATCTTGTTGTTGCTGCAAATGATGCTAATGCGTAATGATGATTTCTTCTGAATGAAATAGGCAAGTGCTAGTACAAACAAACATGGTATTAAATTGCATCCGCTGATAAATGCCACCTCTGTGTGAATTTTAAGGGCTAACAACCTGCAGCATCAAGTGGACAGCACTGGCGATGACAGATGATAGCACCTTCGTGTTTCTGAAAATTCTGCATTTTGGAGTTGTTGCCACAAATGACACTGACAATCAATGATTATTTATTTTGTAAGAAAAAGGCAAATAGTACAGGCAGACATGGTAACCTGCAGCCACTGCTAAATGCTACCTCTGTACGAATTTTGAGTGATAATGAGCTGTCACACGAAATTGATGGTACTGGTGATGCAGTGAAGTGCCAGAGATGCAAGCAAACATTAATTTGCCTTAGCTTGTGTCAAACACATGTTAGCCACAGAGGCACCTACATAAAACAACACAAGTATTACACATAACTGCCACTCATTCTGCTTTCGAACGGAGCTGTGAAACAGACGGAGGCAGGGCCTGTTTCACTTATACATTCGCATGATACTTCTGTTACCTTCAGATTTTGCTGATTATTCATCTAAGCATTGTGTGATCACTTGGCTCACTCAGTGCTGACACAGCTGTCAAAGTGCATCATCAAATATGTGGTGTAGAACATCAGGGATGCAGAAACGATTACACAGTGGCGTGTTGTTTTGAAGAATAAGTACTGTATTTACTCGCATAATGATCACAATCGCGTAATGATTGCACCCCTGAATTTTGTTGTCAAAATTCGATTTTTTTTCTTTCCTGTGTAATGATCACACCTTGAACTTGTCACAGCGACATGTTGTGTGCCAAGTCTAGCTAATGATGATCGCCCTTACTATCTGTTGAATGCTATGCAAACGACTCTTGAAGACATACCAAGCATGCACCCAACATTCTTAAGCAGTTGCCCCATTTCATTCCTTCCATCACTTTCTGCACTTCCATGAAAAAAAAAAAAGCTAGAACCAAACTTGCCTCGGCTTTATTATTTGTAGGCTTCATAATGGTTTTGGTCAACAACAACAACATAAAAGGTGCCTTTCAATTCTTCTCATCTGCACTCGTGGGCACACAACAAATCGCGAGTGGCAACGATGGTGAACACGTTTACACTGATGTATCAGAAGTACCCTATTCATATGCCGACGCTTGTAACGCAGCTAAGATATTCGCCCACCCTTAGCGGAAACGTGCCATATTAGGATAGCAGTGATGACAAATGACGTAGTTTCAGCAGCATGCCCACCATGTGTTCCTATGTCACTGGCAGCTAAGCGCGCCCATCTCTATTTCTGTCCCCTCAAAGTGGACATGGCTACGTTACTGTCGCAAACTTGCCAATATTAACAATATTATTCATTACTGATACGAAAGAAACTGTTTCAATGTGTGTAATGTAATCACAAGAAGAAAAACAATAGCGTTCGGCGCATTCGGCTTGCTCTACCGGCCGCCATTTTTTTTTTGTCCCGCATTGACAGCGGCAGCCGCCTGCTTGTTGACCCATTGTCATCCCGCAGCAAACGTGGGATGAAAAAAGAAAATGTTTCTTTTTGCGGGAAATTTAACTCGCATAACGATCGCACCCCTGAATTTGCGTAAATTTTTTTGACAGAGAAGTGCGATCATTATACAAGTAGATACGATAAGTGTGGCAGAACCTCGTGAAAAGTGTTGCAACTGCAGCAGCACCAATGAGGCAATGCACTGAAAGGTGGGACAGCACTACCGCCGACGCCGTCCGCATTTCCCCACGTTCACGCCGAACGCGCAGTGCCTGTAACTGCAGCCAGCATCTCTGACGGCCACTCGGCAAGTTTAGACAGTGAAAGGAGAGTTGGGCTCACTCGTCGTGTAGCGTCGGAAGTCGCTGCCTCTTCTCCATCGTGCAATCTTTCTGACACAAGTTCCTGTTGTAGATCTGTGTTTACTAGCGTTTACGCTATCGCATTTCGTAAACATCTAAAGTATTGGTGACCACGGACTTTCGAAACTTTGCAACTATTTGCTGACTACAGTGAGAATGGAATCCACCGGTGACTCCAGACAAACCTCTTCCAACACCGAAGCGGCCCAAGCAGTCTCTGCTTTTACATTCCAACTACTCACGTTCTGGCCAGCTGACCCTTTCCACAACTACAACCACCGGACGTACTTCTATATCGTTCAGACTCCCAAATTTCACCGGGCTTCTTCACCAGTCGGAGGCCTATGTAGCAGCACTCACCTACGAGGCAACACGCCGAAAGATGGGACAATGCTACCGCTGATGCTGTCTGTGTTTCCCCATGTTCATGGCGAATGCGCAGTGTCTGTAACTAGAGCCAGCATCTCTGATGGCCGCTTGGCATGTTTAGACAGTGGAAAGACAGTTGGGCTCACTTGTCGTGCAGCGTCAGAAGTCGCTGCCTCTCCTCTATCGCGCAACGTTTCTGATACAAGTTCCTGGCGTAGATCTGTGTTTACTTGTGTTTACACCATTGCATTTCGTAAACACATGCACGCGACATCTACAATGTCCGTCGACATGGTCGGGGGCCTATGTAGCAGCACCAACCAGGCAATGCCCCCAAAGATGGGACAGAGCTACCGCCGACGCAGTCCGCATTTCCCCGCGCACATACCAAACGCGGGGAAATGCAGACAACGGCGGCGGTAGCTCTGGTCCATCTTTCAATGCGCTGCCTTGTTGGTGCTGCTACACAACCATGGAAACAACGCCATTAACAACCAAAACAAGCTTGGCAACCATCATGTGCTTGCTTTTGCTACGCAACACAAATGCGCTGCTGCTATTGGGTGCCGCAGTGTTGCATCAATGGGAGAGTGAAATGGGCATGTAGAGCCATGCAAATTCATATTGAGGGCTGCTCTCATTTGTTTGTATTTCGAAGTTCCGGCATCCAATAACTTACGTTTGTGTGCATTCATCATCGTAATTTCTGCTGCTCTTGCTTTCCTGACATGTTGAGAATAGATATAAGGCAAAGAAAAGTGGTGTCCTTGAAGAAGTGCTGGAGGGCCCCTTCAATGGGGCCAATCTCAACAAATTTTGGGCCCCATAAAAATTTCGAGAATGCTTAAAGCGCCACTGAAACGGTTCGGACAAATTTTGTAGATGCATAGGGTACAGCTACAGTTAGTGATTCGCACCACAATTTGTGTGAAACGTCTCATATTAAAAGAGCTACGGACGATTAGAAGTTACCCTCCTCAATAGTAGTGCATTTTCTCCTCAACCTGTTCGCCGAGTGATCGGGGCTAAGCTCCGCCTTCATTGGCTCTGCGTCACGATGGCGCGTTGTGTCGTTGACTTCGGGTTCTCTAGGAGCGAGCGCACGAAGCCTCTCAAAACTCTCCGCCAGCTGCTTGGCAGTCGACCCCAAGCGAGAGCTATCGAAGCAGCGTACGTTGCGAGTATTATGTTGCAGCGTCGAACGTGTCTGGTATTCCCGTAACCACAGCCGAGCTGGGCGTTTCGACGGAACGGTGGAGGCATAAACTCAAGCTGATGAAGGAACTTTAGCGTAGACGTACGTGGGCTGCCTGATCGGTCTGCACGGTGCAGCCACCCGCTAGCGCAGAGCTTAACTAGCCAAACAAAGATCTAATATTGCTCTAACCAAGTATAAAACATTTTAAACATTTACAAAAACGTGTTAACGATGACACTACTGCGAAAAATTTCCACTAGCAGCAAAGAAGAATACATTTTGTTACTGCTACTGTGTGTGGTTGAGCTCTGTGCCACCAGGTGGCTCCAATGTGCAGACCATTCACATTTGTGCTTCTGCTCATTCTGTGAAACCACACGGTCAAACGGCCAGACCCTGTCACCTTGCGCTTGGGTTTACCCAAATGCCAGAATCGCAAAACGCTAATGTATTAGTAATCTTCCGGTGTAAAGTTATGGCCACAAGCACACAAATCCTGGCGCCAATCGGCTAGCGGCAGTCCGATGCGCTGCAGCCAGTCCGCTCATCTGCTGCCTTGCAGAGGGACACGAGGTTACAGCTTGACACATTGCCAGTCACTACGTTTGCAGTCCACAACACAACAAAATCAAATCATAGTGCTCGCGAAAAGACTGAGACCAACTCTGATCGCAGAGCTCTCGTCAAAATGGAGCACGTTGTAACACAAGCAGACAATGCTTGCTGTGTGCCAAAAGTGCTTAAGTGTAGTGAGAAATTGTTCTCGTGCATTGTCTTTCTGTTACTTCTTTTTTATAGAAACAAATTAACTAACATTCCAACTATTATGAACATCATTTGTTCACCATAAAGGTGGAAAAATTATTGATGACGCGCCCTGGGCAAACAATCGAATAGCTTGTAATACTACGCCAATTAAGTGATTTATGTCATATGGGTAGGGGTGGCTGAAAATTCCACCGAGCAGTGTGCTGCAATCAGCAGCGATGTACGTTTTTAAAACCTTATAATAAGTTACGTGCTTTACGCGGAGCACTCAGATGCATAAATTAATGACCAGAAGGACATACTCTAATGACTCAGTATATTTGTACAAAATTGTCAAAATCGTTTCAGGGTCCCTTTAAGCTTTGGCTTTAAGGGTGGAATGCAATAGCATTCAATGATCCCTGACTGCTTCTCACGCTTTCCGGCAACTGCAGCTTATGTCACCATAATGTTTACCAGGAAATGCTGGCAGCCAAAGCTATGCATGAAGGTGAGCTTTCTGGTAGAAATGCGGCCTCTTGTGTGGGCTGTGATATGGTGGAGGTAAGTGCCATCTGAAGGTGTTTCAAGGAACCAAGCATGCCACTCTGTGGCCTCCGAGATTTGCACACATTGGCGCGTGCAAATCTTGGATGCCGTGGCCGGTCTGTGGATGGTAGAAATGCTGGAAAAGGGGTTTGTATTTGAGTTTCCGGGTAACAAAATTATGTTTTCTCGTATATTCATACTACAATCTGACACTATCATGTCTGTAGGTAGTGTATAAGTCATGCTTTACGATTTTCTGATGTATGTTACTTTGAGAAACTCAATTAGTTCAGTAGTTTCTTTACGCTACACGGAGGGGCTGCGTGGTTGGGTGTGCATGGTTTGGAATGATTTCTGAAGAAATGATGGTCGACACTGGACGCCGATGCTGGATTTTCTGTCACACGGGGCCCTTAATTCTATCATGTTAGAAAGCCTAGCTTCAGAAAGGGCAGGTGCATAGTGCAGCTTCTGGGCAAAATTTTACGTTTGATATGCGGATGCATGAGTCACAAAAGGCTTGTAAAAGTTGACATTTTTGATATTGAAGCCAAAAAGCCACTATTACCACTCAGCGGAAGCAGCGCACATCACGGAATGCACGGCACCTGAGCCTTATCTCCGAGATTAGGCGCTAACCATGGCACAGTGGCATGGCAAAGGACCAGGCAGGATTCCGTAAAGGCTACTCAACAATAGATCATATTCACACTATCAATCAGGTGATAGAGAAATGTGCGGAATATAACCAACCCTTATATATAGCTTTCATTGATTACGAGAAAGCGTTTGATTCTGTCGAAACCTCAGCAGTCATAGAGGCGTTACGGAATCAGGGTGTAGACGAGCCGTATGAAAAATACTGAAAGATATCTATAGCGGCTCCACAGCCACCGTAGTCCTCCATAAAGCAAGCAACAAAATCCCAATAAAGAAAGGCGTCAGGCAGGGAGATATGATATCTCCAATGCTATTCACAGCGTGTTTACAGGAGGTATTCAGAGACCTGGATTGGGAAGAATTGGGGATAAAAGTTATTGGAGAATACCTTAGTAACTTGCGATTCGCTGATGATATTGCCTTGCTTAGTAATTCAGGGGACCAATTGCAATGCATGCTCACTGACCTGGAGAGGCAAAGTAGAAGAGTGGGTCTAAAAATTAATCTGCAGAAAACTAAAGTAATGCTTAACAGTCTCGGAAGAGAACAGCAATTTACAATAGGCAGCGAGGCACTGGAAGTCGTAAGGGAATACATCTACTTAGGGCACATAGTGACGGCGGATCCGGATCATGAGACGGAAATAATCAGAAGAATAAGAATGGGCTGGAGTGCGTTTGGCAGGCATTCTCAGATCATGAACAGCAGGTTGCCATTATCCCTCAAGAGAAAAGTATATAATAGCTGTGTCTTACCAGTACTCACCTACGGGGCAGAAACCTGGAGGCTTACGAAAAGGGTTCTACTCAAATTGAGGACGACGCAACGAGCTATGGAAAGAAGAATGATAGGTGTAACATTAAGGGATAAGAAAAGAGCAGATTGGGTGAGGGAACAAATGCGAGTTAATGACATCTTAGTTGAAATCAAGAAAAAGAAATGGGCATGGGCAGGACATGTAATGAGGAGGGAAGATAACCGATGGTCATTAAGGGTTATGGACTGGATCCCAAGGGAAGGGAAGCGTAGCAGGGGGCGGCAGAAAGTTAGGTGGGCGGATGAGATTAAGAAGTCTGCAGGCATGGCATGGCCACAATTAGTATATGACCGGGGTTGTTGGAGAAGTATGGGAGAGGCCTTTGCCCTGCAATGGGCGTAACCAGGCTGATGATGATGATGATGATGATGGCACAGTGAAAGATCTCAGAGGCGACATGCTGGGACTTGCAACATCACCAGTAACCATAAGGGGCATGCGTTGTCTGATTAGGTAGAACTTAAAGGCTGCTAAGAAAAAAAATTTGACAATTATTAGCCCTGCAGGTTTGCCAAAATTGCTTCCGTAGTATATCTACATACAGTTGAACCCACTTATAACAATATTCAAATGCCATGAAAATTCCACTGTTATAACCGATCATTGTTAAAACCGAGTTGTATGAAAAAATCAAAATGGGGAGATTGCAGAGCTGATCTTAGCAAACTATAATGGTGGGGAGGCCAGTGCCCCTGACCACTATATCCCAACCACGTTCCTCCATCCAGCCGCTGATTGTGCTCACTCGTTTTAACTGCTTCCTGGGCGCTTCGATCACGTGTAACAAGTCATGGCTGTCGGCGTTAAAGAATGGCACTGATATAACTGCAAAGAAGGGTCGCGGGTAGCAAGCGATATGCGAGCACCGCCGAGGCAATGCTTTTGTGGGCCCAAAAGGGGCCTTTTAAAAAAAATGTGAGGAGGTTGCCACGGCAGCCTGTCAGCTTGAGAAATCCAGAAGAAACACTGAGGCGAGAATGTCACAAGCGTCTCGCCACATATCGTCGCACTGCATTGCACAAGAAAACCCTATGTTCGTTAGCCTTGCCGACATCCTTCTCCAAGGTGTCCAGGTGCTCCATGTGTTGCAGCGGAAGGTTCCTCGTGAAAACAAAGCCCCGGAGAGACTGAGTCATCTGTCGGGCCCCCTGAGAGGACAACGTTGAGGCAGCCTGCCCTATCACGTCATCACTGCTGTCGTCGCCATCACAACCGATGCAAGCATGTTCGCGACGATTGCCGCATCGGTTAGAAGCACTTAGCACTTAGTTTCCAAATTTATAGCCATGCGCTTTCTTTTCACCAGCAACGCCGTGCATTGCTGATTATCAGCAGGCAGGTCAGTCATCTTCCATCTCGGCGGTGAGTTAAAGGAGGCTGAGAAACCATGGGGCCAGGAACGATTTCGATGCAAAAGATGAACACGGGGCTGTTTGCAGAACTGCGCTGAATGAGGAGTCAGAAAACAAGATGCGAGCAGCACAGATGGCGCAGTCCATTCGTGTTTCGGAGGGTGGTGCGGCGTAGAGATATGGGCGCAGCCCATTCATGTTCTGAGGGGCGGAAGGGCAACGGGAGAGAGGCACGCGGGGAAGGCTGGAAAATGAGTGCGCAGCGGCCGTTCGAGCAGCGGGCCATCGTGCAGAGGCTCGAATTTGTTTTCTTTTTTTCTTTTCAAGGATTTCGCATTTCACTACCTTTCGGCTCGGACACCGAGCCGCCAGACTTCATCGTTATAACCGATAACGTGGCATCGGGGCATTTTAGTAAACGGGTTATTTCACCATGCAAAACATACAAAAGTTGACGGTGCAGCAGCTTCTCATTGTTATAACAGATATATTGTTAAAACGGGTATCATTATAAGTGGGTTCGACTGTATTACTCATTTATTGCCAGTTTATCAAAAGTGAGATTTCATTGCAGCTGGCCTTTATATGCTGTCATGGTGAAATGTTGCAGGTGGTGATCATATCCTATAGAGTAAAGTCTATCAGTATGATTCCAGCTGATTCAATTTTTCAGTTAATTTGATCCCAACTAAAAATCCCAGCCAATGTCAATACATTTCTATGGGCCACACTTTCAATCCTGGAAATGTGCCCGACTGGCTGGATGGCGTTTTTTCTGGTCACACATTGAGCTGATTGCCATCTTTGTCTGCAGCGCTACAGTTGATGATAGTGCAGCTACAGGTATGTAGCTCTTCACTAGTGCTTAGCACGGTAAAAGTATGGCACAGATAGAATGTAACTCAGCTAATCAGGAAGAATGCATGCATGCAAAAGGGCTAGTGCTTGTCACACATTGTAAGTGTGGAACTATATATTTACACTTTGCAAAAAAGCCGTTACCCATGTACATAAATGAATTAGACGGAAGAAGACGTCCTGCACAACGTTGGGGAACCTCCTGCAGCTGTGGCTGCAAAAACAGCACCAGGTGAGAAGGGCACAAGCAGCAGACAGAATAAGATAAAGGCAACATGTATAGGGACAGGTGCTAGAGGAGAGGTATGAACACTATGTGTTGAAGAACAGCTGGTGCTCGGTCCAAGGCTCCCTCTACAGTCACGTCATTACAGTACCCGCAGCACACACAACCCGGGACTAACTGTGACAGGGACTAACTGTGGTGTGCTGGTTGATTCATTTGTTCTTGCGAGCGTCATCCCCTGTAAGGCCAAAAGGAAGGAATTGCATAGCTGTTGACCCCTTGCTGCGTAACTATGTTGATGATGCAGGGAGGCTAAGCCTAAATGTGTCGACCCTCGCTATGTCGGCTATTTACGAACCTGTTGTGTTGAGATCAACTGCAGTTACGGAAGAGTCAACATTGCTTACGTCACTGATATGAGGGCGATGCCGGTAAGATTAGTTTGGGGCACACGGCATACCCGTGGCAGTAGACAATGAGTGAAGCGTGGACTTCGCACATTTTTCGCTACTGCATCTGCCGGGGCCTCACATCGCTGAAAGTAATTGGCAAGGTGGTGCAAGCACTGTAGTTGAGGCTGTGGAGGATAAGGGCAGAGTGGGGCCGAGAGTGCCGTTAGCAATGTGGAACTATGACAGCACAGGTGTAATTATGGTGTCCTCACAGGAGCTACTGCTTGCGAGACAGTCAATCTTGCTTGTCCACTGGTATCATTCAGAATGATTGGCAAAGAATGATGATTTGGCTCTATGATGGTTGACTTCTGCTGGCTCAGAGTCCTAGGTGGCTCATGTTGTTAGCAGAGTGGATGCTCTTGATGGAAGAACAGGTGGCAGATTCAGGACATGGTGGGAATGACATCAATGAAAATGCAGTATGATGGGAAGACTAGTCGCCTGCAGTCTCTTTGTTTGTCTTCCTCTCTGTTGTGGTTCCTTGAATGTACCCTGATCAGATGCAAACTCAGTGGTGAGCTGGATAGAAGAAAGCTTGCATGACGGTGATGTTTTAACTATGCTGAGGTATTTGCAGCACTGTTGTCATTGTACTGCACGATGTGGTTTGTGCCTCTAAGTGAGTGGTGGTTGGCATGAGCACATCACAAGGGCATTTGGAGTGTCCGAGAGCAAGTTCAGCAGGCTCGGGGGCCAGGAGAAAACACAGTAGTGCTGCAAAGATGTTGTCGGTCAGCAGACCATATTTGAGAGACAGTTCAATGATGGCACTGGCAAGAGGTGCTATTGGTGGGCACACAGGTAATAGTGCAGATGGCAAAGATGGAACCAAGCCGCAGTCGAGGCTAAATGACCGCGTTGCTGGTGAGGGAGACATCAATGGCGTGACGCTGAAATTAGCCAAGGCGTCTGCCTTTAGGTTGTCGTAATGTGCGGAGGAACTGAGCAAGTATAAGGACTGGCAGAGAAGGATGTCAGCAGGGAAATTAACTTCCAGAACTTTGCATTTGAACGGTTGGATCGTGATCAAGTTCCGAGCCATGGCAATCTCCATCTTGACGAACCAGCCTAGAACATCTTGCAGCTCAAACCTGGGAAGTGACTGGCTGAACTGAGGCGTCGGCCAACCTGCCATAGTCACTCTGTTTGAAGGAGAGGTGTGACACATCAAGTCTCCAATGTGTTGTTGAGGTCACCATTGCTGATGACCACCAGGGCCACATTTACATGAGAAGAGCATCAGCGGCCCTGGCATATGAACTTTCCTGGCCAACATGTTAGAGTGCAGGCCCAGTAACTTGGAACATTCCTTTTCTAGCTCGCGCTCTGTTGGTCATCGACTTCCTTTGCAAGCCTCAAGAGCGACTGCTAGTGGCACCTTGGAACAAGTGAAATTTTATCAAGTTGATAGGAATTCATGTTACTGAAAGGCAGGCAAGCCTTTCAGTAACATGGACACAAGACACAAGCTGCTGCGGCGGGTCACTATGTACTGTTCTCGATCGCACATGCCTCACACATTTTCTCGTTTACATGAGATCTAGCGGCTGGAAAACGTATCATACGATCGCAGTTTGCCAACATACTGAGCCCTGGTGCCGAAAAATTTTGTTTTCCAGGAATGCATGAATCAGTAAGAATGAGCGTAACTCTACTGGATCCTTTTTTGTGTTCTCGATTGCGAGTGTTGGCGCCGGGAAAACATACATAACGGAAACGTATCAACAAAGCTCTACTACCACGGCGGCTGCATTTTGATAGGAGCGAAATGCGAAAACACCTGTGTACTTCGATTTAAGTGCACATTAAAGAACCCCAGGTGGTCGAAATTTTCGTAGTCCTCCACTATGGCGTGCCTCATAATCAGAAAGTGGTTTTGGCACATAAAAACCCCATATATATATGTATATGAGCTCTACTGTACCAATACATATACTATAGCCCAAGATAATTTCAAGCCATTAAGGAGCCTTTAAGTAAAGATAGTAAAAAAACAGAATGAAATAAGTCTGTGGTAAGGTCTAAACTGAAAACCATTGCGTGATGTGTGCTTGTGCTGTATGAACGCCACTGTTGGATAGAGTAAAATTGAGAGAGCCCAAAAAAGGACATGCACAAGCCTGAACAACACAGTTCTGTCTGTGCCCTTTTTTTGTGCTCTTTTAATTTTACTATACACCATGAACCAACTCACCCAGCAGCGAGCCTTGTTAACCCCTGAAGCAGTTGCTGTCCTTCCCTACACTTTTGTTAAAATGATGTGCATACGAATTTAACCTAGCCATGAAGAAGTCAGCAAGCAAATTACTGGCTATGTAGATGGTTCTAATGGAATTGATGGTATTCTACATTACAAACCTATGCACTCTGCTATGAAGGCAACAATAATGGCTTTGTGTCAATCTTGTACGCTGAGAGTTGTTTAACCTGTCCTGAAATTACATATGTATATGTAATACAAAGTTTATATGTGAACAAACAGCGCAGGAGACCACCCAGCCCACATTGGCACACTTCTGAATTACATGGTTTTAAATTCATAAGCTTTTCAATGCTTACCCAATGAGAAAACTGTTTGTCTGTCCTGCAAGACGATCGCTTTCAAGATAGTGCCCACAGCAGCGAGCAAATTCACCTTCATGCTGCCTCTAGCGTCAACGCGAGCTACACTGCGAGAACACGCAGCACACGAAGCTGTCAGTACTGTCACAGAAGAAAGGAGCCTTGCATCAACAACGACCAAACAAAGACTGAGTTTATTCAGCAAAGAGGAAAGGGAACACGGCGGGAAACAATGTTGGGTACGGAGTGGCTCTAGTGATCACATCCATTACAAAACCGAAACTGAGGATATCACACCATCGCAGATTGCTTTCGAGATTGGGGCCCATGTGTCTCTCTTCAACACGAATTCAGTGGCGAGAACACAGAGCATACGACGCTGTCAGTAGTCGGCGCACCCTGTTGCTATCGCATATCGCATTCAAGATATGGCCCTCGCGGCCGCGCCAGAGGCAGCCACTGTCAGAGTGCGGTTGATCACGGTTCATAATGGTTCTACGCCCATGGATAAGGAGCTAGAGAGCGATAACGGCTTATAATGTAATGATCGAAATGTCATCAGCGCACATGGCGCCGCCACTTGACGTAGTTGGCTTGCATCATAAATTCACCTTGCGCTGCCATTGGCAGCAGTTTGTGTCACCACAGTGCTGTCATTTGTACTGGTTGGATTGAGTTTCATAACATTGATAATGACACTGGCCTGCGTAGAGAGGAGCAAGTGGCCCAGTGCTTACGCATACTCAAAGAACTCCCACAGGACTTCCTGTGTATATATACATATATGTATTTTGCTTTTTGTTCCTATAGGGATGTGCACACAAATTCGTGAATTGTTGCTGTGAAGCAGAATTCAATAGCTCCTGAGCCACCATGTAAAGTCATACAGGTCATACACCACATCATGTCAAGTCCTGCACCATGTCAGGTTATCATCACTTTCCGGAATACTTTCGCTTTCACAGCCTTTTGTGTGACTAGCACTGGATGCGTCAGCATCTAAGGGTAACAACACTCCTGGCACAGTGCCGAATGTACTAAGACAGCGTGTTTGACGCTGCACCAAAAGTGCTGTCTGCTGACACGTTCAGTGCTAGACATGCGAAACCTCGTGAAAGTGAAAGTATCCCTGAAAGTGGCCAACTGAGAATACTAGGCCATGATTGCTGATATCCTTCTAATCTTCACTAATGTGACACAGTATGGCCACTTTTCTGTCCCATGTCTAAAAAGGCTCAAATGCCACAGTCTCTTCAAGAAATACTCAATAGGTGTCATACCTCTGACAGTAGTCAATGGTCATCTTAGAGCCAAAAGTTTTCATCTCCTGATGTGTTGCCTGCCGACTCAGGATCTTGTAGAAGTAGAGAGTATACTGTAAAGAAAAAGTTCATGCTTCAGTTCAACAAGCAGTCACAATGTAAGTGGAATAAGAGGGAATAATAATAATCTACAATACAAGTCTGTTGAAGAAAGAAAACATTTGTTGATAATACAAAATATGTAAGACACACACATGGGCAATTACTACCTGTAAGGTATATTCATGGTACAAATCCAATACAAATCCCCTCCCCCACACATATACACATTCACAGTGTGCAAATTAGCCGTCATGCACATTGTCTATTTTGTGTCATATCAAAAAGCACTTTCATGCCTTTTCCAACATATAAATCAATCAGCCCGAGTTAGCACTCTGTTGTCAGTTGAACAAAATTCACAAGATCTTGGAAAGTGCTAGCTAATTGAGTATTTATTTTAGCAATGATGTCTACATGCAGGTTTTTACTGAACTTCATTCAGCATCTTGTAAAAAATTATAAAGTGATCTTGTATTCTAAAGCACTTGTGCATTGAGTGTAGCAGACATTAATATTAAATTGGGGGAATGTGTAAAAAAACTTGAACTAGGGTCTGCTCTGACACAAATGATAGCTTTAGGCAGACACTGCTGCTACACCCGATTTCTTATTTAGCTGGCGAAGCTATGGCTACATCAAGAAAGTGAAGAACCATTCCACTTCCAAGCCACCAAGGCAGACAGGATCAAGGCCATTACAGGTTGTATGGTTTTCCATCATTATTACAGCATGGGCACTAATGAAAGAGAACAGTTGGAAACGCGACATACAACAGTGACTAAGAAGGCAAAAGATACTTTTTCGGAAAACCCTTCACTACTTGTTCAGCTTGTTGAACTCAAATTATTTGCAATGTGCTACTGTGCGCAGCGGTGTTCTTGCCAGAAATTACATAGTCATCTTTAACTGAAATCTTTTATTCAAGGGAAACGGTGCCTATTACACATTCAAAATTCAATCAAATAATAAATATATGCAAGTTGGTTATGCCAGAAATTATAATACTAAAGATTTGCAGAGAGGTTAGAGTAAATGACACAACCTGTTTGTTTATTTCAATGCAGAAAGAAGGCAATTTCAAGAAAATTACATCTCTGGTGCCCAATGAATTGCTATGGTATGAATGGAAATGTAGTCTACCTCATTGCTAAGTTGCTTGGTATTAAGGAATCATGAAATATTTGCAACTGCCTGTGCATTCTATGAAACAGTCCAGCTATTCTACGGCGATTCACTGTTCCCCAGAAAACAGCATCATATGGCAGGTAAAGAAAACTCCATGGCTTCTCACATGTTAACGTGCTGCACAGTGCATTGGGATACAAGTAATGAAGCCAGCAAAAATATAGTGTATTGAGATACAAGTAACAAAGTTGACGAAGAAGTTGCAGGACTGCGCTGAAAGAGCGGTTCCATAGGAGAGTGTCATAGGAGACGGTGACTGCAATTACTGAACCCCAACATTGCCTCGGTGCAACCACGTGGGTAGCTATACAATTCACTTCTTCAGCAGCAGTTCATACCATGCGAGGAGGCGGCATAATGTGTACCAAAGAGTAAACACAAGTATAGAAACTATGCGGAGCACATGTCCCATCCCTTGACATGTGGCATGATACAGTGCAACTGCTACATGTTGCGACAGCTGGTAGAATACAATGCAACTGCAATGCAAAGTTTGCATGTATTGGTGGTACGTGGTGCACACCTCACATTGCATGACAAGGGGTACAATACAATGCAACTGCTACGTGGCATTGTATTCTGTATAGACTGTATAGACTGCATTGTATTCTGTAATACTGTATAGACTTGTGTAAGGGGTGCACTCAAACTTGACAGCCAAAAATGTGGAAAAAAAAAGATTCCATTGGTGATGCAATTGCATTCGGTGCCCCGATGCTGCGGGCACATGTTGGTACATTTTCGAATGCTGCACGATTCCACGTGCCCCTAATGGATAGTGAGAGCTGCGCATTGACCTCTGAGGAAACGGTACATTCGGGGATCCAGGTTGTGCAGTAGTCGCTGGCTGCGCCGGCACCATTTTGGCCAATAGGTTCGGTTCCGTATAAGGTCCACACCTTGTCAAAATTGCGAAAAAAAAAAGTGCTGCCCCTATAAGAGTCTGTATAGTAGTATGAAACTACAATGCAAAGTGTGCATGTATCGACGCTACGCGGCACATATCTCACATTGTGTGACTCCTCACATGCATACTACAACGTCTGTACAGGGCATGTTTCCGCGGCTGCTAGCAACTGCTAGTGTGGCGAAGTTGAGAGCAGCTGACCCCCACGCAGAGGGCCAGGGTTCAATCCCGGTGGGAAATGGGTATTTTTTTCTCATTTCTGGTGACAGCTGTGAGGGACACCGGCAGCGGTAGACAACATCAACTCTCATCATCTCTCTTTGTTCGTACTTTTTTTTTTTTGCTTTTTGCCTTTAACAATTGTATAAATTTTGTCACTCCCGTTGTTATTTCTGTTACACTATATCGATTAGAGCATAGTTTGTTTGGTTTTTTCTTTCTTCTTTCTTCTTTTTTTTTTTCGTTATCATTTGCTTTTCTTGCAACTAATTTATTATTATACTATCCACTGTTACGCTGCCAACTATGTTACAATTCTGTTGTAGTTACTAACCGAGGGTCCCGTTTTCAGTATGATTACTTTGGGACCCTCGTCTGTATATTACATTTATGTACCTATGTTTTTTCATATGAATAAACTTCAACTTCAACTTCAAAACAGCTACTGGATTGAGCCCATAACAGCTTATGAGCTCACAGATGATATCTTGATACAACATGCCAATACTACATCAAAATACCACAGCCAGTGCTGCAGCACAGACAGCACGGACGATTTGAAGTGCCATGGTTAGAAAAAAAAGGCACCTTATACATGATTTTTTATTTTTTTCAAATAGGCACTCCAAACATGAAGTGTACTTCCCCACAAGTACCATCCTCAAACACAAACACAAATACAGTAAACACAGGAATTAAAGGGAAGCTGAAGAGTCTGTCGAATTCAATAAGACGCTCATATACGGATGCAGGAACCTTATAAACTATGCAGGTAAAATTTTGTGGGGGATTTTTCACTTAGGTTAAATCGTCGGTTAAAATTGCGCTGTAGCTCCGCCCCCCGTCGAGCGCCGTGCGCTGCTGCTGATGCTGACGATGCGAGCAGAGACCGGAAACCACGGCGTAGTGACGTCAGCACTGGTGTTCCGTTCCTTTGCAGTCTCCGCGACCGTGCCTGACCATGCTTATTTCTGCGTGCGTGCCGTCCTAATCTGCTTCGCTCGACCCTACATTCCTTTGTTTGTGTGTATATAGAGTGCTAGTTGATGTGCGCAGCATCAATTGAACTTGTAGGCCGATCATGCCGGCGCTCTGCGCAGCCTACGGTTGCATGAACACCAGCGGCCGTGACGATGTTCCGATGTTCCATTAGTTCCCGCAAGACAAGAAGCTTTCAGCTAAGTGGGAGGCTGCTGTGAAGCGAAACAGCTTCAAGCGCTCAAGAACAACAGTGCTGTGCTCTAACCAGTTCCGTGACGACAATTACTACCAGAGTTTATCAATATCAAAAATGCGTGCTTTGGTATCTCCTTCGTGTTAGCACGCTGAACGGAACGTGCATATTTATCTCCCACCCTTGACGCATGTTTCATCGCCAAGCGCCGCAAATTTTCTATTCGCACGTGTGTTGTGAAACAGCCTGCATGCAGCTACCATAACGCAGTACAAGTGTAAAGTTTTCATGTGTTGGAAAGCCGGCTCACCCTTCTCTCGCACATATAGAGAAACCGACCATTTCACGTAGCCGACGGAATTCGCCAGTTACGAGTAGCGTGCGGATGGTGCGCTGATGATCGAAGGTTCTATACTACACATGCTACAACATCCGGTAAACTTTCCCAGCATTTAAACCATCTGTGTAGATTGCTGACAGCTTTGGGGCAGCACACAAATGCCGAAGATCGCATCACCGCTTATATTTTACGAGGAGGCATGCAGGAACATAACACTACAGTTGTTTGCCCGGAAACGTACTCACTGGATCGCTGAATGCAGCTTAGCAAAAAACATAGTCGCCAAAGAACATTTCCAACGCAAGGACATGCTAACACTTCGCCTTTGCTCGCATGGAAAGCACTGCTTGCACCAGCATTTTTTGCTTCTTGGAGAGGCCGACTTTTCGCAATCGGCTCGTACATGTAGGGACTAAAGTATAAACCCCATACAAGTGATCTTGCACGCGACAGCGACAAGCGAGGCGATGGCTGTCGCATTCACTCGTCGCCTACAAGCTGACCTCCACGCGAGTGACGGCTTTGAGCGACAATTTCCCGGTATGAGGGCAGCAATGTACGCGCCGAAACTAGCGTGACGCATGCTTTATCAATTTAAGTTTGTGTATTTTACTGTAAAGAGGAGCATAAATATTTCTGAAGGTCTTGCACTAGGTTCTTATTCTTGCACGTGTAAAAGTCAATAGTTTGCTCGCTCCCTGCGACAAACAGTAGTATTGGAGTTACCGTATTTATTCGCGTATAACCCGCACCAAAATGTGAAAAAACGCGTTTAAAAAGTGGGGGTGCGGGTTATCTGCGAATTTTTTCCTTGGGAGGGGGGGGGGGGGGTCGGCTTCACCGCAATGTGCGGCGGCCTCCCCGTGTAGTCCGCCATCCCGATCGTCATCGACGCTTGTCAAGCCGATGAAGGGCCAACGAAAGGCCAGCATTGTTGAGCCTCGCGTTAGGCGCTGTTTAGTGTACTTACCCCAGTTTGCACTGTTTGCCTGCTTTGTTTTGGCATCATGAGTGCGACTCGACGGCAGTGTTTCACAGCGAAAGAGAAGCTAAAGATTATAGCCGCTGCCGAAGAAATCTGCAACAGAGCTGCTGCAAGACAGCATGACGTCGACGAGTCGTGCATTCGCGACTGGAGGAAGAAAAAAGAGAGTCTCGAAGCAACGAACCGGAACAGGCGAGCGTTTCGGGGTCCGAAGACTGGCGCGTACCCCCACCTCGAGACGCAGCTTGCGAAGTTCATTGAGGAGCAGAGAAGTCGTGGCCACGCTGTTTCGACTGAGATGGCGCAAATGGAAGCCCTGAAGTTGGCCCGGGAATTGAACATTCCACGTGAGTTTCGTGCAAGCCGTGGATGGCTTCAGCGCTTCATGCGAAGACATGGATTTTCTATGCGGCGGCGAACAACCATGTGCCAGCGGCTTCCTGAAGCCTACGAGGAAAAGTTGTTGAACTTTCAACGATATGTGATCGCACTTCGGAAGGAGCACAGCTATTTGCTGTCTCAGGTGGGAAATGCTGATCAAACACCTGTGTACTTTGAGATGCCGATGGACACGACCATGGAAAAAAAGGGCTCCAAATCAGTCAGCGTGCTGACCGGCGGAAATGCCAAGCTGCGCTGCACAGTCATGCTATGCGCTTTGGCTGACGGCACGAAACTGCGCCCGTATGTGATTTTCAAACGCAAGACGCTACCTAGCATTCCACTGCCCCCAGGAATCGTTGTGCGTGCGGAAGAAAATTCGTGGATGAACAGTGGCCTAGTCGGTGACTGGCTTCGAGTAATCTGGGAGCGAAGACCAGGTGCCTTGCTGGCACGCCGGTCGATGCTCGCACTAGATTCCTTCAGAGGCCACTGCACTGATGCGGTGAAGGCTCGCCTTGCCGAGACCAGCACCGACCTCGTCATAATACCTGGCGGCATGACGTCCATGCTACAGCCACTCGACGTGTGCCTGAACAAGCCGTTCAAGGCACACGTGAAGCGGCTGTATGCCCAGTGGATGGCCGACGGCATGTACGCCCTCACACCGACGGGACGCGTGCGAAGGCCTGATATTCCATTGCTGTGCCAGTGGATCGTGGATGCGTGGAAAGCGATACCGGCCGATTTGGTGCGCAAAAGCTTTAAAAAATGTGCGATCAGTAATAGTCTGGATGGTTCCGAGGACGACTACGTCTTTGAGAGTGGCGATGAAGCCTCGGATGGCAGTAGTGAGAGCGGCGTCGATTAAGAATCGGATAACCAGTGACGTGGTGGCGGTCGTTTGAATAAATGTTCTGAAAACGAAAGGATCACTGAGTGTGAGTTGCATCTTTCTAGCGCTCATTTTTTTTTTTTTTTCAGGTAAACGTGCGGGTTATACGCGAGTTTTTTTTTTTTTTTTCCGCCGAGTTCAAAGTTAGGGGTGCGGGTTATACGCAGGGGCGGGTTATACGCGGGTAAATACGGTATGTGCATCCAGTTCCGGCTTCGCACTATTGGCTAGTCGCTCATAGCACTTCCGGGCAACGAGCGACGAGTTCTACATTTCTAGAAACGAGCGATCGAGTGACAACACCGAGCGATCTGTTCAAGCAACGACCTGTTTTGTCGCGCAAAGCCGTCGCCCGTCGCCATCGCGCGCAAAATCGCTCTCGCCTGGTTTGGAGTTAACGCCAAACTCCTCAGAGAAATGCAAGCTCTCGAAATTTTCCATGACCGTCTCAGCAAAACAGCACCAAACTACCTTGCACCGTGCTTCATGTGTAGCGGCAGCAGTCGGTTTGGATGAACACCATTGTGGACGTCATGAGGCGCCCGACCAATCAAAGGCGGAAACGAGGCGTGTGAGCTGCCCCGAGTCTGCTGCTGCACTTTTCGTCTAAATAAAATCTGTTTGCACTTTCTTTCACTCAATTTTGATGTGATATTCGAATTCAGAGGGTTGAAAACCATGACGTACTGCTCTTCACAAATATTTTCTGGAAAAGCTTTTAGCTTCCCTTTAAGGCCATCCTCACTTTATAACTGAAGTAACACAACAAATGGAAGCAATGTGTGAAATTCTGAGGCACTCAACAACTATTAAATGGAGAAGCTTTTGATTGAAGCGACCTGTCATGACCTAATTTCTATACTTCATATTGCTTTGAATATTCTTCTTCTGGAAGCAAAGTTACAAGTTATGACTGTGCAATGAGTACAATTTATGTGTGCATGCATGCAGACATTTCCTTGTAAGAATTTAGGTTAGGACAACGCTGGGATGTCCTGTGCAATGCCTACAGCTCTTGTTACAAACAACTTATTTTTAATTTTCTCTCACTTTTCTTCAATCCGTAAGCGAAATGAAGCAGCTGCCCAGCTGAGCCCACAAAATGTGAGTGTGTCTTCTTGTTTGCAGTTCAATAAAAGAAATGTCTTCAGCAGAACACTCAGAGAAAGTAATTGTGTCAAAAAATTGGACCTGCTGTGGAAAAGAGCTCAATAGTATTTATTTTCTCAAAGTTAGCTACTGTGTCAGCACTGACCTTTCCAACCATGAAGGCATTCAGTTTGTTGACCCATGTTACCAGTTGTGGAAGCCTGTCAGCTCGTAGCAGGGATGAAGCTGTTCGACGGTTCTGCAATATATTTGCAAAATAGAAAATAATCTGAGCAGTTTCTCATGAAACCATGTTGTGCCTGCTAACAGTCCTCAATAGCCAAGAGAAATATGAAACTTTTCTGCCCACAAACGAATGGCTGCTTGCTATAAGGATGGCCAGATATGGTATTGTTTATCCATAATTTACATGGTGAATATGGATACGAATACTGCCAGAAGACAATGAAAGAAAATGAAAGGAAGTAACAGGCTAATAACACAGTGTTGCATCTTTTATGGAGTTAAGAGGCACTAAAGGTTTGACCCGATCTTTTTCAATTTTCAAGGTGTCCTAAACTGTTTTCCAAGTTAAATTGTTTTTCAATGGTGGGGCTAAGGCACTGCTGCATTAATTACAATCAAAGCAATAAAATCTTTCTGCCTGCTCAAAACCTTACATAATCTCATAATCCTTACACTAACACCTGAGCACATGTGGCCCCCCAAAATATAAAGATGCATGAGTTTGCACCAGGGTGAGTTGTCTGAGTGCTTTCTTTCTTTTTCTTCTTTTCTTTTTTGCAGCAAAAGCTTATTAGGAATGCTTTGCCATATCTACAATGGTCTCATGCTGGTATTCACAGGCTATAAGGAGGTGTTCAGTACAGCACAGATACCAGCCATCATGAAGACAATATAGTACAGCCAAGGAAAAATACAAGTGCATGTGAAAAGAACTATCTGCATGAAGCAAGCTACCATAATTGTCCACAATTGAAGAGGTACACATTTATAAGGCATTGAGGCAAGAAGACAAAAGCAAGACAACAATCATTATTCACTGCATGCACTCAAAAAGTCAATGTGCCAAACTATGCAAGCTTATTTGAAGTAGTAGCTTAGCGCAAATAAAACCACGGACACAAGGAAGACAGACAAGGACAAGCGCTACTCACAACTGTTTAATGGAAGGAAGGATAGTGAATATATATATATACTATGCTGTGTTCTCGAGTTTGCTGTAAGAGCAGGCGGGGCTGCCGCACGAGGCATGAGAAGCCCTTTGTTGAGTGCTCCAGAGGGGTTGTTTATGCAATTCCCTTGCACCCTTGTGGGCAGCTCTACATTGGTCAAACTGAGCGTTGTGTGAATGACCGTTTAAGGGAACATGCGCAAAAACTAAAGAAAAAAGAGGATAAGGGCGCACATTTGGCGGCTCATGTTACCGTGTGTGGTTGCGACGCTCGATTTTCTGCAACAACTATTCTTGGCAGGAGCGGCAACGCGTCTTCCAGGCTCGCTCTTGAGGCCTTCTTTATCACGAAGAATAGGGATAGATGTGTGAGTGAGCCTTCCATCACATTACTGGATGCCGAATTTAACTTCTTGCACTACCACTTTTGATGTGCATGTACCGGCTTCACTTCTGCTTGGTAGGCGCATGCGTGACAAGAGGATATATATATATGCACTATCCTTTCTTCCATTAAACAGTTGTGAGTAGCGCTCATCCTTGTCTGTCTTCCTTGTGTTCGTGGTTTTATTTGCGCTAAGCTACTACTTCAAATATGGACGATCAACTAGCCCAACAGTCAACTCTTCTAGTATGCAAGCTTAGGCACAAGATTTAAAGGGTAACAGCTCAGCTGCCTGTAATTTGGATGTGACTTTGTTTGGTTAAAGGTGAGAATGACCTGCAAAAAAATACTAAGTATCTGAACTACCAAAGTGTAAAGGGTAGGTTTGAAGAATAATGCACTGAAAATGTTCAATATGGCTAATAGTAACAGCACGATGAAAACAAAGGAGAGCAATGCTACACAAGCATTGACTATCAACTGAAAATTAATTGGGCAAAAGGGCTTAATATACACATCCAGCTGCACAAGCCCCTGCAAGTCAACAAGAAAAGCATGACAAGGAATTTGCAATTAGGTCAGTTACCACGAAAGAAAGAAACAAAAGAGAGAAGAAAGGTGTTAAAAAAGGACAGTGAAACCAGTGTGGCATGCAACTATATCAACAATTCGAGTCATCTAAGAAGGAGAAAAAAAATTTTTTTTTGAGAGCTACTTAAGGCTGACTCGCACAACTTGACCTTGATTTTTGTGTGCTATAAGCTGCACTTAATTTGCCTGTGAATTGATCCAATAGCAAAACAGTATTTTTGTTGGTGCAGACTCTGCAATGCATTCACAGTTGCAGCAATGCATTGCCAAGCAGGGTGTCGAACTGAAATATTTTTGGGTTCGGTTTGGGTTCATGCTTGTTAAAGGGACACTGAAGCGAAACAATAAATCAGTTTAGACTAATGGAGCATTGTTTGAGAAGCCTGCAGGCAGTCATTTCAAAAAAAATAGTTTGATTATTAGATGAGGAAATGAAGGTCCAAGTATCAGTATTTGAATTTCGCGCCGAAACCTCAGCGCCGGTACATCAGCGTGACGTCAGGGATTCCAAAGTATGTTTTCGCATTTGGGCCGTGTTGGCTGAATAAAGGTTCCCGAAACTTGCCATGTTTAATATTTGGTTCCTTTAGAACACAGTGTAGTCAATCTGTACCACTATATATAATTAGTAGGCCCTAGAAAATGCCACCAACATCCAAGATGTCACAGCCCCTAGGTGCGGGAACTTAAGTAGGCGTCGCCACCTGTATTTCGTTCTTGCACTTTTTCTGGCATACCAAACGTCTTATCGTTGTAAGAGTAGTGTTTTTGGTGTTGTATAACGGTAATATACTGATGCAGAAGAAATAATTTTTCACTTTAGTGTCCCTTTAATTTGGTTCAGGTTCCGCTCCAGGGCTAGAATAAAAACGTTTTGAACCGGTTCATTCGGGTGACACCAGGTTCGAAGAAGACAAAAAAAGAAATGTTTGCATGCCCTCTGGTTGAAAAAAAAAACACAATGCTTTTGGAGAAATCTAGAATTTCCCTTGGCTGCTAGCTGTATAAAACTACCGCAGACTGTTTTCTTTCACATGGGCATTAACGTTAAAACATTATCACAAGAATGATGCGCTGTCACAACTGCGTCAAGGGGTCGGAATTTGTACATTCAGTCAGTTTTGTAATGCCCTATGTGCCTATACAATGCTTTACTGCTGTCACCCCTCCCTCAAATTTTCTCTTTCATTGGATTATTGTAGTTTTCTGCACTCTGTCTATAATATATAAGATCAACCAAATACCTAGTCTACTGTTAACTACCCATGTGTTATGCGTTTATTTTATTTTGATGAAACAAGGCAGGTAGTTCTAAGAAAACATCAACATATTATAGTAAAATGGACTGCTGAGCTAGTTGGTACATGTTCAGGGCTGAAAATCGAGCACAAGAACAAGACAGGATGGGAGAGGTGGAAAGACAGGTGTTCTCGACTCACAACTATGCACCCCTCACAAGTTGTGTGAAATTCTCCTGTGATGCGGCGTAGGAGTATGCATTGTATGGAAGTCAGTTGTGAAGTTAACTGAGAGATCGAAACCACCAAACAAGTGATTATGATATAAAAGGCATATGTCAACTGGGGATAATGCATTTTTCAATACATGTGAGTAAACTGGATCAAAGAATTTCAGATTTTGTTCAGAGGTAGTCTAGATGTTCAGTAAAGGTCTGTAAAAAAAATAATGACGAGAATTTTCATTTTTTTGTTGACATTTGAGAGGACAGCACAATTTAAAAGAACAGTGGGGTTGCGAATTTGAGTATAATTATTGGCGTGGCTAGTGGGGAAGAAGAGGAAACACAATTTTCTGTGGTGGTGCTGACTTTTGTATAACGCACCCAGCCAGCAATAAGAGGGTCTTGCATGGCCTTGATTCTTAATCAGAGCGGTTGGTTGCGGAAATGACAACTCCTGGTTGTCGGTGTATACCAGTGTTCACACACCGTGCTTGAAGGGGAGACTTAAAGGCTATGAATAACATTTCATAGTCAGGGAGTTATTACCGAGCACTCAGGACTTCCAATTGAAGGTGTGGCTTGAGAGTGTTCAATGAACAGTGTTGAAGGAAATAGTTCAACAACTGGCAAAGGTATTTAGAGTAGTTAGGAGAAACTGTAATAGTGTGGGATGCCAAATGCTGTCGAAATCCACTTTGAAGTAAAGAGAGCTGAGTAAAGCTTTTCATCTTTCATTTCTCTAAGTGTTTTACGGAGCACATACAAGGTGAGAAGCCCATTCTTCCCATGTATGATACCAAATTTTTTAGGATGGAGTAAATCACTAGAGTATAGAAAATAGTATCGACAGGAATTTAGAAGTCGTTCCAAACTTTTGCCAAAAACGGATTTCATTGAAATAGACCAGTATGCTAAGAGGGCGGTCGGCTAGGTGTTGCTACAAAAATAATGCAGCCTTTTAGCCATCGAATAGGGAAGTTTTAAACGAGAAAAAGAAAAATGTTGCTTGCTTATGAAAAAGAATTTCCAACAAGTAAGCCCCTCCTTCCCTTCTCGAGAACCCAAGGTTATTGCATGTTCGATTTCTTCAATGTTGAAAAGCATGTTGTTAGATTGTAGTGAACCAACCTACGACAGAGAGTGTCAAAAAGGTTATTCATCAAGAGAGTAAAAGTTGGCTAGACAATGTCCAGCTGAGGTGCACCTCTCTGTGTGAAGAAAGATATTCCCTTGGCAACTGAGTAGTTGAAGACTTGTGTGGTTAGCTTCACCCGCATTTTGAGCATATGTGAAGGATTGACATGACAATACGTCCGCTTTGGGCACACCCCAAGTTCAGCTGCATTTTTGGCATCTGCCACAGAAAGTGCATCATAACATGACCACTTCACTATCCGTCCATTTACTTTCAAAATCTTCTTGTCATGGAGATGATTCCTAATGCACTTGAATAAATTAGGTGTGTCTGCCACGACATACACCTTTATTGCGGCATCTAGTGGATGTTAAAAACCATTAACAAGATGTCCTAGAGTGCCATTTACTCCGAGCTGATGCGGTGATGCGCCTGAGTGGTTGGCGCTGTTTTTGTCAAGCAGCTTGCCGGCAGACATGGATTCTGAGAGTGCCAGATAGTCTACTGCATGCACGACATATATCTACTCCCAGTAACAGCAGTGGGCATCTTTTATGCCTCCATTTACTCTGGCAGTGAACTAAGGCACATTCAGGGTCCACAGAAGGAAAGTCCTTCATACTAGGTGTCCCGTTCCAAATGTGTAAGTTGTCAACGGTTTTTACAACATCCTCAACTTGAGATGTTGACCCAGCAAAATTATTTATGCCAAAAGCACTGCATTCAACCGGCTTGCTGAATATATACACTTGCACAGCCATGGCACTTTTCACATGCAGGTTTTTGGTTAAAAAGCACACACGCACAGTCACTTGTGCACAGCAGAAAGACATTGTGGAACACAAGGTCACAGAACCCTCCCACATCGATGCGATGTACCGCAAAGGAAGGTGTTGGAAGGTACAGAGTTTATGCTGCGTAGAAAATTTTTTTGAATGGTGATGAAGTGCAGAAGTCACTTGCTCCAACAACATCGCTGCCCTCGCTGAATTCGCCGTCTGCCTTCTGAGCTGTTGCTGTTTCTCGCAGGGTTTCAAGCCCGGTACCGCCACTGCTGGTCCCATGTGTATATGCAGAGGAAGCTGCACGGCAAGCTTGCCACCTTGACTGCTTGCGAGGACTCTTTACCTTCTTTGAAAAGTAACTCGGCACTCCTTCAAAAATAGATGGCTGAGCATCCTTGGCAAGTCCCACTCTCCTGTTGCCCGACATCCGAATGTGGCCATCAATAGCTGTGGACCGTGTTTAGAATATATAGGGAGGAGCGAAATGTTTTTCACAAACACGGCCCGTGCATTGCAGTACTCGGTCTTTGTGAGGGATCGCCCGTCTCCAAGCGTCAAGCCTGGCTTGGTCATGCAGCGGCGCAACAAGCGATAACTTCTCTTTACACGATTTATAACCCGTGGGGTAGTATGGTACAAAGCACTTTCCCATTGCAAAGCACACCAGTATATTAACAATGAAACACATCGAAGCGTAAACACACGTGTGCACAATCACAAGAGCAAGCACAGTGGGGAGGGTCGGCGTGGCCGGAGGGTCTTTAGGAGGGCACTAGTTTCATGCGCCACCTCTTGAGGGGTCTCCAAACCATAATTTAATTTGCCTCTCCCCACGAAGAGTCGCCTACACGCCATTCTCTTGCCTAACCTATTCTTAGACCTTGGTGCGACGTCACAAATCTCAAAGTAATTTTTTTTTTTGTATTTGGGTTTTTGTGGCTCAGTAAAAGATTTCGAAAATTGTTAACTCCTGCCTTTGGCTACTTTAGAATACAATGAAGTCCACCTTTATCAATAAGAAATTACTAGGTCCAAGTAAACGGCGTCAAAATCGATGATGTCACAGCAAGCTGGTGCAAGAACTTCGAGGTTGCTTCAGAATCCCTATTTCTTTCTTGCATCTTTTCTTGGTTATCAAGACTCTTCCCATGGTGATTTTTCTCTTTAGTGTCCCTTTAAGCCGCAACTGCTTGTTGTGTACTTCTCAGATGAGATGATCAAGCTTTGGTATTCAGTAAGTACTAGAAGCTCAATTGTGCTCTGTAGAGTGGTAATTTGGCCGTCTGTCAAAACCCTGCCCTTTCCTCTGTAGCTCAAGTTCCATCCATTACATCAGTGCAACCACTGCTGTATGCATGACTCTGAACTTTGCTCACGGAGCGGAAAAAAAATTTGGCACAGACACTTCTTACATGTGGGAATGCAAAAGCATTAGAGTACCTTTGGTGAAATGTTTTCTATTTATGTTCTTCCACATGCATTAGAGTTCTTTCTGCTGATTCGGCGTCTATGTTTGCATATATATTGGGTACAAACCAGCTCATTTTATACACTCAAGGTGTGGTGCCACCTAATCCCCATTGGCTTTGCCATCATGTGCCCAATGAAACAGATACTAGGCACACCCTTAGTCAGCTTGAACTGTGGAGCTGTCGTGACGTCAGGGAAGCACGCTCTTCTCATACCTCAGAAGCCCTGGTTCAGTTCCTACCTAAACCAATATGTACCGAATTTTCTTTTCAATGCCATTAATTTACTTTGTTTGCAGGAACCTCTGTGAGAAATCTGATGTCAATCTGAGCATTTTTGACATGTTTTTAATCTTTGAGCCGTCGCTCATTTTTGGTCATGCCGCTGCCACTAACGGATTTTTGCATAATGGGGTGCATAATGCTTTCGCACTAATTAATAATGAGAGGTAGAAGGGTTTATGGCATTAAGGGGACATTTAGACTCGCATGGAATTTCATTTCAGGCCTCTTCCTGGAGCCCTGTGATGCTCCTGCCTCATGGCGGCTTTTTTATTTATTCATTTATTTATTTCAAGTACCTGCAGCACCCGAAGGCATTATTGCAGGGCGGAATACACAGTTACATAAGCTCGATAAAATACAGAATTGAGCAACCGAAAACAGCACAGCAATAGAAAAGTTTATGGCACTATAATTTCAACAGAAACGCTCTGAACGATGCTTCAGTGCGACAATCAGCAGTTTCCTGTGGTAGCTGATTCCACTGCGATATTGTGTGTGGAAAAAATGAGTGCTTGAAGACGTTTGTTCTACAAATAATTTCTCTTATTTTTAAAGAGTGATCACTTCTGAGAGATAAGAAATGAGGAGGCAAAAGGTAAGTTTCTTTATCTATTTTAACCATACCGAAGTAAATTTTAAAAAGCATTTCTAATCTCATGTTTTCTCTGAGTGTGCTTAATAATTCCCACCTCAAGCTATCCTTAATATTGTTTCATTGGTTATGCTTCGTGGTTTCGCTGAACTGCAGAATGTGCCAAGTACCTCTTTTTGTGTAACGTGAGCGTAACTTTCAACACTTGGTGCACACAAAGTTGGCACATCGCCAAACCGCTATGGGAGGAACTGTGCACAGCCTCCCCTGACAGGAGCAATGTAGACAATGACAGCCCTAACACAAATGCAGAAAGAAATCCACGTCTGCTAGCTGAAGAAACTGCATAGGTGGTGGATGTTATGCAGTTATTAGTCACAAAAACAGTGCTACTAAAAAGTTGTGCCCCTAGTTGAATGAGGTCAACGTGTATTGTAGAGTTATCTTCAAGTCTAAACTGACTCAAAATTTTCATGTAGACAGCTGCTGAGGTTGATAAGTGGCTGTCACGTTCTGTTGCTGAACCTCGTGGCATAGGGTTTTGTTGAACATAACTCATTCAAACATCATGGAAATTGGAGGTAGCCTCAAGCCACACTAAGACTGTGCTGTTGAGAGCTGGAAGCAGGCTGCATCAGCCAGTCATTCTATATTCCTGCTGTGCTTCTCTGCATTCAACGCGGGAGCCTGGCTCCTGCTGTCACTACTCTCAAAATATGGACACATGTAAAGTTTGTATGTGGCATGCGAGGTGGCCAGTGGTTTCAACAGGTTCAATGCTGCAGCACTTATCCAAATGCCAATTCCTAATTGGTGACCCACCAGTCATCATAATATTTATCTGGTACGTCGTAACCCACAAGTGAGTCTCCAGGGGGATATCTGTCTGTGAGACTTCCCAAGAATGCAGAGAGATCGTGCTAGAATGCGTCAAATCACATGCATCAAGAATTTTTTCTCTCTCTGATTTGTATAGCGGAGATGTCACTTATGCACTGGAGAAAGGCAAACACAGCCTCAGAGGGGGAATAACACCGTAGTGCACCAGTGCATCATGTCGTAGTGAACGAGTTGAAGGAACACAAAGAACGATGGGATTTAGTGCGAGCACACAGGGGACGGCGCTTTATCCGACAACCAATCACCAGATCACACAACTTTTTGAAAAAGAAGAAAGAGCCTGACAAGTGTGGAATGCCAGGAGGAGGAGAGAAGAGGGAGGTTGAAAAAGACGGATGCAAGGGCACTAAGCCAAAAAGTAATGCTGTCGGTCTAGATACAGGCTCAAGTTCCAGGACTTCTACTAGGCCAAGGTAACCACCCGAAGGATGTTCGAGACCACCCTGTGGCTTCTACACTTTCTGACCAGTGATCTCCAGCATTACAGGCATTATGGGCCTGAATGCAAGCAAAACATCGCCCGCCAGTCCTGCGACCCCTTGGGCGTGTTTTGTACTATCATCAAGCACACAACCCATACTATCAATCATACAGACGAGACCGACGGCCTACCTCTTCACTTGCACTTTGCATGTATGGGTGACCCGTACAAATTTTACGTAATGTTGTTAACCTTTCGTAGAACATTTAAAGTCGCATATTTGACACCATTTGTGTTAGTAAATTTAGCTTGTGTTACATTTTCTGCTTTTTGGTTTAAATTCACATTTTCCTGTTAAAACTGGCTTCGTTGCCTCTTTATCCCCCACCAAGGCATAATAGAAAACTTAAACGTTGCAATTCTAGCTATGCGGTGGGGTAGTCACCCTCACGTACAACTTGATTGAATATGTCATCACACCATATCCCATTCATCCTGTCAAGTGGCTCATATGCTCGGCCTTCAGTGACATGAACACAGTGCGTCTTGTGAGCATTGCAATGAGCTGAATGAACAGTCAGTGACTTGCAGCACCATGTGATTGACCAACTACCTGCGATTTCAGTGATGTACAAAGGAGTCATGTTCAACACGTCTGAAGACATGGTTTACTTGGTGCATCTGAACTGGTTTACTTTTAATCCTTGTTGGGCATGCAAGGTAATTAAACAAGCATTGTGATCAAAGAGTCAGTAGCTATCTAATGAAGCAAAAAAAGCAAGACAATAACTATCTGTCAGTAGTCTTTCAAGACTGCTACTTACTTCAGGTAATAGGAGGCTGGCATTCCACTCTCCCAACCTTGCATGGGCCTCTTTCAGGTGAAGCAGTGCTTGCAGAAACTGCCACTGGGACAACAGAACCTGAGCCTCAAGCAGGTGATGCAGCGCTTCCATCTCCATGCTGCACATAAAAAAAAAACTCATGGGTAAGCCTGTCAGAGTGCACAGAAGCTCAGATCCAACTCAAAGAAGTCAGGTTCCTGTAGTAAGGTCACATATGCAGCAGTACTGTGTGGAGACCTGCTAAGCAAGCAGCAGAATTTGTCATAAAACTGGAGGCAGTTAGCTCTATCAGAAACATAACAGTTAATGAAATAACACTGTATATCAGGAGTGCTATAATGTTAAGCTATTCTATTCTTACTTCATCCCAATCTGCTGATGTCAAAGTAACATAACCACCAACACAAGCATGCGCAGTCACCAGCAAGGTTGTTTCAACAGCACAATCAAACACTCTCTTCACTTATAGGAGGTGACTTTTGCTTGGTTTCAAAGGAAATAGTAGTGCCTACTGTGGCAAGTCATCCTTATTTTATTGGCTGATGAGAGGCAACGAGTGCAGAGAAGAGGAGAGTGCTTCAGTGGGGCCGAGCTAGCCCAGTGAAAGTAGATAACTTGGTTAGGAGAATGGTGCTGGCATCTCAGATTGGTCTGCTTACCCTTGCTCAGCTTGCAGTGGCTCATTGATGGTTGCAGTGGTGTGCAACATGGTGTTAAAAATGACACCTGAACTGATGCTTCGTGAAGAAAATTTGGCAGAGCAATGTTGTATGCATGCCGAAAGGGCTCAGCAACGTTATACTGCCACACAAAATTGTTACTGTATGCAAAGGAATCAATTCTTGTTGGCCGCTCCAAGTACTTGGCACTGGAGCAATCAGTGGACAGCCATCTTCTATCATTTCCAGAAGGGAGGCAGCCTCTAGCTATTCCAAGAAAAGTCTCAGTTTTGTTTGGCACATTAATGCGTCCTTAGTGCACACATATCACTTTGGCATGGTGAGTTTCCATGGTTTTGATATGCTGCATGACAGACAGGCAAACTAAGTGTGGCCCAAGAAACATTTTCACCAACTGCAGAAGCTTAATGGTGACAAAGTCGTAAAATCTGAAATAAATGTCTTTTTTGCCCATCCTAATCATGCACAATCAGTGCGCACACATCATCTGGAGATGGAGACTTCTCACGGTTTTCATGACATCTCATGGCAGTCAGTGGGTGTGTCCTCAGTAAAGTTTGACTACTCGTGGAGGACTAACGAAGGAAAGTGAATAGAAACAGATTGGAATAGCTTTACTGTATAGTACCTCAGGCGAGGCAAGTGGATTAACTTGTCCAGAAACCTGATGCTTAGAAGCAGCATATTTCATTTTGTTTGCAGCAGTGATGTGAGGAAGCAAATAAATAAATGTTGACAAGTTATGCCTTTTTGTCATCCATTCAAGAACCTTTACTTAAAGGGATTGACAATCAATTTTCCTGGCACCCATTTTTTTCAGTGCAATGGGAAGGTTACTAGTCAGTGTCCAATCACGAAATAGTAACACGGAAAATGCCGTGGAACATATTTTATCAGGATTTCTTTATCTGCAGCAAGGATGTAGTTGTGCACTGGAAGAATGCTGAAAATGGTGACAGGCGAGTGCAATAGCGATTATACGCTGGCATTAGTGGGAGGCAGGCGACAAGTGCGACCGCAGCTGTGAGAAAGATTTATTTTGTTTATCAGGTTGATGTTCCTTCAATTCATGTTTTCCCCAGTGCTGAAGTATTTCTGCGATAATAGCTATGTGTTTTCGTGGTTTCCTGTCCAACTGCTTTGGTATTTAAACATTCAAAATGAAACGAACCAGATCAAAAACGAAATGACACTTTTACATGTGATACGCAGTTCAACGTGTTGTGATAGCCATGCATGTGCTTTTGATTTTTAAAGCATAGAATAAAGCACGAGTGTCTAATAATACACCAACTGCAATTTGAAGCAATAATTATGCTGTACTTAATGACAGTTGACTTATGCACAGTAATCTCAGAATATATCTAAAGTACCAAAATTTCCCTGCCAGGCCTCGCCACTTACTGGTCTTTGAGGCTTTCTTTACCAATTTGAATTTATAATTCCTACTTAAATCGTGAACAGCGTGCAGGATTCTATTGCTGTAAATCATGGTCATTTCATTTCGATAAACATCTCGCAACACATTCTGGACACTTGTCAGTCCCTTTAAGAATGTTGACATGCTTACATAGGGAGAGCAAGCACCTCACTTGCACAAACTGAAGTTGTGCTGGTCATGCATTGCAGTGAGTGCAAGTCTACGGTGCCGAAAGGAAAAATTGTCATCCACCTAACTGTAGCCCAAAGCTACAAAGGACACCCAAAACGGGTTTCTCAAAACACAAAGCTTTGCAGTTGAAGAGAAATCTGTCTGGTCTGAGAATCGAACCACGGACCAATGCATTTCCGGGACGTTCACTTTACCATCCGAGATAGAACCAAGAGGTTAGCTGATTGCATGGTAAGGGCGAATGAATGGACAACTCGAAACACAGGGACACTGAATATGGCAAATCAGTTCTGGAGAAGCCCACAAGGTGGAAAAAGGTTCATGAAAGGAAGGTTCATGACAGTTTTCTTTTTCATGAACCTTCCTGCATCTTGTGGGCTTATGCAAAACTGATTTGCCAAGTCTATGTGGTGTATCACTTTCTCATCAGCATGCTGTTTAGGCAAGACAAAATACAAACAAGCCAATTTAAACTTCTTAGAAGCTTTATGTGCTCCAAGTCAAAAGTTGTGTCAGATCTTTGTTAAGGTCTTGGTCAACATGCTTCACCTATGTCTCATTTTCAACATGCAAACGGAAGCTTGTTGTCTCTGAGGTAGCTCTTTTGCATTTTTCTATTGCTGCGGTACAAGCATGCCACAAGTGCACATGTGACCTTTATGAAATGAACATCCTAAAAGCAACATCCTGAGGTATCTACAGACAATGGTTATTGATAATGCTACGAGAAGCGCTAATCCCTAGTTCGAGCAGTTATGTGAGTGCTAGCTATCTAATATTGCCCTTGAAGGACAAAAGACAAACAAAAAGCGATCACCTGAATGATGACTTCAGTGGTGTCAAGATGGGATGATGAAAGAGCTTTTGATTTTGCAGTATGATATCATTCAGAGCAGCAGACAGCTCTTTGAACTTCATCATCTTACCAAGACTCTGAGAGTACAGCTTGTCATAGCTGCAAGCACAGTTAAGGTACAATACACTGGCCAAATGGCACACGCAATGTTTAAAGGGAAGCTGAAGAGGTTTTAGAATTGGAAGAGTTACAGTGGTTTCGAAGGCTGCCATAGTATAATTCAACTCCTGAAGTTATTTTCTCGATTGTGCATGTAGCAGCGCTGCAATCGTCGTTTAAATTTTCGTTGAAGCTCCGCCCCCTCGCACACCATGCGTAGCGGTGAAAGACGAGGCGCGAGGATGACGTCAATACAGGGGCCACGTGAGCACTCTATTCGAATCACAGAACCCACCAACAACTAAGATGACGTCAAGATCGTCAGAGCCGTCAGAGCCCGTCAACAGACGCGCGCCGTCTCACAGACGCGCGCCGTCTCACAGACGCTGCAGCTTGTTTTTGCTAAATAAAGCAAGTGGCGGTGACTTTTGGTCTGTTAAAATAGGGTGTTCGTATTCAGAGGGTGAATAACTTTAAGAATTTGCTGAAAGCTTAGTTTCTTTTAAAAGTGCTTCAGCTGCCCTTTAAGGTCGTCATTTCAGTACTTGTATGTAAAGCAAATAAGAAATCGAGATATTACAACTACATCATATCACAACACAATTAAGACACAGAATCAAAGCAGGTGTTCTTGTTTTCGTTTCATGAGTACTTGCTTTTACTGAACTACGCCCTTAAGCACTTACGATAACATATCAAAATCACGCTGCAAGCCTCCTAAATATACATTAGTTGTTAATGACAGCTGCTCACACAAAGCATGGACACGCCTAGCATGTTCTGTAAAAATGTTCTGTTGCATAAGCAGGCCTCTTTCCATGACTGATATATTGTTCCCTTTTCTTTGAGAAAACAAAATAAACAACTAATTCTAAGGATACAAGTCAACTGATCTGGCACGGGCCACAACAAATGAGTGTAGCTGACCACAGAGGTGACTTAAGAAAGCATCTAGGACAGGTGCCTGAGGTGACTGCGACATGTAAGATGTGCCACTCTGGAAGGAACCTATCACGAAGCTCGGACTCATCGAGCTCAAAGACATGGCCGATGGCGACGGTGTCATCATTGGTGAGCAGCTTGAAGGAGAAGGACTGCAAGAGATTGGCGTCGAACAAGACGCTTGGTCTTTCAGCCGGAGGAATTCCAGTCGCAGTGCCTCATACAGTGACTTCAGGGAAGTCTAAATGGTTTGGAAAAGCACAAAATCATGTAAATGACAGAAACAATAAACAGGTCACAGCAAAAAATGCAACAATGTTTTGCTTTCATGATGAAGCTCAAATTATAGAAATGATTAGAAGACTCTGCAAAAGCACGAGAGCGTCTCCGCTAGGAACGAAGTAACAAATAACATGGCATTTGCCCTGCAGTGTGTGTAGATGCTCTTGCACTGCGAATCACACTGCTTAGAGTCACTCAAAATCACAAGCGCGGATTACTCCGCAGCAATAATCAGGTGATCAGCGCCATGTTATTAATGTTTACATGACATAAATGACAGCTTTGGAATAAGCACTCACGTCTTTCCTCAAGAAACTTTTTGGAGCCAAATACTGCAAGGACATGTACAGCTTTTCCGCGACGGCCATCTGCGACAACGCTGTAAGGACGCTGCTGAACAAGTAGTTGGCGCCTGTTTTGCATAAAACATCACGCTCTTTCTCCTGCAAATAAGATTCACAAGATGACACCAGCCGCAAATGTTTTGATGAGCGAACTTCATACTTACGACGATCTCTTTCGCTTTGTCATAATTAAAATGCCCAAGGCTTGAGAAATAGAGCTCCAAAACTTTCTGCTCTTTTGCCAGAAAGTCTTCACAATCCATGTTCCCGAAGAAACCCGATCATTAAGTTCTGCACCGGTTAAAACACTCCATAACCACGCAACCAGAACAACAAAACCACAAATCAGCTGTAGAGAGATTGGATCAGCTTGGCTTGTAATTGTAATTGTAATTGAACGATCTACTGCGCAAAGTGTTATAGCAATAAACAGAAACAATATACAAGCATTTCCTTGTTATTGAGAAGTGCCCGGCTTGCAAAATTTTTCCGAAATATTGCAAGGCGTCCTTGCGCAGCCTCTGAGTGTCGAGCACATCGTTTTCACGTTGGTTGTTGCTATTGGAATGCCACTGCCGCACATCGCGATCTGACAGGCCAGATGTTGGACTGGCACTGGTCTCGGCACATAGAACTTTGGCACAGTGTTACACTCTAGTAATAAAGCTGCGCGGAACGGCGGTTCATTGCTCTATGCAAAATTCTGTGGGACAAAGCTGTGGCAGGTGAAGAACGCAGCGACTTCAACACTGCTCTCGGCTCCCATCGTAGGAAGAAAAAGTGGCCTTCGAGATCGGCTTCAGTTTTCATACGGAGTATTACGCGGATATGGCGTTACGTGATTTATAGCATTTTTCGCCTCTTCCATTTTCGTAGTTGGTGGCCGGTGGTTAGCTAGGACGCCAAAAAATATATATAAATGTATGACCTCCTTGATGGTTCACCTTTTGTCGCCGACACGAAGGAGCCGATGCAAAGGGCGCAAGCTCTTTGTGAGACGCACGTGAGCAGCGCGAGAGGACACGAGTGACTAGAGCACTGCATGGGCCGAAAAACTGGACCGGGGCCTGGGCCTGGCCCGTGAGCATATGAACGAGCCCGGCCCGGGCCCGCCGTTGGAATTTAGTCTATATGTGTCTGAATACTGTCATTGCTTACATGGTGTATTCTAAATCATTACAGTAAATCTGCATGCTGTGACAATAAAACCTTCCAACACCCTTTTTCCCAGAGTAAGTGTACAGCTCACATGAAAGGCCGACATAAGTGAAACATGGATTAAGAATTTCTTGCAAGTCATTCAAAACTATTAACTACGCTTCCAGTGTCATCATAAAGGAGTTAGTATTTGTTTTAGAAAACAATTTGCAGAGTAGATGTCACGTCAGTGAAGCGAAGGTTCAGCAAGCAAATTAAAACACACCATGCTTGCGCTCCTTGCATCTTTAAGTTGCAAACCCGAAGAATTATACACACTTGCAAAATACCAGTTTCACCCAAAGGCGAAGCATTGGTAGCGACGTTTGCAATTATTCAATTATCTTGTTTGCAAATACAGTTAGGAAACAGTCAGAGGCTCATCAGGAAACGGGCCCGGTTATGGCCCGGGTCCGCGGCTTCAAACCCAGGCCCCTGCACTGCTCTAAGACACGCGTCCTCTTCGCCTGCCGCCCTCTTTGACGATTCATCCGACACACATTGTCGATTCGGCTTGTGTGTTATACTCACATACAGGATGCTTCAGCTAGTTTGTGCAAATCGGGTAGGCTATAGCAGGGACGCAACCGCAGTGGGATACGTGAAACGTCTTGTGCGAGCTGCCGACGGTGTATGGGCACTTATGTACAGAAATGACGTAACCAATCGCACAAGTTACATTTATCCACGCATAAGAAAGCTCACATGCTTAGCTCATGATACACGGGGTATAAAGATTATAAACAGATTATAAAAAAAATATAAAGTGCCTCAGAAAGGCTGACCAACGTTTCAATAGGAGGACCCATCTTCTTCAAACACAGCCTCGTCATCCTCGGCAGGTTAGCTTTAACGGGTTAGTGGAGTGATGTCACGAGCGGTCGTTGTCGGTGACGGCTAGAGAGACTGAAAAGAAAATGAGCAATGTCGTTTGACGACTGTAGGCGTGGTTTCTAAGAGGGGACAAGAGCGAGGAAGTGGGAAGGCGAAAAAAAAAAAAGAGGAGAGAGAAAGTGAAGACAGAGGACGGTGGGGTGTTGGGGGAACGAGAGGTTAGGGGGCCTTCAGAGGTGTCGTAGGCGGCGTGCTTTGTGGTTTTAGAAGAGCCGGTCAGCCGGTCAGTGTGCGAGTAACAAAAAGACACGAGTTGAAAGAAGGACTTGAGTAGCGTAGCAGCAATGCGTCGGGTAATTTTGAAGGTATCGAGATGGCGACACGGAGTCTGGGGGCATTGGATAGGGTGGTTGCAAGGCAGCGGCTTGGAGTTTCAAGGGACGTTAGCCTCAGTAGTTCGGCGTACGGTTCGTCGCGGTGGAATACAAAAGTGGCGCGATCCTATGTTTGTTCGATTCAGAAAAGATGCATTGCACCACAAACGACAAGGCGCAGGTGGTGCCAGTTGTGGTGTCCCGGGCTGCACCCACTTACAGCAAGATTCAAGGGCGCACAGCACCGCGGCGGCACCTTGCCTTGCACCTTGCCTTGCACCCCGTCCTGTCGAGCACGGGGGTGCAGGGTGCACCGCTGCACCTCGGGGAATCGAAGGACTAGGTGAGGTGCACCGTTAATAGGTGATGCAGAAGGTGCAGAGAAATTTGGCTGAATCGAATGAACCTACTATTTGGTCGAGACGCCGAAAAAGTCATCCTGGCGTATGAGACTTTGGAATGTGTCGGTGTTAGTCTTTAAAAGTAAAAAAGAAATTATCAGGAGGAAAGGAAAAAAAAAGAATAGAAGAACAAATAGAATGGTGACCACCGAAAGAACGGGGGGGGGGGGGGGGCATGTGAACATGGGAAAAGGGGTCATATGGTTGTCATATGCATGAAAGCGGGGAAGAGAGTAATAAATTGAGTGTTAGGGGGGAGGCAGGGATGAACTGAAACAGGAGGAATAGGTGACATTGAGAATCGAGGTTAGTTGGTGGCATAACGTGTTTTGTGCCTTTGTTGATGCTATGAGATTTTCTTGTTCAAGTTACAGCTTTTGCGATTCCACCATAATAATAATAATAATAATAATAATAATAATAATAATAATAATAATAATAATAATAATATTTGGGGTTTTACGTGCCAAAACCACTTTCTGATTATGAGGCACGCCGTAGTGGAGGACTCCGGAAATTTTGACCACCTGGGGTTCTTTAACGTGCACCTAAATCTAAGCACACGGGTGTTTTCGCATTTCGCCCCCATCGAAATGCGGCCGCCGTGGCCGGGATTCGATCCCGCGACCTCGTGCTCAGCAGCCCAACACCATAGCCACTGAGCAACCACGGCGGGTTCATCATCATCATCATTCTATTCGATGTCCACTGCAGGACGAAGGCCTCTACCTGCGATCTCCAATTACCTCTGTCCTGCGCCAATCGATTCCAACTAGCGCCTTCGAATTTCTTAATTTCATCAGCCCACCTAGTCTTCTGTCGTCCTCGACTGCGCTTGGCACCCATTCTGTAACCCTAATGGTCCACCGGTTATCTAACCTACGCGTTACATGACCTGCCCAGCTTCATTTCTTTTTCTTAATGTCAGCTATAATACCGGCTACCCCTGTTTGCTCTCTGATCCACACCACTCTCTTCCTGTCTCTTAAAAGTTATGCCTAACATTCTTCGTCCCATTGCTCTTTACGCGGTCCTTAACTTGTATTCCAGCTTCTTTGTCAGTCTCCATGTTTCTGCTCCATGTGTCAGCACCGGTAGAATGCATTGATTGTACTCCTTTCTTTTTAATGGTAATGGTAAGCTCCCAGTCAGGATCTGACAATGTCTGCGGAATGCGCTCCAACCAATTTTTTTTCTTCTGTAAATTTCCTTCTCATGATCAGGGTTCCCTGTGATTAAATGATCTAGGTAAACGTACTCCTTCACGTACTCTAGAGGCAGACTGGTGATCCTGAACTCTTGTTCCCTTGCCCGGCTATTGATGATTATCTATGTCATCTCCCAGGTAGCACAAAAGAGATACGTAACGTTTTCGTAGCGTTTATCCAAGACGATAAAAACGGGTTAAAGAAGACACGAATGAGAGAACTTCGGCGGGAAAACGTCGGATATCTCTGCTAATGTCCGGCTTAATTACTTTCTTGAGACGATCTAGAACAGGTCTGCAAGACGTATTCGAAAAGCTGGTCTAGAAATAGGATTGGGAAAGACACAAGTAATCCCTTTGCCAAAACTATTCGTAACCAATTTCTAAACGTTTTTAGGACGTTATCAAAAAGCTGGTCTAGAAGCGGTCTTGAAAGGTTTACGATCATCTGAAGCTAATTTTCGCGGGTGACGGGCGCGATGAGACATCGTTGTTCAAAACACGCGTTTAGTTTCGCCTCACGCGACTGGCCTATGCCGCGCAGACGTCGTCAGCCGCACCCGTTGGCACGGCCTAGGCCAATCGCGTGAGGTGAAACTGATCGGGCGTTTCGAACAACGATCTCCAATCGCGCCCCAGATGAGTAGAAGCGTCGGTGTTGACTGTAAGAGCCATGGCGCAGTGCCAAGCACTGTTCCCCGCATGGCCGGCGCATCGTCTACCAAGTCGCACGAAAATGAGCCTGTTAGGAATAATAAATCCTTAATACCGCCTTTAGTAAGCTACGATGCTTACAACCACAATGGGAATGACATCCTGCAAAGAACAAATGGCCACGTCTTGGCAGGTGGCCAGACCAAGCCCTTCATGCCAAGAGTGCATGAAATGAGAACATTGTGACAAAGCAAGAACACTTTATTAAAATGTAATGCTTATGCAAGGTTCGAACAAACTGTGTGAGAAATGCAAATAGAAATAAAAGTACATCAACAATGACAAAAGTCGCAGAAAGGATTCGTAATGAACTCGAAAGTGAACATTCACTAGCACATAAACAAAATTCTAAGTACACATACAAAAATGAACAGAAAAACCTGGAGTGTACTAAAGTGTCTAATTTATCATAGTAAAGTGCGCGTGCTATTAGATGGACTAGAGTTATGCAGAAGTGACATCGGAGCGAATGGAAGAAGTAGACTGAAAAATGCAAGAGTATGAATTGGATGGTAACTGCCTCCAAGCAATGTTACCAATCATCTAGAAGCTTGAAAAGAGCACAAAAAGAAATACCACCGCATACCATCATAAAACAATCCTGTGACAGAAATAAAAAAAATGGGAACAATGCAAAATTGGAAATATTGCCTTTAGGATATATCAAAGAAGGTAATGGCGAGAAAAATAACCATACAACAAAAAAGCAATAAAGTGAAATTAGTACAGAATACTTAAACGGGGGATTCAGTGTAACAAGTGAACACTACTGTAGTACAGCGAACGATGAGACAGTAATGCTGCATCTTGCCACTCCAGAACGTGAGGAATGAATATGCAAGCCTCATATTAGAAACCCACATAAACATGGAAATAAAATGGAATGCACTGGAAGCTGCATTTGTGTAACAAAGGAAGCAATGGTCATAATAAATAGTAAGTGTTTTATCTAAAAAGCCCTTTACAAGAGGCAAAGTTGTACCTCTCTGGCAAAAATAAAGTTGCAACGAATAATTTGCAAACCAGCAAATACATTAATTAGCACACTGACATGTCACACTTTGCGCACATCTCCAGTCTCCTAAAGTAAAAAAAAAGCACTCTGAATGAGAAAAAAACGTTTAACACATGTAGCCCAGAGCAAATTCTTTGCCAGTTCACTCACACTTTCACATCCAAAAACATTTGCCACAAAGTCCAGGCACAGTTCCACTGATGTTTACCAATTCACCCCCACTTTCACGTCCAAAAATATTTGGCACACAGTCCAGGCAGAGCTTCATAGATAAACAGCTTGAGAGCACCCTACTGATTATTGTGCAGTCCCGCTGCTAGAAATAGAACTGCCGCACATGCTGGTAGTGGTTTCAATCTAGACACACTTGCTGCCCTGGACAGGTATGTTCAGATATCTGCACTGGTGCTCCATTTTGTCGAAGTAGACACATTGATGCACTACGCTGGTAATTGAAATGTTTTGAATGCACAAGTATTGGCTTCACCAGAGAGACTTGCCCACATACCACCACTGGCATATATATGCACTTGCTCTTCACTCAGTAGCATTGAACTTAAAGTGTTCCCTATGTGGGAGCCATGTGTAAAACCGGTGTCACACGACCACTCTCGATCGCGATCAAGCCCGATCCGGATCGAAATTATCGATGCGACTGGCTCACTCTCGTAGCTTGCGCAGAGGAGCCATCACGACCGAGAAATTCGATTTGTAACGGACTGGATAGCGGCTAAAAGAGCCCCGTGTGAAACCGGTATCAAATAATGCACAGACGTACGCTAGGAAAATGTGTGGCACAAGGACAAAGAACTGCGACATGCCCTGTTGTGCGAAGCGCGCGAACAGAACACATGTATATATATATTAAAAAAAACTGCGAGAGCGCTTCGCGAACTCCATGCGCACACATGGCACCCGCACGAACTCGGCAGGCCGCCGTAAAGCGCGAAGGGCGCACAGCGTGCATTCCGACACATGTCCCAAACTGCAAACAATCGTACTACCTAAAGCATACAAGTTATTTTATACCAAGGGCATACTCGACTCACGTATGCAGTATGCACAAGCGAGTTATGCAGCGTACATGCTGTATCCATTCGCCAAATAGTAAAATTGATAACAAGCACAAAGCTACAAGGGACTCAATACATTACTACCATTTGAGGCGTCAAATAAAATCGAATTTGGCCGTTTCATATATTGGACAGAATATATGGACACATGTGGTACCCGGTAATACCATGAAATACCCATTACATGGGTAAAGGGGGCGAAAACACAATCGAGAACCTGAAGCGCAAACGATAAAAGCACGGTATGGTGCACGCAAAATTCTGTCAGTGCGCTGTAGCGCGAGGGAAGAAAATAGGGCGAGCACTTGACCTCACCTTTTGGGATACCGCACTAGTAGTGAATCATTAAAAAAAGCCTGTTTGAACCAGTTCCCTTGTCTGCAACACTCTTGCTAAACGGGAGACTAAAATACCACGATGATGGCTCTATTGCGGAGATCGGCAAGGTGCGCACAGACAGAAATTTTGCCGCCTTTCTTCGCATTTTGCAAAATGCTTTCTTGTTAGGATCACGCATAGCGGCCGACCCCGACGCTAGGGACACACAGGCACGATTTCGTCCCTCTAACTTTCGTCCTAATACTGCCCTTAACGCCTTAATTACAGCGTCAGTGAAAAGGCGCCTCACATAACATGACAATGAACTTGAAGAGCTGATTAGTGCCCTCCAATCCGCGCCCTCCAATTGAAAACACTACTGATTTCCAAATTAAACTACACAAACAGATCGCACAACCCAACCTAATCACAGAACGTCGTTTTCTTGACGGCAAAACCCTGCAACACTTACATGACAAAGGGCAGCGGCAGCACATTCAGAACAGCCGCTATCATACCACAGCGCAATGCAAGTGCGATAACGTTATTATGCCCGTCTCAAACAGATCGCACAACCCAAACTAATCACAGAATGTCGTTTTCTTGACAGCAAAGCACTGCAACACTTACATGACAAAGGGCAGCGGCAGCACATTCAGAACAGTCGCAAACAGACCATAGTGCCATGCGAGTGCGATAACGTAACTATGCCCGGCTTCACGAATAACGTGGCCGCCTTGATCACATAACAATTGAAAACACTACTGATTTCCAAATTAAAACCACACAAACATATCGCACAACCCAAACTGATCACAGAATATCGTTTTCTTGACAGCAAAACACTGCAACACTTACATAGCAAAGGGCAGCGGCAGCACGTTCAGAACAGCCGCAAACACACCACAGCGCAATGCGAGTGCGGTGACGCGACGACGCCATGACGACGCGACTATGCCCCGGCTCGCCCGGCTGCCCGGCATCACGAATCACGTGGCCACCTTGGTCACATGATTTGACGACGGTATCGCCACCTTGCGCAAGGTTGGATCGCGTTGATGGGTTGTTGAGTAGAAGCCGCTAAAGAGGCTGACGCGCCGTGGCGTGGCGGTGGCGTTTTGAGTCGTTTGCAAAACGTATTCACCCCTCGTTTTTAAGCTGTCTGGCTTCCAACGTTATCAAAACGTATTCACCCCTCGTTTTTAAGCTATCTTGTTTGGAACGTCTTTGATGCGTCGATTTTGGTCAAAAATCCGTTTCAGACGTTGAATCCCTTAATACGACGTTTTCAAGACTTTGTGTGCTACCTGGGCTGCGTAATAATCTTCAAACCCACTCTTATACTCTCTCTGTTAGGGTGCTCAATCATTTGTTGTAACTCGTCTGCAGTATTGCTGAATAGAACATTGCCATTTGCAAACCGAAGGTTGCTGAGGTGTTCGCCGCCGATCCTTACTCCTAAGCTTTCCCAGTTTAATAACTTGAATACTTCTTCCAAGCATGCAGTGAATAGCATTGGAGAAATTGTGTCTTCTTGTCTGACCCATTTCTTTATATTTATCTTCCTACTTTTCTTGTTGTAGAATTAAGGTTGCTGTGGAATCTCTGTAAATATTTTCCAAGATATTTATGTAAGTGGTCTGTACTCCTTGATCACGTAATGCCTCTATGACTGCTGGTATCTCTACTGAATCAAATGCCTTTTCGTAATCTATGAAAGCCATATAGAGAGGCTGATTGTACTCTGCGGATTTCTCGATTACCTGATTAATGACATGTATGTGATCCATTGTAGAGTATCCCTTCCTAAAGCCAGCCTGTTCCCTTGGTTGACCAAAGTGCAATGTTGCCCTTATTCTATTGCAAATTCTCTTGGTGAATATTAGGCACAGTTAAATAGATAGAGTTAAGGCACTTGAATCCACGACGTTTTCTGGGAGTCGAATCCATGACCTTGGGCGGGAGTCCCCGACCTTTGCAATTAATAGGGATGACTAAGCGAAGCAGACTAAGTGAATTAAGGGTGATGCGTACGTAAATGGCTTTCGCCCTCAAGCCGTCTTAGGGATAGCATTAAAGACCCTGTGAATTTTCGCCACTTCCTGAAGTAGCGGCAATTAATATCTTTCCTTTAACTTCATATTTTGTTTGCTTAGTTAAATGTTTTGGACAATTTGGACAAGTCGAGATATCAATGTCATGTTGTTATTATTTTTAATGCAGTTAGCATTCATATGATGCTTCACGCACTTTTCCGGTGTCTGTTTGTCCATCTGTCTGAAGTGGCGAGACGGAAAGTACAACCTTTATTTGTATCACCGAAATCTATTAAATGGCTCTGCATATAATGGGATACACGCTTAAAATTTTCAAAGAGAACTCCAGTGAACGTTGTTTTCGCAGCCCAAGGATGTGCGCCAATTTTGCTCGTGTGGCCAAAACTGACTGTGCCAGCTGATGAGATAAGCACTAGCAATGGGTAGCAGGCGAGAAGACCCACCCGAGAGAACCGTAACTGAAGCTTCGACTCATAGGAGAAAGCTCAGAAGAAAAAAATCACCGACGATTACGATACTTCCTAATGCAAAATTTTAGCGCAGCTCTACACGTGTTTTCATCGCGTGATACATTGGCTGGTGCGGACAGTCTGTCTCATGCGGCGCGTTGAAAACGAAGCGAAGCTTGCAACGAGAGATCGCGAGACGCAGCGCGTGGGTGACGCGTGGGCGCGATTCACAACAGCCGCCGCAAACAGACTTCCCAGACGACGTGTCCTATTCTGGCGCCATTTAGTAGCCATCGTCGTCGCACTACGATTTTCTTCTCACGCTTTCGCCGTACCCTTCTCCGCCGCTTTCCTCATCGATTCTTTCATCCCTGGCTGCGCTCCGCGTTCGCTCTTTCAGTCCTCGCTGTGTTCATGCGCTCGGTTACGCTGACGCCGACGTTCGCCGCAGGAAGGGGCGCCTAAGAACAGCGCTCTAAAAAAAAAAATCGACTCGCCGTCCCGGCTCTGCGAATGTGGATGTCCAGCGAAACTGTTGAAAACCATTCCTGCAACTGCTGAAGGGGTGTACAATGCTGCATTGCTCAATTCCTACTCCGACGCATTATTCAGCCACAGGAAAATTGGAGGATGCTTAAGCTTCCCCTTCAAGAGTGGAACGCGATAGCGTTATGGCACCCCCTTCGCACCGCCCACTCATTCGCTCGGCATGCTCTTGAGTCACACAAAGACATAGTTTTCATATACAACACTTCTAAGTCCACAGCACAACTTTTTTCGAATTATTTATTCCAGCTGGAGCATCACGGAGACGCATGACTCCTCGCCAGCAGCACGGCACACATCGCAGGGGACGCTTTCCCACCAGAAGCGCTACTGCGCAGCGATCACGTCAGAGGCGTCCCGCATCGGACGCTGCACCTAGGAATCGCGATGTGAGCGGAAAGAGGAGCCGCGTCGCCTAAACACGAGGGTTCGAGTGACGCACGCTGGAAGTTGGAAGGGGAGAGCGCGAGAAAAACCATTAAACGCCATGGCATTGGGGCGTCCTCGCATCGGTCCCCGCACGGCCCCAATGCGCTCAAACGAGATGAAGGGGACAAGCGGGCGAGTTGCGCGACACCTCTCGGGGCAGCGCCGTACATTGTGAGGAAGGGGTCTTCTGTGTTCGCCGCAAGATGGCTCTGCGTGTGCGCCAAGCTCAGAAGAAATGTAGCGGAAACGTACTTTGCTACTCGTTTAACTGCGACTTCTGTAATTTCGTCATCATCATCAGCCTGGTTACGCCCACTGCAGGGCAAAGGCCTCTCCCATACTTCTCCAACTACCCCGGTCATGTACTAATTGTGGCCATGTTGTCTCTGCAAACTTCTTAACCTCATACGCCCACCTAACTTTCTGCCGCCCTTTGCTACGCTTCCCTTCGCTTCGAATCCATTCTGTAACCCTTAATGGCCATCAGTTATCTTCCCTCCTCATTACATGTCCAGACCATGCCCATGCCCATTTCTTTTTCGTGATTTCAACTAAGATATCATTAACTCGCGTTTGTTCCCTCACCCAATCTGCTCTTTTTTTTATCCCTTAACGTTACACCTATCATTCTTCTTTCCATAGCTCGTTGCGTCGTCCTCAATTTAAGTAGAACCCTTTTCGTAAGCCTCCAGGTTTCTGCCCCGTACGTGAGTACTGGTAAGACGCAGCTGTTATATACTTTTATCTTGAGGGATAATGGCAACCTGCTGTTCATGATCTGAGAACGCCTGCCAAACGCACCCCAGTCCATTCTTATTCTTCGGATTATTTCAGTCTCATGATCTGGATCCGCAGTCACTACCTGTCTTAAGTAGATGTATTCCCTTACCACTTCCAGTGCCTCACTACCTATCGTAAACTGCTGTTCTCTCCGAGACTGTTAAACATTACTTTAGTTTTCTGCAGATTCATTTTTATACCCACCCTTCGGCTTTGCCTCTCCAGGTCAGTGAGCATGCATTGCAATTGGTCCCCTGAGTTACTAAGCAAGGCAATATCATCAGCGAATCGCAAGTTACTAAGGTATTCTCCATTAACTTTTATCCCCAATTCTTCCCAATCCAGGTCTCTGAACACCTCCTGTAAACACGCTGTGAATATCATTGGAGAGATCGTATCCCCCTGCCTGACGCCTTCCTTTCTTAGGATTTTGTTGCTTTCTTTATGGAGGACTACGGTGGCTGTGGAGCCACTATAGATAACTTTCAGTATTTTTACATACGGCTCGTCTACACCCTGATTCAATAATGCCTGTATGACTTCTGAGGTTACGACTGAATCAAACGCTTTCTCGTAATCAATGAAAGCTATATATAAGGATTGCTTAAATTCCGCACATATCTTTGTCACGTGATTGATAGTGTGAATATGGTCTATTGTTGAGTAGCCTTTACGAAATTCTGACTGGTCCTTTGGTTGACAGAAGTCTAAGATGTTCCTGATTCTATTCATGAGGCATTGCGTATACAGGGTGGCCAGTTTTTCTAGAACAATCTGCCCACCATCCTTCAACAAATCTGCTGTTACCTTATCCTCTCCAGCTGCCTTCCCCCTTTGCATAGCTCCCAATGCTTTCTTTACTTCTTCCGGCGTTACTTGTGGGATTTCAAATTCCTCTAGAAAATTCTCTCTTCCATTATCGTCGTGGGTGCCACTAGTACTGTATAAATCTCTATAGAACTCCTCAGCCACTTGAACGATCTGATCCATGTTAGTAATGATATTGCCGGCTTTGTCTCTTAACGCGTACATCTGATTTTTGCCTATTCCTAGTTTCTTCTTCACTGCTTTTAGGCTTCCTCCGTTCCTGAGAGCATGTTCAATTCTATCCACATTATACTTCCTTATGCCAGCTGTTTTACGCTTGTTGATTAACTTCGAAAGTTCTGCCAGTTCTATTCTAGCTGTAGGGTTAGAGGCTTTCATACATTGGCGTTTCGTGGTCAGATCTTTCGTCTCCTGCGATAGCTTACTGGTATCCTGTCTAACGGAGTTACCACCGACTTTTATTGCAGTCTCCTTAATGATGCTCATAAGATTGTCGTTCATTTCTTTAACACTAAGGTCCTCTTCCTGTGTTAAAGCCGAATACCTGTTCTGTAGCTTGCTCCGGAATTCTTCTATTTTCCCTCTTACCGCTAACTCCTTGATCGGCTTCTTATGTACCAGTTTCTTCCGTTTCCTCCTTAAGTGTAGGCTAATTCGAGTTTTTAACATCCTATGGTCACTGCAGGGCACCTTGCCGAGCACGTCCACATCTTGTATGATGCCGGGGTTAGCGCAGAGTAACAAGTCTATTTCATTTCTAGTCTCGTCATTCGGGCTCCTCCACGTCCACTTTCGGCTATCCCGCTTGCGGAAGAAGGTGTTCATTATTCGCATCTGATTCTGTTCTGCAAAGTCTACTAATAACTCTCCCCTGCTATTCCTAGTGCCTATGCCATATTCCCCCACTGCCTAGTCTCCAGCCTGCTTTTTACCTACCTTGGCATTGAGGTCGCCCATCAGAACAGTGTATTTTGTTTTGACCTTACCCATTGCCGATGCCACGTCTTCATAGAAGCTTTCGACTTCCTGGTCATCATGACTGGATGTAGGGGCGTACACCTGTACGACCTTCAATTTGTACCTCTTATTAAAGTTCACAACAAGACCTGCCACACTCTCGTTAATGCTATAGAATTCCTGTACGTTACCAGCTATATTCTTATTAATCAGGAATCCGACTCCTAGTTCTCGCCTCTCCGCTAAGCCCCGGTAGCACAGGACGTGCCCGCTTTTTAGCACTGTTTATGCTTAATTTGTCCTCCTAACTTCACTGAGCCCTATTATATCCCATTTACTGCCCTCTAATTCCTCCAATGGCACTGCTAGACTCGCCTCACTAGATAACGTTCTAGCGGCCAGGTTCATATTTCCATGGCGGCGTGTCCGGAGCCAGGGATTCTTATCACCCTCTGCTGCGTCGCAGGTCTGACCGCCGCCGTGGTCAGTTGCTTCGCAGCTGCTGGGGACTGAGGGCCGGGGTTTGATTGTTGTGTTCATACGGGAGGTTGCGACCAAGTACTGCACCAGGGTGGCCAACCCTGCTCTGGCGTTACCAGTTCTGGTCACTAGAATCAGGCCGTACTCCATGCCTGTTCCTGCGATTTTATGAACACGCGGATTTCTTTAATCCGGTGGAAAATTGCGCGGCATCGGGATTCGAACCACGGTCCTCTTGCACGCGAGGCGGATGCTCTACCTCTACGCCACCGCTGCTCATAATTACATAATTTACATGCTCATAATTACCGATATGCACTGCAGTATAACTTTCTACGGCACGTTTCTAAGGCAACACCGCATTCACTAGAGGCGCTTTTGTCGCGCTTAGGACCATCGAACTCCTGGCTGAGTGGTAGCGTCTCCGTCTCACACTCCGGAGACCCTGGTTTGATTCCCACCCAACCCATCATACAAGTTGTCTTTTATTTATGAATTGCCTTCAGGAATTTTTCGCTCACGGCGAATGCCGCTGACGCCACCGGCTCTTCTGAGACACGAGCTCCTAACGCTGTCGCCTTAATATGTGGACTTGCGGACTTCGCTTGTACTGGATTTACATGGCAATACGGCCAGCTGCAGGACACCGCCGCTGCTGGCGTCGTATTGCGTTTCTTGTTCCTTCCCCACTCCTCGTATTCACACTGCTCCTGGGTGAAGAGATAATTTATTTGAATGAAGGCAGAGAGGTCGGCCTGAGCTAACACGCTCTGGCCTGCTACTCTGCACAGGGGGAGGGGGAACAGGGACATAAAGGTGTGATGAAGGATGATGATGACATAGAAAGAGGGATGCGCAACGGTGAAAGCAAGTTCAACATTCTGATAATAAACATTCAGAAAGCTCGTTCATGAAGCCACTGTCTGGTTCCGTATCTAGTCCGTAGTCGCCAATTCAAGTGAACTTAAAGGCGCTAGCACGAAGCTGGTGTGGGCCTCCCCTGCGTGAGCAGCACAAGCGCCAAACACAAAAGCTTTATAGCACGTAAAGAGCTGCGATAAGCGGCTTCAGCTCGGCGAGCACCTGCAGGGCACTTTTAGCGGCCGGATTCTGGAGACCACCGAGAATCACGCGCATTGACTCTACCAGGTGCTTCAGCATTTTCTGTACGTTCTCCTTTTCATTGTGTCCATCTCCTTGCTTGCCCGTAGTGCCACCGGTTTGATTGGCCCTATCATTCTTGGCTTCATGGCGCAGAGGACCACTAGTGGCCGCTGGCATGGTCGTGGGCCTAGAGGGTAGCAAAGACCATAATGTGTATGCATCTGCTAGTGGAGGTGAATGTTTGCCGCGTGCTGTCATCGATCTTGAATTAGCAGTAGGTGCCGTTACCGTTCTCGATGTACGGACAGGCAGAGGTGGTCGTGGCGCCTGTGCTCCGCTATGTACTTCTTCTGAAATGGCTTTGTTACGCTTCTTTGGTGAGCGTTGGTCACTTTGGCGAACAGATTGAGCAGCCTCTTTAGGTGAAGATTGGTCTCTTGCCATTTTTCGAAGAATACGTACTTCTTGTTTCATCTTTGGGTATTCCTTCGAAGTCGCTTCGTGAGAGCCAGTACAGTTGGGACATTTAAATGAAGACGCATCACAGTCGGTCGTATTATGCTCTCCGTCGCAACGCGAGCAGGTGGCTGTACTTCTACAAACAGCGCTCAAGTGTCCTACTATGCGTATAGCGGTGCTGCAGCAACAATGAAATCAGTTGCAAGGCTGGTTTTTTCATATATGAAACGCTAGTGACGTCACTTTCAGCCTCACAAGCTGCCATCGCCGCGGCTGCCTGCAATTCTTTGATTTGGATATTTGTTTTCTGCTCGTTCTTCATTGAAACGAAAGCTGTGCTTTATCTTGTATGCGTGATACCAAAGAATGTATGCACTTTTCGCTTCAATCGCTGAAGTTTTCTTTCTTTACATTTTTTTTTTCGTGAACACGTCACCGCGAAACATCCCGACCAACTCGAGGCTAAGAGCTTCGCTGTAAAACAAAAATGAAAGGATGGCCCACTCGGACTCGCGGATAACACGACGGTGAACAGTTTAAGGAATTTAAATGAGTCCGCTTGCAACAATTCAGGGCCAGCAATCATAAAAAATTCTTACGCTAGAATTCTTCATAAAAGAAAATTCTAGCTAATCCTGGCGCTGGATACATTAGCAAAGGCGACTCGCCAATGGCAAAGAGCCCTTACGAAAGAAAAGCTTTGTGAATCTGGCCCAAGTTGTTTTCTGGGTATAAAAGCTCGATAGAGCACTTGCGATGCATATTACGTGCCGATTTAGGGAGAAATAGAGACTCGACAAATGGCGTGCCGGTGTGAGGGTGGAACAAGTAGCCGGCACCATGAGGGAAATACTGGCCAGGTGGCAACCATATACTCGTGTCATTATCTTAGTTCACTTATAGATCATTCCCAGGGGGAATTAATACATGCTATTAGAAGACATCATGTTATTTAAAATATATACGGTATTTTGAAAGGACGCTATAATCTATTGTGTTCGATTTGTTACAGAAAAATTTTCAGTATTGGTACACTCGTCGTATTCCCGCACGTGTGGCGCTGGCAAGGGCCCTTATGGCGTATTGTCACGTGGAAAGGAGTAAAAGTTCGAGCGCGCATGTGGTCGCCACATAAAACATGCATCTGAATCTCGTCTGTGATCCACGTGAAACTAAATAGACGCGTAGTGTGACCTACCAACAAGTCCAACGTGCAATAGTCGACTGCACAACCGTATATGTCTCGTTGTTTAGGGTACTGCGTAGCCCGAACAGCTGCAGAGACACGTTTATTACTACGCTTGATAATAATGTGGTACCGGCATAAAAACTACAGGATGTGCGCTGCCGTTCGATAATGAAAAGACGACGCTTTGGGACAGAGACACTTGGTACACAGACACATACTTGGATTAATGATTGCGCACCTGATTGGCTGAAACAAGCTGCAGTGGCGATGACGACATCGCGCCGCGCTCGGATATCGCAGCGTTCAACGGAACTGATGGCTGTGCTTCGGGCTTCCACGGACGGTCGCACCGACAGCACAGCGCAGCCTGTGCGTATCGAGGGCACTACTGCAGTTCTCCAAGACTCGGAGTACGGCGGAAACTTTATCGAACGCCCATGAAGCCAGCGAAGTGTGTATGTGCGTATACGGGCGGTGGCGGCGGCGACGGCAGCGGGAAGGTTATCTCATCGATCTCTCAAAGCCATAGATACACAATACTCTCCCGTGTAACGGTCGTAACAAGCCGCAACAGTCGGCGCCCACTCAGAGGGGTGTCCGTCTAGGTCACAGCTTCCGGAAAGAAAGCAAAGCCCCCGCAGCTATGGCACGCACAGAAGGCTTTCTTCGTCTCCCATTGCTTCGAGCCTTTTGCGAGACCTACAGACTGCGAGTTATACACGTCCGCCCTCCTTTTTGCTATTCCTTCTCGTGGGCTACTGTTTACCACCTCGCTAAGTGGTGGAGAGAAGGAGAGATGGGCAAGGGATAAGCAAGAGCAAAACAACAAGAAAGACAGTCCTTTGCTGCTACTATAATGCTGTTTGTTGGTGGTGCAGTTGCCGCTACTTATCCCTCCTCCACGGTCAGCTTCGTCGAGGAACGAATCGAAAGCGACAGTGCCTTGCGTGGCGCTCGCGTCGTCGCCGGCGTCGATATATAATCAGATGACTGCGCCATGGCCGTCGCTCAGCCGGAGATTCCTCCGCGTTATTCCATGGTTGTCCCTTCTCGCTAAGAAACGGCGTCGCCCGCGCAGAGAACCATTTAGTGCAGAGGAAGCCCGGGGGAACAAGGACCTGCTTTTGCATAGGTAGAAAGCTTTCGGAAATCTGCAGCAATAGTTCACTTGTTGAGTGGATTCATCTATTGCAAGGTGAGTGCAACCTGGCTTCGCGGTATTATTGTCTTCGGCATGACAACGTGTAGCGAGGATGAAAGACGAGGAGGAAATGAAGGGGCGCGACGTGGATGTGAGCGCAAGTTGATGCACTGGCCTACGATACATGTCTCGATTCGAGAAAGCTATGAATGATGTCTGCATGTGCATTTTTGTTTCCTGCATATGGCGAAAGAAAAAAGAAAGAAAGACAAGCAGACGAAGTAAGATTTCCGCGGGTTCCTGCGGCAAACGGTATAGTCATTGGTGACGTCAGTGTAACATTTATTTCTTAGTATAATGTACAAAAAAGAAAAATAAACCCATTAAGAACCAGGGGTCGAATTCACAAAGCTTTTTGTTCGTGAGTGCTCTTTTTCATTGGCTGATTGTCTTCGCTAATAATACATCCCACATCACTATTCACTGGCACGAACGCTTTTAGCAAAAGAACGTTTTGTGAATACGGGTCCACTTTCTTCTCTTTGCGATTTTTTTCGTACGCTTCTAAAGCCCCGCCATGAAAGAGACAGTTTGTATCAAGTAACCCATAATCCTTTTAACATCAAAAATTCGGTGACTGTGACACATAATTTTCAATCAAAATAAATCGAAGTGTGATTACTTATGGTCCCGCTGGGTCACAATGGATTAAATGCATAAACAGCGCGCCGTTGCCGTTGTGGCAGCTTTTGGAGAATCGCGCTTCCACCTATATAATAGCCTGCGACAAGGCCGCATTGACGCAGTCTGTGCAGCTCAGCACTGCGCAGAATGGAGTTCCGCCGCGGACTGGATGCGCATCTTCACACGGCACAGCTGCGACCATTTGTACAGCGCAGCGCCTCAAATAGTCGTGTCCGGTTTCGGCGAGGGTCAAACGCACAGATCGCCGTGTAGTAATGCGAGCTTCAATACAGAAGGCGCTAATGTCGGTTGCATCATTCGTCCGCCGCCGAGCGCACGTAATTAACGAGCGAGTGCCAGCGGTCAACTATAGAGCGCCGACGCAGTACTGTGTTGAGACGTATAGCATGCGTCCAGCTGGCACCATTGAAGAAGCGCCCAAAGTGGCGGCTGCGTGCCGCCGGGTATTCGGGGTGGTTGGCCAAGGCTTTCCGCTTCCCTGCGCAAGGCAATCAAGAAATGCAAGAAAGCAAAAACGTATTGCGCTACGCGCGCAAGAAAACGCGAAGATCTGGCCGATTTGGCATTGGCTGTGCAGGGGAGACCCCGGCCTTCTTGTTACGGCATCGTCGGTGACGGCTTACCAGAATGCACCCAGTGGAAAATCAGATGAGTCATGTTGTCTTCGTGATGAAATTTGTAGCGGTTACTTGATGTAAATCATGAATAGCGCTCACATAACCAAACAGTTTGCCCCCCCCCCCCCCTTTCCCTAAATAGAATATAAGAAAGCAAAGTACCTTAAGAACATTACAGAATCTTTGGAGCAGTGAAATAGTGCGACGTGCTACTGTAGCCACTAAGGTACGTGCAACAAAATAAGCAGTACGCGCGCATGTTTTACAGGCCATTGTGCATGTGCAAGAGGTCATCACCGTCAAACCTGCGAAGACGTTTAATCATTACTTCTGCCAATTTTCTTTATTGCGTAGTTTGGATTTGTAAAGCTATCGTACCAAGTGAAATTTACGTCCCAGTGACGTTTCCAGGCAATCACATAAATCCTATACGTAGTATACAAATTTACGCTTACCCCATCCCTCTGTGCCAAGTAGCCAACCGGACGCTTAATCTGGTTAACCTATCTGCCTTCCACCTCTTGTCTTCCTTCCTTCCTGCCACGACAGGTGTGGCCATAGCTCAGTAGCTATAGGGTGAAAAGTGTTGTGCCTGCACCGGCTTGCGACATCACTTGGAGCGGCAATCTTTACAAAATATATCGTAGATGAAAAACTGCAAACCTGCTGCAAATCGAGAACATATACAGTTTACAAAGTTTCTAATCTGAGTCACAAAATTAAATTCCAATGTCTATGTAACATCGTTAGCGATTATGACAATGATGACATCTTCATATCTGATACATTTGTTTTTAAATGTATACTATCGAATTACTCATCCGACTTACATGTACCTAGTTTTTGTTCTCTCTGTGCATTGTTCTTTATCCGTGTGTATCAAATTAAAAGGTGAGGACGCTGTTTTGGGGCTATGTAATAAACAATTGAACTTTATATAGGCGACATAGATGGGGTTAAACCTGGGTGCTTGAATATTCGGTACGGTGACTTGAATGAGAGGCAACACTTCTTTTGTCAAACCCGGAGAAAACAATGAACGATAAGTAGAATTGCGTCGCCACAGTCCCTTTAAATCCGACCGCAATGTCGCATCTAGCGTCTCGTGGTTACGTGGACCGCGCTCACCCCCCTTTCATGTCGTTGACGAGCAATTGGTGGCTCTTTCTGAGCTGGGCTACGATATCGAGGCCGAGCGCGGGCACTGGCGGTGCGTGCGTGCTCTGCTCACTCCAAGTGCTCTCATTTCTCCGGTCCGCGGAAGGCGCAGCGCGTTATACGCGGCACCTTTGAGAGGGAACGAGGAAGCCGTTTTACTCTTTTTGTTTACTCGCTTTGCCAGTACCTCCAGTAAGTAAACTTTCAGATACCCACGGTGTGAACGTGAAAATAGCAATGTCTGTATTCGCGGACTGTTATGGGCTCGCTGATTATTAAAGGGACACGGAAAACAAGTTCAGGTGCATTGCTAAATCAGGGCTATTCGATCTTCGGAATCAGAGAGAGAGAGAGAGAGAGGAAACGGGAAAGGCAGGGAGGTTAACCAGAGAAAAAGATCCGGTTGGCTACCCTACACTGGGGAGAGAGGGGAGGGGGAGGTAAAGTGGTAACAAAGTAGAGATAAGGAAAGGAAGGAGCCTAGACACACAGTCACCATCGGTCACTGGCACCGAATACTGTCATCGCACAGCACAGTGACACTTGCCACACTATCAACATTTGTTCAGGCTACAGCCGCCTGTCCAATCCTGTCGCCCTCAAAAACCGCAACAGTGCCCTCGTCGCCCTCTGCTGCGATGGCTTGTGATGGCGGTATTGTAAAATAAGTTCCTCTGTGAGAGGTCTTTGGTCAAAGCGCGCTATCGCGGTTGCGAGTGATTGTCTCTGTAAATTATATCGAGGACAGTCACAAAGAAGGTGGTGAAAAGTCTCCTCGTTACCACAGTCCTCACACGTGGCGTCGTCGGCCCATCCAATTCGGTAAGCGAAAGACTTGGTGAAAGCCACCCCTAGCCATAGTCGACAAAGCAGGGTAGCTTCGCGACGGCAGAGTCCAGCTGGAATACAAAGGCGTAGAGAGTAGTCAAGATTGTGGAGTCGGTAGTCGTGAAAACTTCCAGCGTTCCACAAGGAGAACGTGATGTCACGGCTGATCATTCGAAGTTTTCGAGCGGCATCTGTCCTTGATAACGGTATCGGCTCCTCTTCGTCCCCTTGAAGAGCCGACCGAGCAGCGTTGTCAGCGTGTTCATTCCCTATGACTCCGCAGTGACTTGGAAGCCACTGAAATGTCACGTGGTGTCCTTTCTCAGTTAAGGTATGAATGAGTTCTCTAATCTCAAATACCAGTTGTTCGTGTGGTCCGCGCCGCAGGGCCGATAGCAAAGATTGCAGTGCAGCCTTCGAGTCACTGAATATTGACCACCTTCGAGGTTGCTCTTGGCTGACGAGACGAAGTGCAGCGCGAAGGGCTGCAAGTTCCGCGGCCATCGGTGTCGTTGGGTGACATGTCTTGAAACTGATGGTGGTGGCTTTCGCTGGGAAGACCACGGCTCCAGAGGAACACTGGAGAGTTGCCGATCCATCAGCATAAATATGTACGTGTTCGGCGTACTTCTCGTGCAAAAGGAGCAGAGTTAGTTGTTTAAGAGCAGGTGATGACAGCTCAGATTTTTTCCTGATGCCTGGTACGGTGAGGTGCACTGCGGGTCGAGCCAAACACCAGGGAGGAATCGATGGCTTAGTTGCGGGGGTGAAGCCTGACGGGAGGCAGGTGGAATACTCCGAAATCGTAGTACAAAATGCTGCCTGCGGCCTTTCTGACGGTAGTGTTGCCAGATGGTGGGAACAGGCACGGGCAACGTGCCTAATGTGCACTCTCAACACTTCTACCGCAATGTGTGTTTGTATAGGTTGGTCCCGAGCAATCGCAATAGTCGCTGCTATCGATGTGCATTTTGGCAAACCAAGACAAACCCTGAGAGCCCGAGCTTGAATAGCCTGTAGAGCACGGAGATTTGTCTGGCAGGTGCTGGTCAGTACGGGCAAACTGTATCTCAAGAAGCCCAGAAAAAGAGCCCTGTACAATTCCAACATTGCATGCACTGACATTCCCCAAGTCTTTCCTCCCAGAAACTTGAAAAGTTGGGAGATTGCTGTCAGACGCTTCTTCATGTAGGTCACGTGGGGGCTCCATGAGAGATCTCTATCAATGATTATGCCAAGAAATTTGTGAGTCTTCTCATAAGAAATTAACTGGCCATTTATTGATATGGCGTAGGGTGTCATTGGTTTGCGAGTGAACGCCATCAGTGCACATTTGTCTGACGAGATTTCAAGACCTTGGTTGCGGAGGTATATAGCTATTAGAGTAGCAGCTTTTTGAAGTCTTGCACGTATCTGAGGACGTGTCACACCTGAGGTCCATATACATATGTCGTCGGCGTACACTACACTACACTACACGTACCGAGGTGTTCCTCAAGGCGGTGTACTAAGCCCTACCCTATTCAACTTCGGAATCAAATTATTCCTGTGGTTGCCGAGTGGCATAGGAAACGTAAAAGTAATGAGAAATAGGCTTGCAAACGTGTGGCATTGAATTCTGTATTACCTACGGACGAACAGTACATTTAGGGGAGCCCGGTCAAGGAGAGCGAGAAATTATTTAGTGGTGGAGAAACGCGACACAGCGCCGCCACCGACCAGAGCATCTAAACCTTCAGCCGCCACAAAACACTCGCACAACAGCATTTGCGTCTCAGCCTGTTCGGGTACGAAAACGAGCTAAAGATCCAAATAAAGTAATTTGATTTAAAATTGCGGCCAGAGCCAAATGAATGAACTCGGTTCATTAAAGGAACGATACGTTTCAAGGCGCATAGTTGTTGCAGTGAGGTAGCGCAAGTTGCCTTGTTGTGTGGTTCTGTAAAGAGCCGTGGTGACAGCAGGCACATCTGCAGGGGTAGCTAGTACAGATGGCTATAGGTATATGCCGACTCGATATATATATGTGCTGTCCGGTGTTGAGCCATGTCGGGAGATGGTATAGTTTCCGTGAAACAGAAGTCTGCGGGATACTTCGAGAAAAACATCGTCTGCTGCACAAGGCCACGTTTACCGTGATAGGATCTGCGCTTAAGTCAGACAAGGCGCAAGAACAAAAGACAGGTGGCGACGCCACCTTGAACTTCCCGAACCAGCTCGGTGTGACGTCATGAGCTTTGAGGGTGTGGGCTCGAGGGTCCCAACTAAGTTTTCAGAGGTAAAGACGCAATACACTCTATTTTAGGAGGAGGAGGAGATAAACTTTATTGAAAGGGGGAAGGGTAAAGAGGGACGTGGCTGAGGGTTAGGGCTCAAGTAAGGCCCTGGGCCTGCTTGGCCTTTTCCGCCCAGTCCACCAGTTCAAGTTGTCGGTCGACGTCCCCGGAACTGAGCCAGGCTGTCCAGTCAGTCTCGCTGCTGACGGGGGGATGAGAGAATGGGAGCGAGGTGCATTCCCACATTATGTGTGTGAGTGTTCCTGTTTCTGAATTTCAAAGAAGCCAGATACTTCGAGAGTACTTTTACTGCGCTACAACAGCCCAAATAAGAAAAGATACTTTGAAATCTCTGACGTCATACTGACGTAACTGCGATGAGGTTTCGGCTCAAAGTTCAAGAAATTGAAGTTTGGCACTAATCTTCTCTTCTATAGTAATCAGCCTCATGCCGCGAAATCATCAAAAATAGAGCTACATACTTCATAAGCTTCAACTGATTTAGTATTTCACGTTGGTGTCCCTTAAGAGAAATCATGCACCCATTGATAGACCCATTGACTCTGAGTTCTGGGCAGATGGAACGGTTTCGGTAGGAAAGCGCGCAAGTCGGGCTGATGCTTCAAGCTCTGGCTTGATGCTCAACGCCAGCAAAGGGCAAAAGCTTACAGAGGAGAAGGATCCTTATGACGGAAACGAACGCTGTTCATCCCAAACGCTGCCTATCTAAAGGCAGGTTATGACGAACGCCGTGTAACGAAAGGGTAGAAGGCGCCCGTCATGTACTTGTCTACCGTGCCTTGGCTTGGAAACGAACGCCATCGCGGCACATGGACGTGCTTTTCTTTTCTTTTTTTCGCTGCGGCCTTTTTGGCAAAATATGGCCGCCATGGCCGGCAGTCGAGCCCCTGGCCTTGTGCTGAGCAGCATAACGTACGCCATGGTCACTTAGAACCGTGTCGTCATTATGAATATCGGTATTGTTATAATGAAAATTATAATGAAATGAATCTTATAAGGAAATACCGCCAATCACTGGCCATTTTGAGAGAGTGACGCCTAAGCGTGACTCGGCGCGAGCCGAGGTGAAGTGTAAAATGAGCCCCGCAATTAAAGCGTGGAGAATATGGTATTATACCGTTGTGGGTGTTGCCAATGCACTTCAGTACTTTTCCATGTGTCCAGCGGAAAGAGGAGTGCATACTAATAACGGCATCTACATGGGCGCCTGGTCTGATGTGGTGGCATAGTGCGCAAAAAAAGAAAGAAGAAAAGGGATAGAAAAAAAAAAGCAAGCAAGCACGGAGGTCACGCATTTAACGCCGTAAACGAGTCTGTGTACGTGTCCTGTCCATGGTCAGTGACGTAGTGTTTCATTTGTTTCTGTTGTCTCTCGGCTGCCGTTTTTGTTACACGTCCTGAATTCACCTTTCTCCGTCGTCCTTGGCGTGTTATTTCACGGTTAGTTTGGAGTGCTGTTTTCGTTTCTGCTTGACCGTGCGCGTTGCGTAATGTTAAATCCTGTTTTTGAAGATACCCTGCCGCACTTCTCCCCCTTGCAACGCTTTCCTTGTACACATGCACCTTTCCCATTCGAAGTTGAATTGTATAGGTGAAGGTGCGGTTCAGAAGGTGCGTGCGGCGCAATTATGCGCCTTATTTTCATCTCGGTTTTCGCCGAGTGCTCCTGTAGTTGGTCAGCCGATTAAGTGTCTCCATTCATACATACCTCTCCAGGAATATGTGGGGAGCTAGGGGTTGATCTAGGTGATAGCTCAAAGTAGGAAGAGCATTAGCTTAGACTGAGACCACGGTGTTACTCCTCTCGGAGATCATTTGCTATGTTTGCCCTCGGGCAAACATATAAAGTTAGTAAATTGTATTCGACAGCGTAATTTAGTGATGGCGAATTCAAGCATTTGCGTTTGACAGTTAGGCGCCTAAAATCCGTAGAGTTTGTCACAAACAGGGGCGCAAAATTCAAGCAACATTATTTGCCTGCGAAATCTAGCCGTCATGATGGAAGCTGATGAGGGTAAAATTTGCATAACCCGACCATTCAGAGACGCCTTCACCAATGAATCTGCCATTTCATGAAGAAATAAGCCTTCATGCCCCGTCACGCAAACTACTTCAATGAAAGCTAAGTGAGGGTGCACTAATGATTTGAAAGATCGCAATATCTGCGAGTAAGCAGAAGCAGTGAGGGGGGGGGAAGCACAAATGAAGGGAGTCTGTTACGACCACTGAGGAACTTGCTCAGTGTTACGACCACTAAGGAACTTGCTGGTGGATTTATTTTACGGAGGGCTACAACCACAATTACAAATTCTGCTAGAAAGATAGGTACAAAGTCTGGAAGGCGAAGATAAAAAGAAAAGTCTAATTCAAGAGTAGGATAGACTATTCCAATGCCACACTTTCCTTGGCTTTGTGAAGCGTCATTGGCAATAACTGGCCTGGTCAATATTTATGCAAATGGATAGGTTAAGATAAACTTAACATGTGGTAGAATAGTATAGCCTCGATTTTTAAAAGAAAATGTAATCAAACTGTACTTGAATCTAATTGGTAAGTGTTGCAGCAAACAGGGGCAACTTCACGAATTTGAATGTTTAACTGATTTAGGAGTTAGGTGCTGGCAAGATTCCTTCCCCTTTTTCCATGGCTCCACCTTGAAGTTTTCGTACTTCGGGATTCAGCGTTGACAGATTTTCACCTGATTGGCACAGATTCTGATCTGTAGATGTCGCTTTCAGGTTTATTCGCTCATTAATTTTTTATTTTCCTTTTTTCCCTCCCTGTCTTCTCGTATTGTTTGATCCCCTTGTCCCTCCCTATGCAGAATCACATTCCAGCGGTCGTATGCCCGCCGGCAGAAATCTCTGCCTTCCTATGAAGAGCTTCTCTCTTTCCCTCCCTCTTAAAGGTGAACAACCCGCAAAGCCGAGCTGTTAACTCCATGTCAAATGTTGTTGATGTACTTATTCATTTTCAGAAAGTATTACTAGTTAACTGCTTGCTACATAATGCACATAATTCATTAGTCGCTTAAATCAGCGTCCCCTCCCCCCCTTCCTCGGCTCCTTTTTTAGACTGCATTTATTTCCGGCTGCACTACCTGCGGGATCGGCCCGCATATTTATGCTGCACTATTTCCAGCATCGGCTCATATTTTTGGTCAGGTGGATAGCCGGAAAGGAAACCGGTCTGACAATGCCAAGAATGCTATATGAATTAATGGTTTTGGAGGGTACGCGAAAGAACCCCTATATTTTCACGCTTTTGTTTTCTTTCGCAGACATCAGCTAGAGCTAATGACGTGGAAGCCGCAGTTGACTTGGGCTTACGTGACTCTCGCGGCTGTTCACCTGGTGGCAGCCCGCATCAGCACCCGCCTTCCGGAGGCCACAATGATATGCATCGAGTAAGTTTCGAATGTTCGTGCATGACGAACTTAAAGAATGTAGCGCGTACAGTTGTTTGATCTGCTGGTTATGCCGTTTCGTTAACTCGAGCAGTTTCTCTTCGTCACCACATTTAAACCTACTACTTCCATTCCTGCTCTTTCCCTCCCGCGGTGCAGCCTAACAGGATGTTGGTACAAGCAGCGCACTTGGAAAATTACCCGAAAAAGCAGCGCCCGTGAATGTCCTCATCCTTCATGTTTGTGTGAACGTCTTTCTTTTTCCGAGTGGGCTGCTTCAACGAAATCATGGATAACTAACTAGCTCGTCAGTACTTATTTAGTTCAGCGTAACATGTTTGAAGAGTCTAGATAGGCCGAGCTTCCTACCTTTAGCGATACTAAAGCGAAATATATTTCGAGCTGAATTATTAGACTTCTCCAATACAAAAAAGTATCTCTTACGGTGAGGAGAGGCTTGGTAAGCCACAAGAGATGCAAAAACAAAGAAGAAATAGTGCAGAAACCATCGACAATGATTTTAAATGTGAGCTAATAGCCGAACGCTCTAAGAAAGTGTTTCGCTTTATTAAAGTAATGGTGCGCTTGACGACAAGCATTTGTCCCAGTGAGGACAGTTAGAGAGCAATTTGTTGTTTCACTGCGTGATTACGCAGAGAACAGGGCCGTTAACCAGCACATTTCTGGTGGTAGTGTAGGTGGACAGCATGTGTGTCTCGACGAGCTATGACATTTGACATTCGTCAACGACCACGCCCCGGTACGAGAGTGCTCTTTGCGTCGCCGTCATAATTCCAACGTCGGACCGCCAGCCGCCGATCACGATAACGGGAGGAAGAACGAAACGTTCGCTTTAAAAAACCGGTGGCAGCAACTCTAGAACTTCCTGCACCTGCTTACTGTGACTTCATGACTTTTGAGAGCATCAGCTTGAACCTAGTTATTTCTTTATCGGTAACGATCGACTATACCCCCTTATAATATAGCCAGAAATTTAACTTAGTAAGTTCTGAAAATTGTCCGTGCTCGCGTCCGTACCTGCTGGAAACCATTATACGTTCACCATACACCAACTGGCCCAGCAAACTACTCTATTAGGTAATAATGCTTTGAAATTCGTGACACCAGACTGACGGTAGCGGCGGGGGGGGGGGGGGGGGGTTAAGGAGCAAAATATTGAAAAAATGCAACTTTTGCCTTCGTTTTCTTCCCTAAATAACGACCTATTGTGACATTAAGGAAGTTGGACGTTTTTTTAAAAGAATACTTTGGGAGTCTAAGCTGATTTAGTTTTTCTCTTAAGTGTCCATTTAAAGTAAACTTCCTGTAGGCTGTTATATTTACATTACATAACATTTATTAATGTCGCCTGTGGAAGATACTACGATCCTAGGCCTAAAGCTGGATAATTCGAAGAGGGCGGACATTACTTGCACAAGAAATCTAAATGCATATTCGACAAATAAAAAAAAAGCTTTACTAATTCCGTTTTAACCAATTACTTTACTGCGCGTATTGCAATTTAAGAATTGTAGTCGGTGAGTTCACAAGGCATGTACATTTAAACGACATATAAATATTGCTCCAATTAATCTGGTATCACTGACCTCCCATCGCTTTTTAGCTTCCCCGAACCTTTACCCTTGAATGAATAGAGCATCATGCTAGATGTACAAGGCATGTATCAAAGGTATCCCACCATGCCCTAGGAAAAGAGGAAGCGCTGCCTGGTATTTTCGGCTGTCCTTATCTCCTTCAAAGTTGCTCTCTCCTTCACAACCAGTGCCACTGTCCTTTTATATACTTCCTAAACGGCTGTGGAACCATTCCTAGCGAAGCGCTGCTGGGCAGCCGTCGCGTTGCATTTGATGTTATCTCGGGTTGAAAACTGCACTTTTTCCGGTGCTTTTTGACTTTCGGGAAAAGTCAAAAGTCACATGGGGCCATGTAAAGAGAGTAATGAGCTTGACAGACCACCGAAATACTCGGCTTTGAAAAAAAAAGAAGAAGAATAAATATTGAATTACATGACCCCCATGAAATGGGGTGTTATCCTGGTGCAGTTTTCATGTCTTCGAATTCTTCATGGGCAAAAAGTTTGCCAGCGCCCGCTGCGAACCCAAATTGGGTTTAAAAGGGCATTCAGAGCATCTTAGTTGCTATCCACTAGCTGAAAAATTTATCTCATAGTTAATCGACGGCGTCCTTTTACCAAGGTTCGTACGTTATAGACAATCGCATCGTTAGGTTTGTGACCGCCTCCCACAGCGTGGCTCACTCTGTACAATTGTTTGGCTTTCCTTGAGGCGGCTGTACAACATTTTCATCTGCTTCATGTCACAGCGTCGTCTCCAAATGCTCTTTGAATATTCGGAATGACTTCTGCTTGGTTAACCCCAAGCTTTACATAAAAACTTCTGCAGCCACTTTGCTCAATTCTCCGCGTCATATTGGCTCATTAAACTCGCCCCTATGTGAGACGACAGTTCTCAGCATAATTTCTGCTGCACAACAGCAGACACAAGTAAACTTTACACGACCTGTAGGCTGAACACATCACGAACCCTCCTATCATCGCACAGTGTTGCCAACCAGCGCAATGTAGTTATATCTCTAAAATAAATAAGGTCGGGTACCTTTTCAGGCAGTCCTTATACGCCCATCAGGCCATACATAGCCTGTTGTATTTGTTTAGTGCCTACCGTGTGACATCAAGCAGGTGAAATGGAATCATTAAGAGAGCGCCACTTATCCGGCTGCTGGTCACAGTTTACGAGGTATGGTTAGTGCAACGTCAGCTTTCTTTCTGCGCACGCCATACAGAATCGGAGATGCAATGACAGCGCACGGCGAAAGTTGCACATGCTCTAGTATCGACAGAGTTAAATGTCTAGAGACATTACGTCGCACTTCGAAGTGCACCGATGATTGCACTTCATTTCTCCGACATAACTAACGCGTCCGAGTGACGTGTTCAGCTGGACCATGCGTTCAATCATTGCCGATGCTAACGCACTAACGTTTATTGCTCGTAAAAGGGTCCTTGAAGGAGACCATGCGCCATCTGCGTGAAAAATTTTCACATGCGAAGCTAACAACAAACTACTTCATAAAGTGAATTTTATGTTTTGTTTTGTATTGCGCGTTAGCCCCTTGTATTAGAGCCGATCTGTTTCAAAGAAGAGCTTACATCTGATCTTCTGTCTCTTGCTATATTGGAACATATTCTAAACGGTGACTGCAGGAATATCGCGGATCTTTTTGCCAGTTTTATTGGAATTATTTTTCGCTAACTTGCTTTTCAACTCAGTTTATATTGGGCTTTAAATAGCGTAACGCGTACCACCATATTCGTTCGTGCCTACAGTTTTTGGCATTTCTCATTCGTATTCATAGCCTCTTGGCTCCTGTCAGTATATTTTTTAATGTGATTAGCATTCTTAAGATACTTCACGCAGTTTCTGGTATGCATTATTCGTGCCGATCTAACTTTATTCACGCCAACTTGGGTTACTGGGTAGTCTATGGTCAAATGTGTGAGCATCGGGCTACTGTGCTGAGAAAACTGGGTTTGAAACCAAACGCGGGACCCCCTCAGGTCACACGGTATGCGGCACTGGATATGTGACACTCTTCAATGAACTTTCACGCCAGCTTGGGTAACTGGCTGTGTGACACTTTGTGTGTGCCGCTCTTCATAATAATCATCATAATACATAAAACACACAATCACCAATAACACACCCATCATAAGATACATTGCTAATCGCATTAACATCATCAATCATCTCCAAATTATAGAGGCACCGACAATTTTTGTTTGAACTGCATGCAGTCAGGACCATTCTGGCACTGAAAATGCTGCCTGTGGTCTGATGCAATTATACGAACTGCATTTCGCCAAAGCTTTTCGGACCGTGGTCTCGTGCGTACTCGATGTAGAAAGTCACAAAAGCTTGCGCTGCTACTTTTCTTAAGATCTATCAGCTTATGCAGTCGCTTGTGACTAAACGACGAACGCTTAAACGTGTGTGCAGGAGTGCTGTGAACATTTCTTATCTCCTGTCTTACCATCATGCGCTACCTCTCCACCTTCCCGGTGCAGGGTAGCCAACCGGGCTCGGCCTAGTTAGCCTCCCTGCGTTTCTCTTATATTTCCCCCAGACAGACCATGGTTGCATCGGTCACTGGTACATAAAGGAATTCGTGCACTGGTACGCTACTTGAAGTGCACCGTTTTGAGAGACCACTTATAGTGTCCCTGTGCATTATCCCACATGGCCTCCGTGATCTCTCTCTTCCTTTTCCTCTTTCTATTCCCCTTTCACTTACCTACAACATAGGGTAGAAAACCGAACGCTCGTCTGGTTGACTTCCTTGCCTTTCCTCTGCTTGCTTTCTCTCTCTGCCCCCTCTCTTTTGGAGCTTCGTTTGCTCAAGAACGACTTGCCTTGCTTGTATATCTGCCCGAAACAATTTTTTATGTGCCCGCTATACTTGCAGGAACTGCGGTCAGTGCAAAATAATGTACGGCGACTACTTCGATGGCCGCAAGTGCGCCGAGGAGTGTGTGAGCACCGTAGGCTACATCCAACCTGACTGCGACATCGCCGACACCATCATCAAGTACTTGCGCCGGAAGCCGTGAAAGTGCCGCTGGGTTGCTGATCATCGAAGCTGGAACAAGGCGGCGAGAAGCCCAGCTGCTGGGACGTCCCATCAGGGGCACCTATGCTTGCCTCAACGAGGATGGAGCTATGCGTTTCGAGAAAGCTCGTATTCTCGTTTGTTCCTCGTGGCAAGAGACTCCCATCCAAATTCTCATCTCAGGAATACGTAAAAGCCGCTTAGGCAGCTAAACTTGCTGCACATAACGTGCGCAGTGCCACTGCCGATCAAGAGTGGTCACTTTGGATTACGGTGACCTTTATGCATGAAAGATAGATGTAGGCGTGCTGTAGCATTAACAAACCGTCACGTGAACAGGTACTCGGTGAAGAGACAAACGCTGACTAGAAAAAAAAAACAATAAACAGGCACATTAAGTGTACATCTCTCTGGAATGGTGTAGGCTATGCGTGAACAAGACAGGTCCGCCTAACCTTAAAGGGGCACTTAAAGAAAGGTCAAGCTAGACTGGCAGACTAAGTCTTGCTTATAGGCAACTCACCGAGACCGGAGCCTTCTTACGCCGTAAACTACCGCGGCAGCAAATCCCGTTTGGCGACGCCTCCTTGAATTTCCTGCACCCGGCTTCCCATGAAGCGATATACCACGAAAAAGTGTCTTAAGCAGGTGCAAGTTAGTAATTTATTAGTGAGAATTACATTGCATTTCAACAAAAAAAGAAGAGCCGACTGAAAGCTTTTCCTGTGCCGATATGACGTAAATACGCGAAAACAATGAGAAATATTTGACGCCCCACTGCCTTCACCGGCACCGCTGTTTGAACGGGAAATTCTAAAAGGAAAGATGGCCTAAAGAAAATATTTTTTTCACCCAACTAACTATCGCATAAAACAAATGCTGGCAGAATGCCGTAAGAATAGCTTTCGACTCAAGCGATATGTAGCAGCATACTCCTATATCGTTGTGTTTATACTCAGGCTGTAAACTGTTCGAAGTAATATTTTAAAGAAGTGTTCTGTCTGCAACCACACATATGGACAACATGGAGCGAGCGGGTCACCGAGGAAGGGGCGCATAGGGATTTATTAACGCGTCCCACATTCAACCATGCGTAGACGGATGGTCAAAATGCTTCGAATGTCCATCCTGTTTTTCTGGCGCTGTGTAGTCATTGGTGCCAGCAAAACAACCGAAACCAGTTGCTTGAAGCAATGAACAAGGCTGGATGAAACGAAGATATCTGACGTAGCAAGTCGTGCCTGACTTTGTCCTGTGATCAAAGAACAATGATCAAACATGAACATCAGATCACAACCTTCGCGTATCACCTATTTCTCTGCCGAACAGATAGCTTCACTGTGTGCAGCTATGTGCATCAGAAAGTAAATGGTAGGAGGAGGAATCATGCAGTCTCTTGTCGCGCCGGAAGCGCGCGATGCAGTGGGTACATAGAAGTTAGACAACCACTAGCTTTTTTACCGAGGTGTCACGCTTTCTCAATCATATTGCAAACAGCGTTCGTCAGACCTGAGGAGCCTTTATTTGAATGCCATCGCGAAGAAGTGGCGAAGACCTGACGTTTTCAGTAGGACCGTAACATGTCGCAGGGGTGTATGCCACGGAGTTGCAGTGCAAGCTAGTGCCGAGTTTAACATTTACACTTTTACACTTTCTAACACCGCGCTGATGCGCTGTATTTATTTCACGGTTTTGCTAGATCTCCGATCTCAGATCAGTTCTCAGCGTGCCATGTCAAAAAAAAAAAAAAGATGTAGCCTATTTGCGACTATGGCATACGCATCTCTGTCATGCGATTTCTTCGCGCAATTGTAGCTGTGCTGTCAAGTACGTTGATCGAATGACAATGTGATGAACTTTGAGAGCAGTAGTCGATGAAAGAGTGTCGCTGGAGCCAATGTCTACGTTCTCTAGTCGAAACGTTGGTTACAGCGACACCTTGACTGCACTGCACATCACTTCCATGCCTCAATCTTCCTGTAAACTTCTGCAATGATGTGGGCTTCGTAACTTATTAATTCCTTAAGTGCTATCGGAACTATATGACCTTTACTTACTTTAGGTAATGTTAACATTTGATCACGCAGGGCGCCATATTCAGATCGGATATCGAAGCGTTAGTGATCAGAATAAGAAAGCGTGAGGAAAGCGGGCAGCCGGGAGCATAACTGTGCTCTTTTACATTCAAGTGAGGCAGTGTATACGTTTTTCTTTAATATGTAATTGTCTTTGCAATGCACGTGATTCTAGTCATTTCAAGGTTTGTGGAAGTTAGCGCTTCGTGAAACTGTGATATAATTTATTCACGCTAGCATTGCTTCACTTTCTCTTTTTCTTCTTTCTTTTTGTAAAGATAACGTTGCTACACATACTTAGAACTGTACTTGGCGCCCTTTTAAGATAACCAGCGATATTACTGTGCGTCAACAAGCGACGTGTCCGTGTCGAGCGTGCGGCGCTGGCTCGCGCGATAACACTGCCACGTAATTGCGTTGCTATAAACCCACTTCTCATTAAATGCGTCTTTGCTGAGATATAGTGGCTGAAATGTGAACTAATTCCTTGCGGCCATGTGATTCTACAGCAAGGTCTTTCTTGTAAATGTTTGGTTTTGTTTCTCCAGTAGAATAACAAAGAAAGCAGAATTTTACTTCCGTGCACCTGGTTGTGGCTTTTCCGCTACTGAAACATTGCAAAGTGGTTGTGAAGAATTTACGCTTATACTGTTTTATCGTGTTGTCAATAAAAATGGAATAAAAAAAATGAAGTGGAATTTGTTTTCTTTGAATCCTACAGTTTTGCGTACACCGTCGTAGAGTAGAGATCTAAGCTTGTGGCTGGTATGATTAAAGCAGAGTACTTTGAGGTAAAACGCTTCCCAACGTTTTCGGTGTGGCCCTGGCCTCCCCCCCCCCCCCCATTTTTTTTAGTTTAACAAAATTTCTCGTATCGCTTTCAATATGTTCCTTCCTCAAGTCGTTCGCCAGTACAGATGGCGTTCTAGGGTCATCTTCTTTTGGAAGAACTAAAAAAGAACAGGAGGCAAGTTCGGATGAAAAGTGTTTTATTCAGTGCAACAGCAAGCGGGTCTTCGTGCTGAGTGTGTAACAATGACAGTGAATCGCTGCGGTGTGCAGCGACAAGCGTAGCGCAAGTCATTATTTTGTCAAGATCTTTAATATCCCTCTGGATGGTGTCTTAGTTAATGCATCGCTTTCACTTTATCTCCCGGACGGGTATGTGGTAATTAAATGGCGCCAAAATTGTGAACCTTTACAATGGTTAGTTAATAATGATAACTCACGATGCTGTAATCTCTACTTCATCCCCGGTAGTTCCCTTGTCTTTGCGAATTCTGTCGTGCCATTCAAGTGCAGAAATAAGGCAGGTCACAGTATATGTAAAGATCTGGGGCTCAGCAGACGCCTATTGCGTCAAAAAGTGTGCGTATGAGTAGTGGTGGTGTGTGTGTGGGGGGGGGGGGGGCGAGGCAGCGCTTTACAGCACAACCTTCAGTATGACTGCCGTCACTATAGAGACATTAAGCTATATGTCCTGGAAGCTTAGCGGCAAACGAGTAACAGTTTTGCCGAAACTCCCACCCTCCTCCCGTTCCCCTTTCCTTCGCAACAGAACAAGACTGTGAACCAAAGCGGATCTCGGCTTCTTGATCACGACGTGGGTGTGGCAAACTGTAAACAGTACTTTTTGAAACTGATTATCGTCGGAAAATGTCGTACGTGATGATTATGCAGGGTAAGCAACGAGATCTCGCCGTAGTTTATTCATAAAGTTATTCCGAGTCGAAAGTTATTAATCAAGAGGTACCACAGGGCTCAATACTGGGACCCTTGTTGTTCTGCATTTACAGTAGCGACTTAGCTGATGTTCTTGACCTTTCTAAGGCTATTTTATGTGCTGATGATACCACTATTCCTATGTCTGTTAACTCTTTAACAAGCTTACTCTTTAAACTGAACAATGAACTAGGGAAAATTGTTGAATGGTGTCAGTTAAGTAATTTAATTTTAAACCCTCTCAAAACTCAGTTCATGTTATTTAAAACAAAGCAGAGGATCGTGCCGTGTATCCCCCAAGTAACTCTCGACAGTCACCTCATTCCTGCGGCGGGCTGTGTGTTGTTCTTTGGCATAAAATTAGCTTCTCACATGAAATTTACTCATCATATTGCGTTTGTTAAATGGAAAACAGCTTTTGGCGTAAGAGCTCTCATAAAATGACGTACATTCTTTTCAGAACACGCACTATTATCTTTATACTTTGCGTTCATTCATAGTCATACCACCTATGGTATTGCTTCCTGGGGAAACACGTATAACTACCACCTCCCGCCTATTCAACACTTACAGAACCAGGCTGTTCGCATAACGACCAAGAGTTCCTTTTACTCAAATGCTCTCCCGCTACTCCAGGCAAACTTTATACAACCTGTACCTGGCTTGTTTAGGTATCATCTAAGTATTCTCTTTTTTAAATTACTTAACAAATAGCTTCCTTACAAATTTGCGGACTACAAATTACTCACTAATACCAACCTCACTAGGTTTGCGCATAATTACAACTTTTTATTACCTAAATGTAACACAAACTATGGAAAAATGACATCCTCGTTTTCAGCATTAAAAATATGGAATGACCTACCCCATTCTCATAAACTAACGTCATCTTTGAATGTATTCAAACATGAGTTAAGTTGTTTTATTTCTTTTTGTAAATAGTTTCGTGTCTTATAACATGTTATCTGCATAATTATGATTTTTGATATATGCACTTTTTGTTTGTTTTGCCTTACGAATGTATTGCATTACGCGCATTCATTTGTTTTCCTTGTACGTTCTTTTAGTCTTTGCTGCGTTAACCCACGTTTTGTACAGTTCTTTCTTTTTTCTTTTTAGAACCGAGGGTCCCGTTGCAGTCATTGACTTTGGGACCCTCGTGTGCATACTATTTGTTATTTACTCGTTGTTTTTGAATGAAGAATAAACTGAAACTGAACTGAAACTAAGCAATCCTCAAATAGTACATTGGCTAAATTGTCAATATCACTATAGCGACCAGAGACACTATCGCTAAGAAGGCGTTCAGTAAGAGAAACAGCCTCTGCGCGCCGATTAACGAGGATGGTTCACGCAACCTTTTGCGTATGCCAGTGTGTTGACACACACGCAGTTAGTTACCTTACGCGAAACCTCAAGCTCTTGATAGTGTCTGCCTTAGTCAACGTGCCGAAGTAATGAGGAGTGAAAAATCGCACACCATGATACAAAGAGAAACATAGAGGAAAGGCAGAGAAGTTGAGCCGAAGGAAGTCTTCGGTTTGCTACCCTGCACGTGGGTTGCGGATAAGTGGGTTCGGCAGAAGAGAGGAGGAGAGAGAAATAATAACAGGAAGTACTATAGGCGTTCACTGGACCCTGTGAATGACAAAAATACTTATGGAAGCGCTTTTAGGAGCCGTAACTTTGCGCCAACTAATGACATGTAGAAGTGTTGGCTTACTTCAAAACTGTGTTAACCTAAGTTTGACTGGCTACCTGCCCTGGCGGCCTAACGGTTATGGCATTGCGCTTTTAAGAAGGAGGTCCCAGGATCAAATCCGGGCCGCTGTGGCCTCATTCATATAAGAGCAAAATGCAAAAACAAACACCTGTGTATCATGAAATGAGTGCACGTTATAGAAGCTCAGCTGGTAAAAATGATTTCAGCGTCCCTAACAAGGCACGCCTCATAATCGAGGTTTTGGCACGTAAAACACCACAATCTAGTTTTCGTTTGAGTGGCAAACCGCGCTCGACACTGTTGTTATTATACTAAACGCAATTATATTATGTGTAAACCCCACACAACATGCGAAAAAGCAGACAACCGCATAAACTTAGCTGTTTAAAGATAAGCTTTTGCAAATTATTTTATAACGACGCACTCAGAAAAGTGATACCCGATACTAACAATAAAATTTGTTTTGCGCAAACAAGGACCACACCACAGCGAGCGATTCTGTCCTTTTCGTTCTGTTGCTGCCCTGGTTGGCGCGAATATACTTGTAAACTATGGACGAACTAGCCCAGCTGACGGTGCGTTGGTAAGGAACTATCTTGCAAAGAAGTTTGCTGGCAAACAATGCAAAATCCTAGACAACTTTTCTTGCTGAAGAACTCAAATACAAAATGCATATTATGCAAACAAGCTTAGTGGAACACGTTCTAGTTCATATTGCGCAGTGTATTCAAGTCGGACGCTAGCTCCATTTAGCTCCTTTAGAATCTCCCAGCGCTGCCGCTTTGTTCATGTTATAGACCTAACGTTATAGAGATCACCATCACGGGAAATCGCAGAAGAGTACAGCCTCAGTTGCTGTGCCCGAAACCTAACGTCTCGTCTCGACGTCGAAGGGTGTGGTCACGTGCCTCACAGAGCTGGAACACTTGGCCACATCGAATCGGTGCACGAAGGGAAGCTACAATTACGCAAGAATGCAAGCGCGCGAAGCCTGGTTTTCTATGTGCAACGCACCGGAGACCCTTGGGTACGCCAGGCCAGTCCGTATCGAAGTCTTGATTAATGGTATTGCACGAATAATAACGGATCTTCTTACTCTAAAGATGAGGTTTGCATGACATCTGATAGACAACCGACACGTCGTAGAAGGCGAATGGGCGTGAACGGTTCTTTTGTTTTCGTTCCCCACCCACTAGAACCGCGTATAGAGGGCGCGTCTTCGAGCCGATATAGTTGTTCTCCCCAGTATTGTCAGCTACAAGCTTCGCTGACAGAGCTCCCGATACTTACAGCCTAAAACCTCTTTTGTTGCAGACACCACGTAGTCACGGTGCGTGGATGCGCTAAAATATATTTTGGCTGAACAAGATGTTGTAGGCGGGGTACATCTGTGCGGTGACACTGTTCAATTGTGAAGGCTAAAGCAATCACAAATCGTGAACGCTCGTCACGATGTCCTGAGGGGTGGTCTCCTTCGTGTGGATTGCTTGAATTCACAGAATACGGACACAGGCATCTCATTATGAACGCATTTAACGTGCGTCCGAGGAACACATTGGAAATGGTCTATAAATGATATCTCGAAGAGGCACACCAGCTTGAGTAATTATTGTCATCCACCAGCTTCCATTATAGAGAACTCACGTGTACCATTACAGACTTTGCTCAGCGATGAACCCGAGTTTACTTACCTTTCAAGTTCCCATGATCTCTCTCTCTCTCTCTCTCTTAGATATTAGGCTTGAGCACCTTCCTTATATAAGTTATTATCTCTAGCGAAAGGGTACCTCATATTTAATGATCATATTTCCACAGTGTATGATGAATCGCACGTTTGCTATAGAGTGCACGCCACGTTGCCCGCTATCGATGAAGCCAGAAGCAATTTGCGACGTTCGACGTGTGCTTCCTCCATTTTTTCTTCCACGTCGCCTTCTGTCGACATCTTGCAAGAATTAAAGAAAGATAGCCGTGCCACTTGTGGCTGGGAATGGTCATTAGTAAAGGTTGTTCCCTCTCATTTTTAATGATAGAGATCCGTGCTGATGGCTTCTTGCAGGCACGCACAACCTCCTTGTATGCATTTACAACTGAGGCTTCCCTGAAGATCTAGAGGTTGTCGCTCTCAAAAGTTTGCAAGCAAGCTCACTCCACGTCACGTTAAGCAGGCTGTACGTTTCCTGCAGTGTAAGCAAGGCGGCGCATGTATTCAGCAATCATGGCACTTGTATGTAATTCGTGAGTGCTTATTTAGCAGTTATAATTGGGTGCTCACGAGTATGAAAACTCCTGAGCCGCACACATCTGGCGTCGGCACTTGTTGCTACTCGAAGCTTAATTAGGTGGTACTCAGCAAATTCAAAAGCAGGAAATAATGGGGACCTTTCATTTTTTGTTCATATTTCGGGCAAAAGAAAACGCTGCCCAGGGATGGTGGCGATGCAGCTTTCTTGGCGAGCACAAAATCAGTTGTCAAGAGGAGTGGCTCGTAGAGAAATCTGCGCCCTCAATCCACAAATAAACCTACTATAAACTCACTCAATGGGACTTTTTTTTACCCGACTTTGGCCAATTAGATACCTGAAGTCATGCACCTTCGTTTGAATCTAATCCGTGCTTTTTTATGTGCCCTGATTTTACTGTAGAAGAAGAACAAGAAGAAGAAGAAGTATATTGACGAATGAAACGCCCCTAGACAAGGGCCCCACTGGCTACTGCACGCCTTCTTACTTGTCGGATGATGACCCTTTGGACCTGTTCCTGTAAACTGGACAGCGCCGCCTCCCACTGTGTGTGATTCATAATTTCTGTCTTAATCTTTTTTCTATATGCCGTCCATGCCGACGAAATGTGGTCGAGGGTTGGCATACCCCCACACCATGGGCATGTGTCCGTGTATCTTTCTGGATAAAGTTTAGTGCAGTATGTGTAGGTTGTTATATGTATGGGTTTGCAGCTTTCTCCATGTAACATGTTCTTCCTTACTGAGATTCTTATGTGGAGGTGGTAGTTTCATTCTGTTCCCTCTGTAATAGTATAAAATTTCAGGGTAGGTCTGGTCAATCGGGATGACGTCGTCAGAGGCGTCCTGTGGGTACTCGTGGTGTGTAATATGCGCACGAGCTACTCTGTCAGCTTCTTAGTTTCCTCTGATTCCCTCATGACTAGGTACCCATAAAAGGGGAAATTTGGCTCGGGGTTTCATATCTCTTACGATCTTATAGGCTGCGGTGCATATTCATCCCCTGAGGTAGCTTCTGCATGCTACATGCGAGTCCGATAGGATGGTTATTTATTGTTGGTTTGGTTCAGTCGCTTTGATAACCAGAGCTATGGCGATTTCTTCTGCTTCCGCGATAGTGGTGTTGTGAGTGGGGGCGCTAGTGATTTTTCTGCTCAAGTAGTCATTGACGACAGCTGCCGTTCTTTTCTGGCTGCCTGGGTATCTTGCCGCCTCCACGAAGCGTGAGTTTGGTTTATCGCCATACGTTTTCTCAATGTATGCAGCTCTGGCATCTCTTCTGCTTGCATGTAGAGTTGGGTCCATATTTCTGGGTATGCGCGACACTTTGATGCTGTTTTTGATTCTTGTGGGGATGGGTTTAGCTTTGTTGGGTTTTTCTAGGAGTTCATGATACCCGAGTCTGCCAAGGAGCTTCCTACCCGTGGTCGTTTGTGCGAGTTGGTTTCTTTGGATTACCAGCTGAGCTTCTGCCATTTCCTCGAATGTATTGTAGATCCCAAGAGACATGAGTTTTTCGGTTGAGGCGCATTGCGGATTTTGTAGGGCGATTTTGCATGCTTTCCTTAAGCAAGCAGTTATCGCATCCATTTCTGTTTTCGTTAGTGGGTAATACGACAAGCTATAAGTGAAGCGGCTAACCGCCTGATTAGACAAAGGGTGTCTGATTCCTTCATCCCCGTTCTTTTCGTGGTTACTCTCTTTAGCATTCTAGGAACATGTTCTGCCGTCTGGATCAGAGCAAGCCCGTGTTGTGTTGATTGGATTGTATCCACATGCCCAGCACCCGGATTGGGGTTTTCTCAGGAATGGTGTCATTTGCAAGTCTGATTTCGAGTTTATAAGGGCCGGGTCCTTTGGGACGTTGTGACTCACTTTGCTCTTCCAGACTCGTACAGTATATGATTTCTCTGACGCGCATTGCAGCCCTCTGGCTCGCACGTATGTCTCGATTTCACAAGCAGCTGCTTGTAATTGCTCTCTCTTTCACGTATCGTCCCGATGACACACCAGACTGTAATGTCATCAGCGTATAGGGCGTGCTGGATACGCTTGATGGCTTGTAGTTTCCTTGCAAGGTCTATCATCGCCACATTAAATAGAGTTGGCGGGATTACTGCGCCCTGGGGAGTGCCCTCGTTGGGTGCACTGAAAGCCTTGATTTAGATTGCGCCGAATTTAATCTCAGTCGTTCATTGGTTGAAAAAGTTGCGAACATAGTTTCATATCTGCTCTCCGCAGTTTGTTTCAGCCAGGCCGCCGAGAGTATTCCTTGGTGGCTAACGTTATCACAAACTCCTTTTATGTCGATGGCCATGACGACGTGCTCACTTGATCTTGGGATTTTTGTCAGGACTTCCTCCTTCAACTGCAGGAGGACGCCTTGAGTTGAGAGCTTGGGGCGGAACCAAACATCGTGCCTTGAATGATTTCATTGTCCTCTAAGTAGTTTTGCAACCTAGAGTTGGCTACTTTTTCAAATAGTTTCCCCAGACAGGAGGTCAGGGAGATTCGCCTATAGGGTTGTCAATTGCTAATTGTTATTTGGAATTAAAACTGCTGGGCGTGCTTCCACTGCCCTGGAATAGTACCCAGCTGCCCATGCTCATTTATAAATGTAGTGTACGGCTGTAAAGCCTCATCGCTTAGGTTTCTAATCATGGGGTTAGTTATTCAGGCTCTGCCTGCCGCTGTGTTTCGCGTCATTCTCGCTATGGCAGCTCTAACTTCTTGGATGGAGACGGGTTCATCGAGTTCTGACGTACAGTTTGCATGATTTCAATTTGCTGAGCCTGGAGGTTGTGTCGGAATTCACTTCAAGCACTGTCATTTGTTGCGTTATTTGTTGAGTTATCTGGGCTGGCAATTGTTGGGTGATCTGTTGTACTATTGAGGGTAGTAATTGTTTGAAAGTCTCTTGGATTTGTGTCAGGAGTGTTTCAACTGTTAGCATTTCACCCTGTAACCTAGGGCGCTTCCGGGGTGCTCGAATAACTTGCTCCCAACTTTGCTCTGCCTGTGCCGGTTTATCCTGCGTGTTGTGTTTTTGCGGCTACAGTCGCTTTAGCATCGCATTCTCACCCTCTAAGTCGCCCAAGCTCACATCAGTTCAGATCTCGTTCTAAGAGTGAGTGTTATCTGTGCATTTGTTTGAGGTGTGGGTTATGAGGCTATTGCTGACCAGCTCACCCTGTGTTTGTTGCCTTCATTCCTCAGTGATTTTAGTGTAGTTATGTGACCAGACGTTTTGTTTACTTTAGTGCACCTGTGACTGGACTTTGTGTTGTTTTTGTGAGTTGACTTTCCCTTTTAATGCGACGTTAGTGTACTTATGTGACAGGACATTCTGTTATTGTGATTGGGAGTTGGCTTTCAGTTTTAATGTGTTTAAGTTAATCCTTCTTTTTTCATACAGTATCTCTATGGGAAAAAGAGTAGCCTGCACCAATCAAAGGCGACAACCTCTTCTAAGTATCATATAATAAAAAAAAACGTTCAGGGGAGCAATAATTACAGAAATGCAATGACGTGTTGTTGGCAACGCATCCCACATTACCACCAATTTGCCTCGGTACAGATCACTCTATCAACATTTCGCTTCTTCTATGTGTTCCTCTTATAAAATTATCTTTTTTCTTTCGCGTCATACGTAACTTTGTTAAGCCACTCCCCGCGTCGGGGCATCCGATCGAATGAGTAACTACACACCCTTTAGTAGTTCTCCCTGTGCGCACCCCGCTTGATTTTATACGCTTAGAGGCCTGCTGGCTATGCATCGTAATGGGGGATACGCCCATGTGCCACTCTTGTCGAACAACAAAAACTAGTCAACGCATTTTGCGTCTCTGTCCCCGATACGACGTCGAGCTTGAACATCTAGGGACAGCATGGACTACGCTGGAATAAAGACTATATCTTGGGAAAATGAAGATCCTTGGACCGTGGCCGTGCGCGTCGATGGCGCAGAAAGCCACGAAAGCAATATTGCGGTATTTGAAGATGACGGGTCTCGACGCCCGTTTGTAAACCCTGACTGCACCTTCAAATGAGCGCGAAACTGGTCGCTCTCTCTCTCTCTCTCTCTCTCTCTCTCTCTCTCTCTCTCTCTCTCTCTCCTTTTTCTCTCTTTTCGTCACCATATCTCCTTCTCCAAGTGCAGGGTAGCGAACCAGACACGCATCTGATTAACCTCTCTGCCTTTCCTTTTTTTCTGTTTCTCTCTTTCGCTACCTGCCCACCTCACTGATGACGCATCTAGGTGAGTGAAAAAGTAACGATCGACGACTGTTGAAACACGTGTCTGAATTCATGGCCTCCGAGATAGGGTGACTAGCGCTCGCGTTCCGCCGGATCTCGTAGGCTATTATGAATTATAAGCAGTACACCGCACTGTCACTAGGCGGTGGGGGCGTCATCTGCCAGAGAAAATGGTGGCTTGCGAGCGCACTGTTGAAGCGAAGCTAGAGGGAAAATCATGTCGCAACAGCAGGTCGTTTAGAAGTCGCGCGAAATCCGAGGAACGCCGACAAGCCCCAAGATATTGTGTAATAACCGGGAGGTCACTTGATCACGCTTCTTTCAGCAAAGCAGTGCAAGCCCGCTTCTGGTCACGCAAGATGCATAGTTCATTGCCACGGAAAGTTACAAAGGCGCAGACGTCCAAATGGTGGGGAAACACAACTCTTTTACGCTGTGACTCCATTCGCTTGGTTCAGGAAAGAGCTCCGAGTGCACTACTTGGGTACTGCTTAAGCACTACTTGCACTACTTCAGCTCAACGCTTAAATGCAACAGCTCGCGACCAGGTTGGTGCAGTTATTTATTTCCGGTTCTCTAATGATCCTTGTTTTCTTGTTTCTAAAGGGCAATTTTTCGAGTGGTTAACTTATCAACAAAATCAACCAAGTCGAGATGACTGGCGATAAGGATAAATTAGAAACGAGTAAACGGAATCATCGTAATATTTATAAATCAAGTTCGAATATAAATGTAGGGAGTTCTGCTCAACTAGCTTTTCTTAAATGTGTTATTCTTCTTCACAAAAGTTCGCCAGTTATTTGTAGTTCAACGGCTGACGAAAATGGCCGCGGCAATTAAGTGTGACGGGCAGGGTACACGCAGGATCAAACCGTCAGAAAATACGCTTCAGGATTTTCGTGCGGAGAAACGATACCAGCTATGCTGAACAAGCTTACAGGATAGTAGTGATACCAGTAATGTTGTACGGCACCTAAGAAATGCCGATGAATAAGTCTGCCGTTCCGAATATGCAAGTGGCTGAAATGCAGGGGCTAAAGTGGATTATTTACATTCAACAGGGTGTTTCAGCTAACTTTAGCTAGAGTTTAAAAATATGCCGATTCGCTCTAAGACGACGCGACCAAATGCATGTTGCTCACTTTTGTATGTAGTGTGTGACGCTATACTTTGTATGTCACTTAATCAGATGATTACGCAAGATTATTTAGCCAACTTCCGAAGCAACGAAGCTAGGAAAAAAATTCCAATTAGAAAGTTGCAGAGCGGTTTGAAAAATGTCCGAAAAAGAGTTTCTGTATTTCTAGCTATGAAGTATTTTGTCGCGTCGTCTTAGTGCATCGGCATATTTTTAAACTCTGGCTAAAGTTAGCTGAAACACCCTGCATATGAAGTACGGAACGAAACGGAACCGCACCCAAGAAATGGTTAACGTCGTGGACATTTAAATGGTGTTTCAAGAGAGAAGACAGACAGATATAGTTTCTTCTTTGTCAGGGCAGATCAACACGAAGGACAAGAAAGGAAACGGAACGGGTTCCTATCATGTTCTTGTTCAAGTTGTTTGCACGGAAACCGAGTTCGAGTTGCACGGAAACAGAGTTGTTCGTGTTGCGCTGCCGTTGTTACAACGAATCAGTCCTTACCAATTATCCCGGCCATACTGCACGTTACGCTGTCTGTAAAGAGATAGTTTGGCCACACAGTGAGCAAAGATATGGGCTGTGTCAGCGAGAAGGCAATAATGATTGCTTCTGGAGTCGCGAAGGAACGAGTTTAGCTTTAGAGATAGGAAGCCCACATAAATGATTTAAATATGAAGTGTAGTTGAAAAGAAAGGGAGGGGGGCGGTGTGGTGGTTCTACTGGCGATGCAACGCGGAAGATGCTTCCTGAAATGCAGTGATCCTATATGCACAAATAACAATAAACATCTGCCATAAGAAGGAAAAGTAGGCTACAAAAAGGTGTCGAAAAAACAGCGAGCTTTCGTCTTTGTTTTATTCTTTGAGTAGATTGTTTGACATCTCAAGTCAGTGCATCTGGGCTCTAAGGGTCGACGCTGCGAAAAACAGGGCAAGAAATTAGACCACGTATAGTTATCAAACGGGCGCTGAAAAATCAGTATTATGGAGAAAGTATACTGCATATTCATTGTAATGCGCCTGCCATTGAACGGAAACAGACCCATGACCTCGTGGCCTACAATAAAACGCCATATCCAGTGAGACAACGCTGCGGGCAGGTTTCTTTTATTTGCTCATAGCGAAGGAACGAAACTACGTAGATATTTTAGCTCAAGGTTCAATTCGTTTGTTACGAGAACCCATTCGTGTTTCAGAGCCAGCGATAAATGCGATGTCTCTACGAATAATCTGTGTCATTGCCTCTAGAAGCGAAACACACGCGGTTTCAATATGAAGCAGTGTTCTCCACTAGCCATTACAAGGAAAATACGGTTTGAGACATTTTACTCTTTCTGAGTGGCAAACGCAAAACGAGCTTCAGCGACAACTGCTACAGCAGGAGGAAAGTCTGCAAAGAGTCTGTGCACGTTGTCTGCGTATTGAGAGTCTGCCATACCCGGTAGAAAGCCGCGAGAAGCCAAAACGAGTGCGCATAAGAAATTATAATGGAACGAGATGGGCACCCTCCAGACAGTTCCTTTTAATCAATTTCCGTAACCTTACACCTCCTTACATTAGGCGCTGGCCAGCGTCTCTGGCTTGACCAGCTCGAAGGGCGTTGGCCCTGAGAAAAAACTGGTTATCGCGGTTCTTTATTTTCAGCACGTTCGTAGCATGCTGTTACGGAACGCACGCGAACGTTGCACTGGGAAAAAGAAACAAAACAGAAAGGGTATTAAGCCAGAAAGAATAGCGTGCGAAGCAGACTAGATGGGCTCTGTGAACAGCGGTAGTCCTTGCGTGCCAACAACCTCGGGCTTCCTTCTCGAAGTCATGCTCGCCGAAGACTGCTCGCGCCCGGTTCAACGGACGACACAAACTCGATTGCTCGCGTAAGCCAAGTGCCGCCTTCCGAAGCAACAGCGCCCGACATGGCGCCTAGCTCGGTAACAAATTGCATTCCAGGGGAAAAAAAAAAGCCATGCCACGGAGAATCCGCAGTTCCACGGACTGTCTGCCCTTCGATAAAAGAAGGCTGCGCTGCTGTCGGGGATGGCGGCAGGAACAGGCGTCCCGAATCCGATCAGACGGATTTGATGCGCAATCGTAATGAACGCGTTGCTTTCACACTGCGGAAACTGCGTGGAAACAGGGTGCTCGTTTATTTGTTGCCTGCGGGGCTGACAGCGGGAGGTCATGATATAACAAGTTAATTTGTCTTCTTTTGTCGCTTCTGCTTCCTCTTGCAGCATAAGCGCCGGTGCGCAACCAAGTTGGAAGTTAGAAACGCAGCCCTCGCTGCGTGCATGTTGCGTGCGTGGTTTCGAACGATGTTTAAACCATTTAAACCAGGAACTGGCGTTAGGTAACCTGTCCGCTGAACTCTCGTCATGGTGCGGAGATTGTACATTTCACAGCGATCGTTGACCCAGAACGTTAACGTTACCTTGAGCTTTTCTTGGTCAAGGAGGAAAGGATGAGGTTGTTGAGGCACCTTCGTAGAATGCGCTTCGAAGGCCCAACAAACAACGTGAATGATTTGTACACAGGGATTTACTTAATTCCTGGATAAATTACTGTGCCCTAGGGAGAAAAAAGAAAGAAAAGTTCTACTTAAGCAGTTACTTTCAGCAAAGCCGTCGGCAAGGGATGTTATCAGACGTGATAAGTCAGTGGGCAAAGAAAAAAAAAATAAATACAATTGTGTGAATGCTGTGCATGCTGCATAGTTGCACTTGCTGTTGCGCGAGAAGTTCTCAAGTGAATAAGGAGTGTATTCTAGTGTTCATGACACAAGGGTACAAGGCAATGTGAGGATGGGAACGAAGGTAGATGTCCCAACGTTTGAACTTATAATGCTTTAGTATTGCAGCCTTGTAGTCTGAGATGAGCTGTCGTATATAGGGGTGAACTCCAATCCTACAGTACTGGCTCTCGCCAAGGTTGTTGACAGGGTGAGTTTTACAATGCGTCTACGTCACTATGCAGCTGGTTATTGCCATCACAGACACTTTCTTGCTCTCTGGGAGTGGTTTTCCGTGCAGCCTCGTACTACATACAACCACAACCTGCCATGCACAACGTCCGCGAAACTTGAATACAGACTGAGAATATTGAACTTCTTGCATCGTGCAGAAGCACTCTTTAGAAAGCTTTTGGTTTCGCATACAGTTAGCCGCCCAGATGGACTCAGACTTGGAATACGAGCCCGGGCAGTGGGAACAACACAAAATAATAGCGCAGTGATGACTCAGACTAGGTGTCGTTTAAAGTGTTTCTGTCTCTTTCTCAACAGAGATGTTCGCGTGCCAAGTGGACAGCCTGAAACCATTGGCGCGCATTTAACTTGCGGCCGAAATCCGACAGACGTAGCGGACAGGCGAGCGAAGACAAAATGATCAGTAAGGTAGGAAGCATGTATGCATAATATCACGTGTGTGGCCTACGTCAGCACAGCAGCCGCCATTTAGCTCGCGGAGGTTGCCTTTGACCTATCCTAGAACTTTCACTTAGGTTTGTTATTCCTGCTACCACTTCAACTCGTTGAATAGGTTTAGCACGTCATACGATTGCGAACAAGATATTACAGTTCCATAACCGCGGCTCAGCCTACTTATTACGGCGACGGATAAGATAATACGGAAGCTCTCAAACAGTCTTTCGAGCATCGCTATTACTTTGTCAATGGACTTACAAAGTCTAATCTTGCACCCGAAAATTTTCCTGTAAGATGATGTTGCGGATGTGATCTGGTGTTGCAAATACTAGAAGCGCAGGAATTTCCCATGGAGGCAGAAAAACCATTATGAGCACATTATATGATCGCATTCCCAAAGTTTCATTTTATGCCATTTTATTTATTGCATTTATTGAATTTCTCACGTTCTTAGCCTTTATTGTCTTCATTCACTGTCTATCGAATGCGGTGTAGATAGGTTCATTTTCTTTCTGTTTTCGCTTGGCAGAATATTATAGGCTCGTGCCTCTTTCTGTACCACATCCTCGAGAGAACACAGTACACTGCCAGTGGTATACGCACCGGGAAAAATCTCCGTTTATTTAATAAAGAGCCCCTCCTCTCTCTCTCTCTCTCACTCTCTCTCTCTCTCTCTCTCTCTCTCTCTCACTGTCTCTCTGCGAACGAAAAGAAGGAGATGTTGTGAACATGCCCCAAGCATCCGCGACTTTAGGGTTAAAGTGTGGCTCTCTCCCTTTGCAGCAGCCCTGCTATGCTCTTCACCTATCATCACCGGAAGTCGCTTCACCCCCTGAGGCATAATATAGCGTGATATGAGAATCATCGCGAAATATTGCACGAAAGCTACGAGCCAGTGAGCAAAGAAGGACACGTGCGACCTTCGACATTCCTTCTGGACGCCTGCGTAGTCTGCTACGCGGAATCCCTTGCGTGTTGCCGCATGCAACCTCAGGCAAGTCAACGCTCCTTCCGTCAAGAGCACGTTCCATTAGGACTTCGTCAAGAAGGCCCGGCGGATGCGGGAGGCCTTGGGCGTGTTGCAACTTTCTCGACGGCTTCGACAAGAAAACCATGCCGAGTTTGGGTTAAAACGCTCCTTTGACACATTTTTATTAGTTTTTTTTTTTCGTTTCCAACAGGGGGAATCACGACATCGTCGTCTTTCTCGCGCATACGCACTGAGGTGGCGAGGGGCGTAAGCTTCCCGAGCTCTTGGTTGTTGCCGTGCAGATATTCTCTCACCCACGGTGCCACAAACCCAATTTTTCTTCTTTCCTTTTTTATGCATTCCTGCCCCCTCGTTTCCACCTCTCTCAATTTTTTTTTACGCTGCCGCTCAGTACACTGCATGCAGTGATGTAAACCTAGTCATGACTCTGCTATCCGGAAAAGGCTCATAGTTTCTTTGTAAATGCCTGACGGTTAGCGGTTTGCGTGTTGTATCAACGCAAAGAGAACCAGCTTGCGCGTGTATAGGAGCGTGAGACGCTTTCGTTTTGTTTAGTAATTTCGAGCATTGATAAATCATGGGGAGTTATAGCCAGTTTCATCTGGTCACCAAGTCACACGTGTCGTTTCGGAGCACCTTCTTCCTAGACCAGTACATGTGTATGACGGTCTTCCCATACATTTGATATCAAATTCCTAGTTTGCTGTCCTCGCCAAATAGCGGCGGCCGCAAATGCAAATATCGAAAATTAGGCCCTAATGACTATTTCTTTGACCCATCAAAAAGCAGTGCCGAAAGCAGAGATATCTGCGGTGCTCTGATGCTTTGAAATTAAATGTCTCTTCAGATTTGGGAAGCTAAGAAGTTTCACCAATGTTCAAGCAACGCAGTTTAAATGTCATTAGCGAGTGTAGGCATACAGTAGATCCACGTGTTGAGTTCAGCTGCTAGTGGAGGCATGCGCGATTTTTAAAGCAAGAACACAAGTTGAGAAATAACAAGAGCTACGAGACAGCGCTGCCTTCGTTGTCCCGAATATTTCACCAAATGTTTGGAGCGCTCGAGAAAGTAAGAAAGATTTACTGACCCCGCAGAAAAGTTAGGCCAAGGATATTAGAATTAAGAATAACGTTCTTGCAGTGAAGCTTTTGGAGTCTTGCAGCTTGTCCATAATTGGCCTTTGTGGAGCGTTATGCAATTATCAAAACTGACTCTGAAAGTGAAGCAACTGTTCCACGTGCAGAGAACAAGGATTTCGGAAAGAAAAAGACGGCTTACATTCGGATACTCATCGTCTTGGCGGAAAGTGCATTATCGTGGAACTGAATATTGATAACATATTCGGAAGTCTGCGAGATGGAGAACGATTTATAAAATGGGGAAGTTGGTATTCATCTGTAGGTACCATGAAGCTTCAAATGACGTAAATACCGGATACTAAAAAAAAAAGCTTCGCCGCTAAAAAAAGATACATATTTCGAGATGTCAAAAAATTTGTCCTCACTCTGTCATTTGTTAGCGACCTGGTCAGCTTGAGGGATACGGCCATGGCCTCGAAAAAGAGGTTACTTTCGATCGGCTTGATCTCCTGAGCAAGATGAATTTTCCTAAGATAGCCAAGCTTCCAGTACAATTTTTTAGCGCTAATTACAGGTGGATACCATACATCATTCCCTTTAAGGAAGAGAATATAAGTGGAACAACTCCATTTAGTTAACACAACCCCTCCCCCCCCCCCTTCCCCCAAGGAGAGAATACATCTACAAATAATGTCTGGGTAGAGCTAGTAAAATCTAAGTAATAGACCTAGAACTAGTTGGTTGGCTTCACTGAACATTCTTTGGGCTACAGCGCAGGACAGGCAGGTGTATAAGAGCGTAAAAACAGAAGCGAGGTGAAAGACATTTGCCGACATGCAAATTGCAACGCGCCAAGTGAACATGCCGAAGCCACATTGCGAAGATTGTTAGGGTCTGCTCTAAATGACTTGCCGTGGAGACACTGATGTTAGATAATACCTTCGCTGCTACATTTATCTTTTCTCAGCAGCAACACAGCAAAAGAAAAGTTTTAATTGAGTGACCGGGTCTATAATGTTACCAAAGCAACTCTAGGGCCATGAGAGGTGCGCTAGTGGAGGGTTCGGGCTTAATTTTGACCACCTGGGGACCAGGTACGCGAGCGTTTTTGCGTTTAGCCCCATTGGAAAGCGAACGCCACGACCGGCATACGAAATCACCACGTCGTATTCAGCAACACGTTACTAGGCCACCACCACCACCCAGGTGAACAAAAAGACACGATCAAATTCGATCTTTCAATGCAGGTTCTGATGTGCACAGTAGAAAGCCAACGTTAATGCGAGTATACATAAAAGGCGCAGCAATTTTTAAAGTTTGGTGCATGCAATCGTGTACTATAATAATGTGTGGTTTAGACAAAACATAAATTTATGAAACCATTTTATTCAAATTGGTGAGTGCGCAGGCGTGAACCGAAGACTACAGAAATGCGGTATCAATTAGCTTCGAGCGCCATGTGTTGGCTGGAGAGCAGTTCCACTGAATTATTTGTTATTCTGCGTGCGAACCGCTGTTAAGTGCGTTGATTAAAGAATGAGTCTTTTGTTAAGGAGACACACTCATGCTAAATAGGGCAGGTTATCTATTTCTTCTCTGTAAACAGGATTTCAGAGAGAGTTTCTTTCTCCGCAAAAGACAACACCACAACACACGCATTAATTGCTTGCCCGCTAAATCTCACTCATTAACGCAGGAAAGGCGCTGCGTGGACGCGAACGGATGTGGCCGCGGAAGCCATGTTTCTCGTAATGTATTCCGACGGCATCATCTGCGGACCCCAAACAGAAACAGAGGATCGGAAGCCAAGGCACGGGTTAAGGCGAACAGGAAGGGAACAACCAAGGTTAATTAACACTGCATTACAACTCGTCGCTTGCGCCTGCCCGCTTCCAGCCGCGCGGATTGTAGCTGTCAGGGTCAGGAGCTAACGAGGCCCGTCCTTGGGGTCCGCGGGACGTCAAAAGCTGCGAAAGTGAAAGGCCCGGGCCGGCACACGCATCTAAATGGCGACGATCCGCACCACTTCGGACAAGCTTTGTTTACCACGTGCTGGCGCGGATTGATTGTGTGACACGACTGACTCATTGCGAAGAGCTGAAAGTACCGCAAACGCGTGGATGCACGGCCAGGTGTAGCGAATTGATGCGTGCGTGACGAGATGAGTGAGCCTTCGTCGGTACAACCGGACCACCGAGCAATGTGGCAGGATGTTTTCGTCTTGGCGTTCAGGTTCCGGTTTGGAGTCGGGCGCATGCGCGCGGTGTTGCAATCGAAAGCCTTCAAAGGACGTTTTCGGGAGAGCGAACAAACCGTTTTGGCGAAAGCGAATGACAGAACTGTCAGAAAGCGTGGACGTAATGCGCCAGGAACTATGGACGGAAGGTAGAGATATTAAAGATGAAGTGACCTTGTTTACCTATAAAAAGTTAATTTTCTCCATGCTACATTTTTCGCTCGAGTAGGTTCTATAGACTTGTGCGGACGCGACAGGTGCAGCCTACGTAATTTTAGCAGTCGTATTGAGCAGGACTGATAAAATAAAACTGCACAGTTTAGCAATTAATCTGGCTTTCAACTTATTTACAGACGATGGTGCGTGGAATACGGGGCATTAGCTCAGCTACAACCGCACTTACACTGCCATCTAAACCAATGCACCCCAAGTTTGTGCAAATTTTTTTGTGAATCTACACAAGATCTCACAACTGCACATCCGATGACGAGGGCCCGACAATAATCGAGGCAGCATGGCGCAGACAGCGACAAAAGGACGACACGATGACGGCGAGATGAGGTCGATGGCGTCACAACGACGACCGTGGATGCGGCATGGCGATGACATTTTAGTAACTGAAATCTAAGACAGCGAAGATCTGTTCTTTCCGAAAACCACTGAGAATGACTGTTCTGGCTGAAAACCACTCTGCTGCATCCGGCGCCAGGAACGTCGCGTCAGCCCATCGCCTGCTGCTTTCTTCGAAATGCATATGCGCTGAAGCCACAAACCTCGAATTCAGCGTGACGAACGTGGTAGACTCCACGTACACGAATAAGTATGGAACCTGCAAGATAGCGCAGTGCTTTGGCCCGTCCGGCGCCTAATAGACGATTTGGAAAACGTGCAAGTGTGCTTCTCCGCTCATCTTGTCTGCCCTAACTAAAATCGTGCACTCAAGGCTGGAATTGTGAATAAAGTAGCAGCGCACAGAATGATGCCACCTTCCCTGTTGCTCTCAGTCTTCAGCCCATGCAAGGTTTAAAAACGTGCTTTTTAGCTTCGATGGTTAAGGGTGGGGTCGAGGGTATAAGAAGGGGTGAAGGAAAGTCCGCAAGGATGGACGGAGGGAACCAAGCTTGAAGTTCCTAATTAATGTCGACATAAATATGTTGAATTGTTGTAGACAAGTGAATTCCAGACTTAGTTAAGCTTGACTGACTGGATAATTTGTGTCAGCTACACGACATCCACGGCCGTCCACCCGAACACATGTCAGCGTTTCACTAAAGGACGAGGAGGGCGTTTGTGCACTCGAAGGATTAGAATACCAGACGCCTGTGACAGTTACTATGCAAAGCAAGGTTCAGTGCTTGTTGTAGTAACTGGTGCATTTTCTTTCATATTCAAGTAAAGATTACTGTTATAAATGTATAGTGATTCTTCATTACACTATAAAAATGCACCTGTAGGTACAGTACAAGTCTATCTATCCGGCAAAGTGAAGCAGGATGCAAGGCAGTGGATTATCACCATTACCGTATCCTGAAATGGAAACGCAGAAGGGTTAAAACCTAACTTTATGCGCTGTTAGGGAGAATTCCTTGCGCCGATCAGACCAGCTATTTAACTATAAAGAACAGAATTTGTCGTCACCAAACACAGGAACTTTATAAATATGATCAGAAGCCGGAATGCTTACACACGCAATCATTAATGAAAGAGACTAGCACAAGCTATCTGCAAGATTCAAGATATTGTAGAAGTTATCAGCAGGTTTAGAGTAATAAGAAGTGTCAGTATACCACAAGGACGAGCCTCACATCGCAGGCCTCGTCGAGCCATAGCAAGCAAACTTATGCACAACTTTCGAATGGCTTCTTGTACTGAATCACATTGTTCAACTATTCCTTTTCATGATTCCCCGAATTCGTTTACACGATGTTGTGTTAAACTCCTGGCGCTAAGTCACCACGCGCGACGCAAGGTGCTTGAAGAGCTGAAGCTATGGCAACACGATGTCCCCATGTATATGGAGTAGCCATGGAAACGACACGATTTGTGGATACCTCACTAGACGGCCACCAGTCCGTCTCGGCCACCGGCGCATCCAGTGGCCTCGTGAAAGTTTCAAGGAGAGCGCTGAGGTCGGAGAGCTCAATAGGGCAATAAATATTTTTTTTTGACAGAAGCGAGCAGAAGCCGGCATGCATAAATCAATGGTATGTAGGTTAAGCATGTCGTAAGCACTTTCTGCTGGCTGCGTTCGTAGGCGGTGTGTGCCTGTTTCTTTGCAGCAAGACACATAGCGGCTAATTCGACCGGCCGGTGCCGCACTGGCACAATTCGTCCCCAAGAGGTGAGCTAGTTTGGAGAACGTAGCTGGGTTTACGAAGCATAAAGCAAACAGACATATTAATAAAAATGTTGATCAGACCTGCGAAAGTACGCTTCACGGTCGTCGGGTCTTCCGCTAGTCGTGCCGAGTCCATCAACAGGGCGAACGCCGCCGTGGCTGGGCAAATGAGGCGTAGCTTGCGTTTTCCATATATTTTTTTTTTCATTCGCCTCGCGTAGCGCCATGTGAGTGACCAGCTCCTTGAGAGCGCGTCCTTAGCTGGCATGAAAGGAAGCGAAAGCTATTAGCAGCTGCGTAAGGGGTTGCTTTTCCGTTCGTATATCAACGGGTCGCAATCGACAAAAGCCTGGAGATGCAGTTTTGGTCGCCCTTCCATGGCTGGTGCGTGTTTACTCGCAGGGACGACTCCATTTGTCCTGAACGAGGGTTTTGTCTATGCGACGACTCCTTGGGGAGCACTTCAAGGCTTATAAATATCGCACGCCTGGTAAAGTGCTCCCTGTTTATGATCCATTGAGCTGTCCACCTTAAAAGAATATGCTTTATTTCTCGAACCACTCGAGTAGTCACGGTCTCATAGGCATAGTCTGGTGCTGCTTCTCCTAGTTGGATAAGCAAATGTTGTAAAGGCGTTGCGTGAGTGCGCGCTTTAAACACGTCGTTTCTTTTGCGGATAGAGATAGTGTAGATGGTATAGATACGAGTAGTATGTTGGTGATGCAACGCATTCTACAAATCATGTTGGTAAATTGTCGATGCCTGCTCTTTACAGCCACCACCCGTTATACACAGCGGCATGGGCATGGACACTTCTCGTTTCCTTTTTCCTTCTTGCTCCAATGTATGTTCTTTCCCCTTCCCCCAGTGCAGGTTAGTCGACCAGGCTTAGTAATGGCTAATCTGCCTGCCTTTCATATATCATTACCCATTTTTTCTTAAGCATAACTGCGAGTCGGACTAGTTGGAACAGATTCATCTTAAAACTTTTTGTGCGCAAACAAACAGGGACGAAGAATAGGGGCAACACAAGGACGAGCGCTTGTCCTTGTGTTGCCCCTATTCTTCGTCCCTGTTTGTTTGCGCACACAAAGTTTTAAGATGAAGCATTTTTTCTTGTTATTTGTGCCTTTTCCCTTCCCCACATGTAGGGTCACCAACCGGACGCAACCATAGTTAACTTTTCTCGCCTAAAGCCATCAAAATGTGATATTGCGCGCTTTTTAGCTTGACTATACATATATTCAAACAGCTTCGTTCTTACACCTACCTTTGTTATACATATACTGAAGTAATACATCTTGTAACACTCATAAGACCTCACTTTGGGCCAAGTTCATGTACTGAGACATTATGGAATAAGGTGTAAAAGTTGCAAGAAGAAGTGTCGCAAGATATTCTTTTGTATTGCATTGGAGCACGGAGTGACAGCGTATTTAGCAGTGTTACTAGTGGGGACGCAATGTTGTAACGATCAATTTCTTTTTTTTCCTCATTATTCTTTGCTGTTCATCATTAGCCTGGACGCCGTTGTACCGCCGTTATCACCACCAACAACTTCGTTGCAACGTGCAAAACGTTGTCCTCGTACGCCACACTACTGCTTGTTCTGGCCTCCTCAATAAATGCAAAGACGGCGCCACTCTCATGGTATGTCCGGTATATATAAGCACCTACTCTTCCAATCAACATTCCTCGTTCATTTTTCTCCCCGCCCCTTTTCTCCAGTGTAGAGTAGAAGGCCAGAGAAAGCTATAGCGCAGTCAGACCTCCTCTGCTTTTCTGTATATAAATATATTCCTCTGTGCACTCTAAGCTTCAGCCCGTAAATGAGAGTCTTGTGTTCTTCCACGAATCCTGCGCATTCTAGCAAGTAATGTTTCAAATCACCATGAGCTTGGCATAATGAGCACGTTGGTGAGGGCGACAGTCTTATCTCGTGCGCGATCGCTCGATGATTAGAGCGGCCAGTTCCCGGCTGCACATTCGCAAGCGGGCACGAATTCGATCCCCAGTGGCGCGCGGTGGTGCGCAGTGTCTTGTTCTTCGTCGGGATACGGGGAAGGCAGGGCCGATGATGAGGAACTGGCCTGCCTATGACGACGTACTTGACGACGACGGCGTCACCATAATGAGGAACAGACGGACGAATACTGAAAACCCGGTTCCGAGCTTATAATGGTATAGTCGCGTTAAAAGAAAGGCACAGACATTTAGAGGCTCTTGCGGTGAGCGAGTTCGTCAAGACTTTCTGGCAAAACGCGCGGAATGGTGAAACAAATCATTGCGCACCCTGGCACTCCCGGCGGTTCTGCGGAAATCACGAAGCGCGACGGACACAAAGGGCTCTGCCGGTGGCGGCCCACTCTTCGCTCGCAGCCGCGTGGCAGGGCAAAAAAGAAAAGGAGCTGCACGCTTGTCAATGGAAAACCGTGACGGCTCATAAAGCTCTCACTCTCTTTCGCTTCAAAACCTCGTCGTTGCAGGAGGCCGTGAACGGAGAGAGCGCACGAAGCGTGGAAATTTTCCCCGAGTTATGTAGATTGAGTAACGCCTCGCTTGTCTTCACCCCAACACGAACGAGTGGGCACGCGACGTGTGTCTATTAACTTCAATGCAGGTCTAACCAAGAAAGAAAGAAAACAGCTGCTGGGGCCCCCGTTACCGCAACTCAAAGCCGAGATTTGTCGTGGGACGGTATATACCGGGTGATTTATTATTATTACTATTATGCGCAAAAGTTCTCGTTAGCTAAAAGTTTCATTGTTACAATGTCCAGAACCTTGCGGAAGGCAAGGAGTGAAGGGCGTTGGGCGGGGCCGTCATGTCCCAGTGCGCAAAGAATGCGTATATCTTACGCATTATTCTATTATGACAGCTCATTTTGTGCAGGCGCAAGTACAGTGACGTAGTGTGCGTTTATTGTTCTTTTTTTTTGTAAGATACTGATGATTCAGTAGAAAGTTACTTGCAGTGGTTGGGTGACATAAATTGTTCAGCCATATGGGATAGCAAAGAGCAAAAGAAGAAAGACACGACACTCGGAATATCGCCACATTGCATATAAGTACCCAGACGCGGGCTTATTTTTTTTTTTTTCTTGAGAGCAATTTAAGTCGTCAGAATTAAACATTAAAGGAGATAAAGGGAAGGGAACAGAGGTGAACGGTCGCAGCGAACCAACGATACACCCGGATCACGTCGATTAGCGGGGCGAGAAGTTTTCAAGCGGTTGCTAGAGGGAGAAGGAGCGGAGAAGCAGGCCGCTGTTGGATGTGGCTACGTTTTAAAGCGAAGCTTTGTTTGCGAACCCTCGCAGTTGCTGCTGACTGTGGCTGCTGCTTTGCCGAGTAGCTGCCGCGCTGGGCAAAACATTGAGTGTGTGTGCATATATATATATATATATATATATATATATATATATATATATATATATATATATATATATATATATATATATATATATATATATATATCTGTGTGTGTGTGTGTGCGTGTGTGTGTGTGTGTGTGTGTGTGTGTGTGTGTGTGTGTGCACTGCCCTTAAGATGAAGTGGTGGCCCACCCTGTTCTTTATAGAATTATGCGATGAAACAACAAGGGGTACCTAAATATCTTCACCACAACAAATATACGTCTTCAAGTGCATAATTCCTCTATTAAAGCGAAGCTACTTATGCCTTTTTTCTCAGGTTTATGGCACGCCTGCTTGGCCGGTTTCACGCCGAGCAAAGTGGGCCGATCCTTGAGAATATGCACGAAGTCCGCCGTCACTGGAGAAAGTGGAATCTACGGTTGCGTGGGTACCCGATCATATGCACACTGCACTCACGAAATACATGCGCAAAACCCAGTTTCCTCTGGCGTGGGTACCGGATCACAAGGGGATATAGGGAAATAGGCGAGCTTATGCTCGCGATGACATAACGCCGAACAACCTCGCGGTGTGGCCTGAGACCTATTGATCTAGAGCTGTCAAAGCCGAACATCGAAAACAACGCCGTAATCGGCCGAAAGGATCCATAAGTGGTTTATTACTCTTACCATAAACTATCACAACCACACGCTATAGAGAGTACGCTATACTAATCCGCGAGTCCCAAACACAGCAGCTAACGATGCCATCCAATGCCAAATTGAGAATTAATAGGCATGGAAAACCTGCATGCTAAGTATGTGGTAAATACAGCAATGCGCTACGCACCTACTGGGATTACCCTGGAGCACTTTCTTCTTCGCACTGTTCAATTCCCTCAAACATCCCACCCTTTATTACCTACACCTGGCAGAGCTGGGTGGCTCCACCGCAAAAGCGGAGCCCTATATACCATATGACCATATTTCGTGGCCCTCACCATACACATCAATGTGCCCAGGTACATGGGCTTACCATCAGGACCGGGGACTCAGCTGGACTCCTACAGCGTCGGCTCGGACTAAGAGCCGGTCAGAAATAAAGTATTACAGCGAAGCACCCCGAATCCGATTTTGTGCTGCGAAGGCCGTCATGCGACAGCGTACTCGGTATCATCCAGCAACGTAACTTGCATCAAAGTGCCGAACTACTGCTTTGAAATGTAATCATCATTTATTATAATATAAATTTACCTTGCGTATACTTCATTCGAAAAAACAAAAGCTACGCTGCTTGTTTTCTTTGTCTCTTGTCCCCCCCCCCCTCCTTGAGTAGACCGAATTTACGAAGCTTCTTGTTCTTAAGTACTCTTTGCCATTTTGTCGGCCGCTTTCACTAATATTATGTACGACGTAATGACTGGCTGAAATGTTCTCTCACGAATAATTGTAGCGTAACATTTATTTGTGAACATAGGCCTGCTAGTTTCTGTTTTTCTCGTCTCACTTTACCGGCTTCGCGTCGGAGGTCAGCTTATACGGCTGCTGGGTTCTCGCGGCTGCGGAAGCTGATGGCGTGGTCAGTATCAAATGTCAGCGAGCAACGCCGACTGCGTGGGAGCCCCAAAGCGGCCGTGGGACCAGGACGTCGGTGAGGACGCGCAGGCCGCGACGGCGATGAATCATCACTAAGCACCGCTAGCAAATAGAACTCCAGTATTCCCGAAGGGTGCGAGAACTCACTTATACAATTTCGCTGTCTTTGATGCGTCAGTTGCTGAGGGGGTGAATTCCCAAAGCTTTTCTTTCGTAGGTGCTTTCTGCCGTTGGCCGGCCGCCTTGGCTAATCATACGTCGAGCATCAGGATTGGCTGGAATTTTCTCTTACGAACAGTTACGTTGTAAGAGCTTTTTTGTGAATACGGGCCCAGATCGACATACATCTGCGAAGTCCTTTTTTTTTTCGTTTTTGTGTGTGTGTGTGTGTCTCCTACCGCGTCTTGCCAGACAGACACATAATAGATATGCTGCAAAACGTGGTGCAGAAGATGAATAGTTGTATTGCATTTAATGAACCGCTTCACGAAAAGTTAGATTCACACAGATTGAAACAAGTGCGTTGGATCTAGATAATTCGACCAAAGTGCGAGCGAAGTCTTCTTTCCGGAATCGCTCTTACAGGAAGGTATCCATGCTTACGAACACTGTAGCCAATGTGTTGAAGTTATTAAACAAGAAAGCAAGAAATAAACCGCTTCCCAATCAATCTTACAGTGTCCTTACATGTGCAGATGAACGATGACGAGAAGAGTGTTGTATGCAGAAGAATCTTTGAGGATCAATTGCCTTTGAAATGTCTTTGGTTGTTCCGAGAAATACACTTGTGAACAAAATTTCAAATTTTTCTTGTTACTAGTTTATACAGTTAAAATGTTATGTTTGTTGATCCCTCAAATTGGAAATCAGCATGGTGCATCATGAATTCAGTGCCCCTCACTATAGCCTAGAACGAAAAGAAAGAAACAACAAACAACAAACAAACAAACAAACAAACAAACAAGAAAACTAACTAACTAACTACTAACTAACAAATACTTTAGCGATGTACTGGCGATGGTCCCCAGGACACTGAACGTAAGCATGACTTCAACAAGCATTCGGATTGCATTTTCGTCACGCCTTGAAAAAAATAAAAAGGAAAATGACTCATCGGTTTAAATATCCACAAGGTCGCCTAATGTGCCTAGTGAGCACCCGAGCTTGGTGCTTCTGACCGCCCAGGCATGTCTGATAAAACGAGCATACTATAGAAGTCATTATGGTTCCCACGCCTGCTGCTTCACCAAGGCCCTCTCGCCCGTGCGGCTTGAAAATATAACGTGGAACTTGTTCTGTATGTCCCGAGGCCCTGTCATCTTACCGGCAATGTAGGCACAAATCAAAGTGTAGGCACCACCACCATCACAAGTTGGGTCCGTCATGCACAACGCAGCTTTCCTAGCTGACCTCGACGCCACCCTTGGCTTTCTGATCACGTGGCGCTTGGGCATCGTTGGACGCCAACAAGCGAATTGTAGACGCTCGAGGAAGCGTAAGCGCCGTCTGGAAGTTCAACGAATACTACACGTTCTCCGAGTCACAGCGCAAAACGCTCCGAGAATCCGGAACGGTCGCAACAAGTCTCTCTCTTAATCGCTCTTGAATGACTCTATGCGCAGAATGGTATCCATATTGAATGCATTAGCCTCACGTCCTGTTCTTTGATTGCATCGAGCGCTACATTTCGTAAAATCAGCTACACAATGACTACATGTACACTCCCAACTAGGCGGCCCCGGATCATCAGCAAAGCAATTTGCGGTATTCCGATACAGGAATAGACGGTGACATCAAATTTGAGAGCGCCAGCGAATATCGATAGAATGCCTTGTAAGGGTACAAAGCACAAACTTGCCCACTAACTATAGCACGATCGGACGCTGACCTACACTAATTGTGCGCGGCTGAGCGCGCAGCCGCACCTTGTCGGAGGCTCCGCTGCTGCTCCTGCACCTTTTCCGACGCCGCACTTTTGCTCAAGAGTAGAAACTGAAACAAAGCAGGGAGCACTTGTATCGGCTGTTTTACAGGGCCCATTTCAAACGTATACATACGCCCATCGCTGCTCCGTGCATGGCGTACTCGCCGTTCAACGGAACATTATTTCGTCGTTATATTTTTCGTTGTTTCTTTTTCATTTTTCTTTGTCTGCCGCTGCTCACTCGCATACGCCAGCGGCCGCGGCGTCCGTGGCCCGGCGAACCCGAAAGCTCGGCATGCCGCGATTTCCGCGTTGGCAGATTGAAGGTTGTCCTCCTCCGGCAATCTCGCACTTTGAAAAAAAGTTTGGCTCGAGTGGTTGCTGGCGTGCACACGCGTGCGTGCCGCACATGCGCACGTTACCGGCAGAGAGAGCGGGACGATGCGTCGGCGGCGACCTATTGTGCCAGGCCAGTAGCGATTCTGCGATGAAGCTGCTGCGAAATGACGGGTCACTCGTCGCGGATGCGTCACGTTATGTCCTCTCGGCGCCCAATCGTCGACATGTAAAGAACCTGCACGGTATATTTAACCTGTTTACAAGTGACTGCACGGTGGCGACTATGCGTTTAACGTCTCCAGATCTTGAAAACCTTATCAATCTCAATCGAAGGTGGCAATTTCCGTTCTTTAAGGAAGCGTTTCTCATTATTTCTTGTTGTCTGCAACGTGGCCCTCTTCCTGTAACTAAACCTAGCCGAGGTGTTCCTGGAGCTTCTCATACGAGGCGCATGGAACACTAGATTTCTTTGACAGCTCGATGCGGGGCAACCTTATAGCATAGGCTGCGGCTGCGAACAGATATCTCAAAAATGTATTCCTACCTCATACACGTGGCTGGTACAACTGCTTGCAGCGTTCCCAGTTGAGAAAGAATCTTCGATTCGCTGTTTCGATTCACTGTCAGCATCTCAATATATAGGTCACCATCACACTGGGGTGAGTAGATAGGGCACTGTCAGCAATTACAGTCACCGGCTTTATGAAAGTTACTACTGTAGTCCGACATATGGACATTCATGAAGCGTAGCAAGACAGCCTATGTTCGCTTTGGGGTGAAAACGTTAACCAGTTTAGCTAGCAGTTCATGTTGTCTATACCTAAGTGTCACTTTCGTGGGAAACCAAGATGTCTTCTTAGCAGGAAAGATTTTTTTAATACGTAAACTTTGCATGCAGACGATCACCTTCAAACCGTTGGTAACTGCTCACTGCTATAGAACTCTGAACTTACCGCTCGAACTTGGATGGGTTGCTGTTTACCTCTACAGTCACTTTTGACTGTGCTACATGGCTTTGCCTCTTGCGTGCGCAAGCGCCGCCCGAAATATACGTAGATATTTCACGTTGTGATTCCCCTGCCACATTATAAAGCCACGAGCATGATCTTCTATCTAGCCTATTCCATCTTTCATTTCTTCCGTTACTGCTCCCGTAGAAGCAGGCTCACAACTGTTCAATTTAAAGATAGCGAAATTATGTGCATTTTGCTGCGTACGGTCACGGCCATGATGTGAGCTTCACGCTAGGCGTGAGGTGAGCAAAACATTGCTTTGGCAGCCGCCTAGTGTATGGTAAGAGCGTAGGCGCTAACCCTGCCGACAAAGCTTCGACCAGGTGCATGTAGCTTCGTGTAAGCGATTTCGTTCGCGGTACACAATGCAACAAAGTCATTAAAAATTTACAAAAACCATTTGTAATCTAATGAACGGAAATACAATTTACTGCTACATCCCATTGCTAGATACTGACAGGGAGAAAAAGGATGTATATAAAGGCAGGGAAGTTAATCGCAGATAGTTAACCACGGCCAAAAATGACCATCCGGTGTGTATACTGGAGAACAAAATTGATTGACAGATTGATATACTGATATATAGATAAATAAATTGATTGATTGATTGATTGATTGATTGATTGATTGATTGATTGATTGATTGATTGATTGATTGATTGATTGATTGATTGACATGTTGTAAGGGGATGGAAAGCGAGGGGTGAACAAACGAACTAAATCACGAACATAATTTAGCGGTACCCACCGTGGTTACTGAGTGGCTATGGTGTTGGGCTGTAAGCACGAGGTCACGGGATCGAATCCGGGCCACGGTGGCCGCCTTTCAATGGCGGTGAAATACGAAAACACCCGCGTACTTAGATTTAGGTGCAAGTTAAAGAGCCCCAGGTGGTCGAAATTTTCAGGAGTCCCCCACTACGCCGTGTCTCATGATCAGATCGTGGTTTTGGCGCATAAAACCCTTAATTTATTTTTTTTAAATCTAGTGTACTAGGCAGCATTCTCAAGTCCCATTAGGTATAGCCCCCTTGAGCTTTGGAATTTGAGCGGCTCAGATATAGGAGTTATCAACTAAACGACAGAGTAATAGAAAAATTATACAGTTAAACGGCACCAGTGTTTAAACACGGACCACAAGGACGATATATGACTTCTGCACGCGGCAATGGAGAACAAGCGAGGCTTCCTTGACTGGCTGAAACAAGGAAGGAGCTTCCGTTTAGCGTGTACCCAAAAATCTGTGACGCAATGTCATCAGGACCACACACAACTTTCTTTCTTACTTTGGGTAAACGGGCCTCCTGGGCCAACTATGTGCCAGGACGTGTATTGGTTCACCAAACTCACATCACAACAGTGAACAGGTGAAAGGAATTGTGAAAATAAATGCGTTCATACAACCTGCATGATTGCTAATTTCTTCGGTAACGGCATTGGTCGTCGCTGTAATCATTTTCGTTTGGGATACCAAGCTTCTGCATCTGCATCGGGCCCCATGGTGTTTACACCACTATTGCATCCTTTGGGGCAATGCTGTAACTGAGACAGAGCTCGCTTGGTGCACGCATCCGGTTGGTACGGCGCCCCAATATACGCAAGAGAACAATGAACGACGGCGCCTAACCTTACTCTTTCCTTTCTGTTTGCTTAAGTGGTGGGCAAACGAAAATGATGTTAGCGTTGATTATGGATTCAGCATTTTCTATTATCATCTCAGTCTAAATAAGGTGTGCGGGTGACGTTCTATTGCCATAATCTGTGCTTTTTACATATATGAAGATCGCAAATGCAGACGGATGACTCTTTCCACGTGAAATGAGTCAGCCTGTCTGCTGCGGATAGCGGGCCTATAGCGGATGTTTGGCTATAATTATAACATTCGTTATTAATACTGAATTTTTGAAAACAAGTGAGCAGCGAACGACATTATGGCTAATTTATGTCCTAACGCCATGCACATGCGTTTTGCATTGAGAAGCTCGTTCTAGCTTGTCCCGAACACACCCGAAAGGAAGCCTATGTCTCTCTCCCGGCTCAAGATGGGAGGACTGTTAATCGAAACTGAGGCGATCGAAGCCGGGCTTTTGGCAAAAAAAAAAGAACGAGATCTCCGACAAGCATGTGGGAGTTGGTGGCATAACTGTAGACAACCTGTTGCTTTAGACTAATGTCAAATCGCAAATAAGCAAAGGAAAACATGATAACCGACCAGCCCTGGCTTAGCATATGTGATATGCTATGTACTGTATCCCGAACTATCTCGAATTATGCGCTGTAGATATTCGCTGTAATTGCTCTTACGACATCCCTGATACATTATCATCAATAAAGGCTGCTATAATTTAGTATACCTTCTAAAACTATGAACTAGCATATTGAATTTATTGTTGTAATTAATGGAGAAATATGCCAAAACAAAAAAAAAAAGATAAGGAATGCAGGAAGCGAAGTTCTTCTCTCGACGGTACGGTTTACTTTAATTTTGATCTCATACTAAAGAAACTAGAAAAAATTAACCGAAAAGGTCAGCATCATTCACCTCTAAAAAAGTACTGGAGCCGTCTATGCCAAAACTTAAAACACTTGAACTTGCAATTTAAACTTGGAACACTCGAAAACTTAAACTTGCAGTTCATTCCTCATTGTAACTTTTCCGCTGGAAAGACCTGACAACTTTTCTGCTGACGTTTCACCTGAACGGCGGGAATCATAATTAAGTTATGTCGGCTAGAGGGCTCTTGCGAAAGCCTGCCCCAGCAGATTTCACAAATTTGCGACGCAACTCCTGGAGGTTGCATAACACGTAAAGGTCTGTCCTAAGCCGGAGAGGTTTAGAAACGTGCACGTCGAACTGGCTACTGCTTGACGACTGCCTATGTTGCCTCCTTTACCTACAGAGCTCCATGCGGGAACATAACTTTTTTGTTCTGCTTTTAGCGATGGTTTCATAAACGCATGTGCAAAGATTGTTGCTGCTCTACAGAAGATATTTATAGCTTCTTCGAAAGCACAAAAGCATGCGCAAAAATACGCTTTTTGAATATAAAAACATTCATCATATGTACAAATGCACGGTGCTCTGTAACGATGCCGTTACTTTTCGTTTCCTCAGGCACAACAATGCTTGGAATTGTAAACGACATATATTTTCTGTAAGTAACTGCTGTTGGGTTTCTGTCAATAAATGAGGATCCTTTAAAAACAATAAAAAAAGTTTATGACGTAATTTAGTCATCGCATAACTCATACAGCTGGGTGGCCTTTGATTTTTCATGTTTCATTAGGTGCATGTAACTGAACATGACAAAAAAACATTTAGTCTTCTTTGATGTTTCATTTTTTATCAGTGCATATGAGTCGAATGCATCACGCGAATTGCAGCAAGGATAGGCAGATGAACATTTATTGAACAAATGCATACTGAGATATAGAGGGTGTTTTTTCTTAACCATACAAATCTTTTTTATATTACCTGTGGCAGAATGCACAACCCTAGTCATTGACCTGGATTACGCAAAGAGGCGGACATTACTCGTATGGTCAATTGAAATGTACAATCGACTAATTAACAAACAATCACTAATTCACCTTTTGTGAATTAATCTACTGCTTATATTGCAATTTACGAATTGTAGCCGGTGGGTTTTCAAGGTGTATCCACTTGGAACGAATTTTCAGGATGGCACCATGCAGTTTCGGGATAATGATTCTAAATGTGTGCAAGGAAATACGTAGGTGTTCCCAGTTACTTTTGTCCTTCAATGCATAAAATGGCGGTTTGTTGAAAAAGAAAGCAGACCGGTGCAAGAGTGCATTTTTGCCGCAAGTTTCACAACGCATATCTCGAAACCCGTGCGATCCTTAAAAGTCTACATGCCTTGCAAACTCACCGACTACAATTCGTAATTTACAATATGCACCGTAAAGTGACTAACTTAAATGTAATTAGTGAATGTTAATTAGTTTATTATACATTTCGATTTCACATGCGACTAATGTCTGCCGCTTCGAGTAACCTAGCTTAAGAACTACAATTGCGCTATCTGTAACAGGCGATTTTTAAAAATGCTTTTTAGTGTAAAGAAAAGCCAATCGTACATAAGTTGACCAAGGTAATCGGGCCCAAATTGCACAGGGGCCACAACGCTATCTTTCTAAAGTCGACAGGTTGACAAATTGTGTGCTAAAGCTTATAATTAAAAGTTCTATAATCGAAGTTCTAAAACCTTTATTATTCGACCTTAAGGTCGAATAATAAAGGTTTTAGAACTTCGATTATTACTCGAAAACGCGAAGAGATCCTTTACGGTTTCTTGAATATTGCCAAGGGCATTCTGATTGCGGTGCCGTTTCCGTTCCCGTCTACAAGCGTTATGGCGATCTGTAACCACCATGGATGTCGCAGCTGCCACAAATGCATGTGGAAATATATAAGGTATGAAGACGGAATGCGATGTTTCGCCCTTGATTGTTTTGCAGTTAGGTTTGTGTCGACCACACAAGAAGCTTATTGACAAATAATCAATTTTTACAGATGAGTGTTTCATTCAAGGTAGCTAAGCGCACGCCGTGGTTGTTCTGGCCCTATAGGTCAATGAAGTCTATTCGAGATTTCTCGCTCGACATCATTTTACAGGGTGTTTCAGCGAACACTTTCAAATTTTTTTAAAGGTTGGCTGTGGCAGATAGCTCAAATTATAGTTTACGAGCCAGTCTACTCGAAGCGCCGGACACTACTTGCACAAATAATTGAAGTGCAAAATTGGCTAATTAACAATAATTCGCTAATGAAATGTTTAGCTAATTTTCTTATGACCCCTATTGCAATTCACAAATTCTAGCAGTGGACTTCGCAAGGTGGATCTACTAGGAGCGAATTCTCAGGACGGCACCAGTTTGGAGATATCGATTCCGGAACTTTGCGGAGAAATGCATTAGCGTTCCAGTTACTTGTGTGCTTCAGTGCATGAAACGACGTTTTCTTAACAAATTAACGGGAACGCCAGTGCATTTCTCCGCAAAGTTGGGAATTTATATCTCGAAACTGGTGTCACCTTGAAAATTCTTTCCAAGTAGATCCGCCTCGCGAATTCCCCGGCTATAATTTGTAAATTTCAATATGGGCCAGAATGTAATTAGTTAGAAACTTAATTAGTAAAGTTTTATTATTAGTGGATTTTGCATATCAATTTTTTGTGCAAGTATTGTCCGTCGCTTCGAGTAGACCAGCTCATCAACTAGAATTGTGATATCTGCCACAGGCAACATTTAAAGATTTTTGAAAGTTTGCTGAAGCACCCTGTATGTAAGCAAGGCTATGTGCCTTACCGGACGAAACGAAGTCGATTTTCCGAACTAACACGCCACAAAGCAAAGCATAGTCTGCTTAAACTCAAAGCCAACGCTTGAGCTTCCCGGCATCATTCAAGTCAAGCGCTGATATAATGACATTATTGCTCAATATGTCATTGTGCCCTATGTTTAACATGTGCACACCGCGGCATTTCCTGGCCATAATTAATTTTGGTGGGCATTCTTTTGACACGTTATGTGGGATCGTCTTCAACAATGGTGTTTTACGTGCCCTAACCGAGCTCTGCTTATGGGACGCGCTGTAGTGGGGCACTCCGGGTTAATTTTGACCACCTAGGTTTCTTTAACGTGCACCCAAAGCACGGTACACGCGTGTTTTCTCATATCGTCCACGTATAAATGCGGCTGCCGCGGCCAGTATTGGATCCCGCGACCTCGGGCTTAGCAGCGCAACGCCAAAGCCACGAAGCCACCACGGCGCGCTTTGTGATCGTCTTCAATAGGCTGCTCAGAGACAACCGCTCGCGACTGCGCTATCTCACGCTGATGACCGACTAATGATAGAACAAACCAATTTGGGATCTGAACATCCTCAGTCGTCGCAGCCTAGACTCATGAAGGTATTGCTGCAATTCTTAAGGACGACAAACCTGCGCGAGCGGCTTTTAGCATTATTTGATTTTCTTTGTGACCCTGTGCTGTGGCCGTGCACTCTAATGGTGTGCATTTGCTCTGTGCGTTTCTCAGACCCAGTGGTGCACGCTTGTGTGTATAACAGTGGGGACTGCGACCTTATTTCTTCCTTCTCCTCTTTCAATACTCTTTCGCGCTTCCCCAGTGCAGGGTAGCCTACCGGGCTCAGCCTGGTTAACGTGCCTACCTTTCCAATATGACTTATCTCTCTCTCTCTCTCTCTCTCTGTTTCCTCCGTATCTATCGCTTGCCGGTCCTCAAGGCAGTTCCATTCATTTTCATTTTTTTTCATTTATTTACCTTAAAGACCCCACTAGGGGGTATTACATAAGGGGTGGGTGTACATAAAAAATAAAACAATCAAATTTGTGACGACAGGTACTCAGTCACATTGGCAGAAAAAGATGATGGACAGGTGAGAACGACGATATTCCGAGGAAGGCTGTTCCAGTCTTTGGCTGCACGAGGAAAAAAAGATGCTGAAAAATTAACAGTTCTCATACGTGTACGGGAAACTTGCAGTTGGTGACCAGTGCGAGGAGATATGTATGCGGGTGGTGTTATGTAAGGGGCACTGTTAAGTGATGAATGGTAAAGCTTATAGAATAGACAAAGTGTTGCTATGCGTCGGCGGAGGGATAAAGCTTGCAGCCCAGATTCCGCTTTGAGGGCGGTAACACTGATTTCGTGAGAATAAGATGAGTGAATGAATCTGGCGGCACGATTTTGTACCGCTTCAAGGTCATCTACGAGGCATGCTTGATGTGGGGACCATATGGGTGACGCATACTCTAGTTTTGAACGGATAAGTGACTTATAGGCTAGTAATTTAACTTGTTGGGGAGCGTTACGAAGGTGACGTTTCAGAAAACCGAGAGTTCTGAACCGGCAGTTAATGAACTTTTGGGCTTCTTGAGGGCGACTGGCCTTTTCGAACGTCTTTGAATGCGTGACTTCGTTTGCACGTGTCCACGCATTCACATCTCTACTTCCTTTCTCTTATTTCTACATTCCCTTGTTCCCTTCCCCCAGTGTAGTGCGGTCAACATTATGCATTTCAGGTTGTGAAATTCCAGCCGTTTTCGAACACGGCTATTAGAGCTTTCAATAGGGGCAGGACTGCCCAACAGGCTGCGAGAATAATTAACATAAGACAAACAAATGTTACACATTACATTTATTAGTTCACGGCGCACCTTGGTTCTCTTGATGACATTCCTGTCAATCCAAATGAATCGGCCAACAGCGTCGCCCGCGAACTTACAGACCGGGCCGCTTCTACATACGGCTTTGATTCTGCTGGATTGGAGAAGCTGCAGAGAGATGCGCTCATTACATGCAATGAAATGACAAAACATTACTACATGGGAAGGAGGGAGTTTGCACCCCCTCACTATAGGCTAAACAGAGCACAAGCAGTGGCACTTAGGCAATTCCAAACGCAGTCATATTATTCACCTGCACAAATGAAGGAATGGTATTACATTGCAGACATGAATATTATATGCAAAGCATGCAAAAAGGAGATATGCACGCTTGAACATATGCTCTGGGAGCGTGGGTCGCTCGGCCCTGGCATTTCTTGGAATCGGTTTTTAGGAATGATTGGATCCCACGATCATATCCCTCAAGTCCTGGCTGTCCAGTACGGCCGTGATAGGGCTAGGAGGCTTGACCTCCTGGTCCAAACATGGGACTAGCCAGGCAGGTGCCAACATCTTGTACAGGACCAGAATAAAGTTTCTCTCTCCTCCTCCTCCTCCTCCTCCTCCTTGGGAAATTCATGCTATTTCTTTTTCCTTTCTATTCTCCTCCTGTACAGTTCTCCTTCTTTCGACCACCTCCGTCCCTATAATGCAAGGTAGCAAACCAAATCTTTTCCGGTTAACACCCTTTTTCCGTCTCCTCTTATCTCTCTTTTATTCATGTTAGTTCTTTTAGTAAATGACCAGGCAGCCTTAATGGCAAGACGTTCTCATGAACACGGCAATTAATGCATCATTCGTTCCTCTGTTCATGACATAAAGCGCCTATGAAAAGACTTTTTGTGAAACTATCGTTGACGCGTTCCAACGTTGTTGAAACACGTCAAATTCAATTATCTGCGCATTAAAAAGGATCATGAAAAAGATAAAGCATGAAAAACATCAATTACCTGCGCCTTTAACCACCAAATGTTATTCAGGGGACGAATTCACAAACATTTTTGTTCATAAATGCTGCTTGCCAGTGAGCGACCGCGTTCGCTAATGATATGCCCAGCTTCATGATTGGGTAGCATGAGCTCTTGCGAACAGCTATAGCGTTCGGCAACATATGGAGCCGCACCGCACTTACTTAACTAATGCAGTAGAAGCTCTTCGAAATCGTTCACTAAGCTTCCTAATATCGCAATATGGTGCTTACCCCAGCATTACCTATGTTAAATTATCCCTTGAATTCAACCCATTCGCGCATCGCCGCAAGATAGTGGACTACGTTTGTTGAACCGATTACGATAATTTTCCAAAGCTGCACTGGGAGATACTGACTCCTTCAGCCAGCACATCACTTCAACCTTTCAACTCTTGTGCAAAACTAAAGCTTTTAATAAATCATTTTTAGCTAGTCCCACAGAACAGTGGAATAAACTACCTGACATAATTGTCAGTGAAAGTAGTCTGCTAATATTCGGGTATCTCCTCACACTTCCCTCGTTCATTTACTACTTGTTCATTATGATTACTGCGGTGTATTAATTTATTTTTGTGTGTTCCGCCAGCATTGTCGTTTTACTTAAATATTTTCGTTAAATAATTTGCCTCTTTTGGAAGGTTGCATGCTGCTTTTGTTTTGTCCTGCATATTGCACTCGCCTCCACCCTCCCCCCGGTATGTAATGCCCCGACGAAATGTAATTTCCTTGCGACTATACGGCCCATTTGTACGGAAGTTTAGCATGTGTCACTAACTTGTCTACTTTATGCCCAGCACAGGCGAGAACAGGGTGCCACCCTCAGAGCGTCAGAGAATTGTACGCTTTCTTTAGGAACGACTCTACAGCTCTCCCAAGGAATGCAGTGTAAATACGTTGTGCTTGTGTTCTGCCATCCCCAGTGACACGTGCGAATAGCTGCAAGCAAGTAACCAGTGGTCTTGATGATTATCAAGCCTGTATATTATCTCGATTTTTACAATTATAAATTGTATGCATCAGACTGCAGTACGGCTACATGTTTTTTTTAAGATCGCATCTTTGCTGCGTGTTAGAGAGACCACGGCCATGTACAGTATGCGTTATTGATTCTAAGAACTATGTAGGTATTTCTCCCTGCCTAAGGGCATTCCATGGTTCGTGCACTACACTAAAAATGTGCCCTGTCAAAGACATCTTGAATATGCACGTGGTCCTACATGAACTAAGCGTGCCATAAACTGCACTGTCTCATGCATCGGGCTGAGAGTATGATGTCTCGGAAACTTCCAGGAGACTCATAAATCTCTTGAATATTTTTGAAGTTATGCAAATCCAAGACTTTATAACGAGTCAAATAACAAATGAAATAAATAAATAAATAAATAAATAAATAAATAAACGAGCCAAATAACTGTTACCACTGCTGGAAGGTGTTACCTGTTCATTGCATCGATAGACACTCCTCTACGTTCTGTGCTGCCCCTGTCAGCTCATTTGCACCTTGCACAGCTGGTGCAATTTAGGAGAGATGGAGCGTCAAATCATGACATTACTGACACGTCCCCCCCCCTCCCCATAGTAATATATATTTAGAGAAAAACAAAAGTTTAATTTCACTGTGGGCACACCGCCAACAAACAAGCGATCAAAATTTCTGTGCTCGTGAGCTTGAACGCGCCTGATTTGCAAGGTTGGATGTGGCCACATGTCATTTATCAATAAACGTTACCTAATCAAACACACGGCGCATTCGCTGCACAGGTGAGGCGTTAAGGGTTTCACCAGTGAATCTTCATGTTCTGGCGCGCATGCTATGGAAAGCTTCGGTTTGTACTTACTGAGGCGCTTTGAACGAATCAGTGCAAGAAACGTAGATGCCCCAAACTGTTTTCTAACAAAGAACGCAATTCAATCCATAGTTGACATCTGTCCCCTAATGGTACATTCGACTTGTCGCCCGCTCTACATTCGGCTGGTTAAGATTGAGCGCTCGGGACACATTCGTCTGTCTAATTTAGAGCGCCGAGCTCTAGCTCAGAGCGCTCGAAGGCGCATGCACCTTCAACCTGGAAGCGCGACCGAGATCCCAGTGAAACTCGATCACGAAGCTACTCCGAGCATCTAGCACGCTCGGCTGGGCTTTCTCTGGCTCCAATCTCAAGGTAGCTTCGCGTCGCTGAAAACCGAGCTGGAGCGCGGTAGGAACTAGTCGAATGTACCATAAGAGCTACAACTACTCGCAGCCTTGTTGTGGCAATGTCCCTGGGAAACTTTCTGCGAGATTGGTCTAGTTATTTCGTAACAATCTAAAGTGTTCGCAGAGAGTAACGTATGCAAAAAAATTTGTCACGCTCACGTAAAACAAAAGGCCAAATAGGTAGTACATTCCCCTCCATGAGCCTCGAAGCTTCAGTTCGAGAAAGGGTGTAAAAGCGATAAATTTTGGGGTTTTACGTGCCAAAATCAGGATCTGATTATGAGGCTTGCCGTAGTGGGAGACTCTGGAAAATTTTGGATTACCTGGGGTTCTTTAACATGTACCTAAATCTAAGTACACGGCTGTTTTCAGGTTTTGCCACCATCGAAATGCGGCTGCCGCGGCCGGGATTTGATCCCGCGACCTCGCGCTTAGCAGCTGCACACCATAGCCACTAAACAACCACGGCATGTTTAAGCAGCCCAGTGTTGATGGTTGAGAGCTCAGGGATCCACACGAGCTGCATAGAAAGGTTTTGTTAGTCACCTGGTTGAGCTTCCTGGTATAGGCAATGGTAGAGCGAGAACTTTCATGCGAAACACAAAACTAGCCCAACATGTCATCGCCTTGTCTTGTACCACTTGATCTTTACTTTATTGTATGCTCGTATGCCCATCAAAACACGGATGAGTCACAGGAAGCGGTCTTCATTTCTATCTGTTGCGTGCGATGACACACGGGAAAACCTCGTGGGTGGACGTCAAGGGCGGCCGAGTGTCTTTTCCTGGAAGGAAGATGATGCGTTACACTGACTGACTTCCATAACCTATTACACTCCGAACGTCCTTGCGCGGGAACTGTACAAGAAGTGTACAGCAGAGAAGGTCATGTTGTCGACGCCATCGACGCACTGCGGGACCTTAGAGCTGTGAGAGCGGCTTTTTGAGAAAAACGATTAATGCACCTTGACAGCAGTTCCGTCCGCGCTAATGACGAATGTGGAGATGTTCAAAAGCGTCATGGGGGGCCCCTTCCCCTCTCTTGTGAAACTATTTTTTCTGTGTGTGAGTCTGTACTTCTAGATTTCGATGTTGGATTATTTATTGTTATAGCACGGCTGACTCATAGCTATAGCTGAGTGATAAGTCACACGTTTGAAGTCACACGAAGCGCACATTAACTGCAAGATCTCGTGAAAAACTCATTTTGCCCTGCGGTGCGCAGATTGTCATACATTTACAAAAACATTTCGAAGGCATTAAGACAAGCTGCGCGTAAAAAGTGCGCTGAAAGAAATAGAAAGCGAGCGGAATGCTGACAGAATGTAAAAATGACTTTTGCAGAGGTGATACGAACACTCTCTTGACCAAAGCACTGCGGAGCCATTTCAGTTGCCACCTAACAGAATGGGAAATAGCTAACAAGGCTCCCAACAACTATTTGCCAAAGTACGCCCTGTTTTTGTAACGCTTCAGAGGTTGCTTGACGCATGAGTGATTAAACTTAATGAATGAGCTCTTATAATTCTTGACTATAGTCAAGAAAGCAGTAACATTCTAAGCTCTTTAGAAAGTCACCAAAGAAATGAAACAGCTTGCCTGGGGGTAGACAAACTGTTTTCGTTTTAAAAGTGTATTATATTTATTTTCAGGATAGACAGTGGCAAAGAACACCATCTATAGGGATTAAGCAAGAGTCGCTAATAATTAATAGACTGCCCATGCACTGGTGCATCGCATCTAGCCGTGTAGTCAGGAGCTGCTTTAAACCCTTATGTTTTGATGGAGTGTGAAACGGAACACAAATAAATATTGGTAATAAGAGAACTTGCTGCAAAAGCAGGGCAAATTGTTTCAGATATGTGCAAAAGCAATCAGCACCGATGACACGACAGTTTGAAGAGAATTGGTGAATCTTTTAACTTTATCACGTTTTCACCGCCGCGATCACTGCACTGATAATTGATTGCTTACAGCATACCCTGACGTTGTGGTAGAGATGCCTGCTGGAACATGAATGTGTACTGCTGCGCTGTAGCAGTATATTATGACCAGGGCATAGCAGTAAATCAGCACGGCTCTCTGCACTTCTAAAAAGTGTTCCCTGCCCACTGCAATGATCTGAATACAGCAGCCTAATGCCATGGACAAGATGTGGAAGTGGGACCGGGCGCTCGATTATATGCACTCTTAAATGTACACCCTTCGGGTGGTATCTTGCCACATAACGATAATCGTCATCTGTCTTGCTTGCGCTTCTTGGAAACGTTGCGCTCGCTACTTTTCTGTCGAGAATGCTCTGTCATGCTGATAACGCGCATGCCATTCGTGACTTGGAATTACCGGGCTCGCAGCGTGAAAGGACGGACGTGCGGACAAGGCAGATGACGATTATTGTTGTGCGGCAAAATACGACCCAAAGGGCGTACTTTTGTTTAAGGGCGCGGTCTCGTATATTACTGCATGTCCGAGTCATGTGTTTTGGCATTCATACTCTGTCCCAACTTCACCTATGTTCGTGAAATTCGGAGCTATCAAAATTTTTCCTGATCCGCTCACATTCGAATTCGTGAAATTATTCCATATTCAAATATGAAAATATTGCCACCTCTTTTTTTTTTCTTTCCGTTTCTTATATTACGCATGGGAGTCTCGCTAAGTAAAGGCGTTGACAGGAAGTGCAAGAGGAATCAGAAAACAAAAACAGCGCCAACGCAATGTCAAGGCCGGGGCAAGCAACTGCTTCGCAAACAAAAGACCACGCGCGAATCAGGTGCACCGTTGTCTTTTTCGCTTTTCTTTAACTTTGGTTTTGTTTGTTCTTGTCTTATCTCCGGAACATCTTTCTGTCAATGGGAATGAGAGTAGCCCACATATATATATATATATATATATATATATACGCGGGAAAGCCTTTTTGCCGCTGCAAGTATGAGGCAAGCATCCGCCTCCGCTCTTTCACCGTCGATAAATGAGCAGCATGCAGGCAGGAAAGTGGCACATTCGCATGCGACACAATCAGGCAAAATCCGGCAATGTCGCGCCCTCGTTTCACTTCCAATTAGTTGCAAGCCAAACGGAGTCGCTCCCTGCTCACCTCTTTTCCGTTCTAAGGGCACCTCGTGACAGTTACACGGGAAGTGCGAGGAGGAGCGAAAGGTGTCGATCGTGCGCGTGGCTCAGCATTTAAGCGATCGATGTGTACGTACTGTGAGAAGAGGCGATAAATAACATCTTTCGAGTGTTCATATGTCTTCAATATCACCGCGAACATGAGTGATTGTGTTCCTGCTTGTTTCGAGGCTTGACTGCGTATTTGACTGTCATTAATTAAATGAGTCATTCATTCATTTGGTTTAACGTGACAAAGCAATGATATTATTACTTACTTCATGGCGGAGTACCTGGACGCGCTTGAAAGCAATGGCACTTCTTTAACGAGCAGTGATAACCAATTTCACTGCGTTCGTTATAGTGACAGATAGATTTAGCTTGCGGGTCAGGCGGAGATGTTGGAAGTGTGAACTTCCTGCTATTCCATTTCGCTTCAATATTAAATAAAGCGCTATGTGTGATGTAGGTTACTCGAAAAATTAAAGGTGATTAACATAAAGAAAAAGAACGAAGAAAGAAATAAAGTATTTGTACAGTACCGGAAACAAACAAGAAGAGACAAAGAGCGCATTCCGTGTGTCGCTCTTTTCTGTGTGCTTCCTCTGAGCGCTGGTGCTCTAGAATTTGAAGTAAGAAGCAAAGTGGACGAGCTGATTTATCGATTAAGTGCACCTGTTGAAATCTACGTGAAGTGAAGCTATATTGTAGCGGGTAAGGATAGACTATAAGCAAGTAAATGCGACGCATACAATTGTCTTTATTTTCATTTTCCGGAACGAGTAATCTCATGCAATCTTTGCGAACTGCACATGCCACAATTTAAATATCACGTAACTTTAATTACGTTCATGCACTACGCGCACTTCACAAGCTATGCCGAAGTGCGACCGCCAATTGAGGAGCACGCACACTATGACACGTCGGTGATGTTTGATCCTTGTCGGAAGAAGATTGGCGTGGAGTGGTGCATGCATAGAGAACGACACACAATATGCCCTCAACGTTAGATATTCAAATGTGTAGATAGCACATACGCAGTGACTCGAGAATGGGGGCCGGCCAAATATAAATATTCGAAAAGAAATTCTTGAACATCATGCGCTATTCATATGAGAGTTCTGTGTGCGTTAGAAATGCCCATGATGCTACATTGTATGTATATGCTTATGTTGTTATTGTGTTGTGATTACGCACAACAAAGGTGCCCTGCACTAGCACTACTTTGGAGCTCAACATTCATTGCTTAGATTTATATAAGCTATATAAGGCTTCCCTTTGAAGATAAAGCTCAAACGCCTGATGCAGATTGTTTGCGTTTTGAAGCTAGGTTACAGGAAACAAAATAATTCCCATAGAAAACTACGCTTTCTTTGCAATGTCTGCAGAAGGTGATGTTACACGAATAGTCTATGAAGTGAGCGCAAGACTCGCAATAGTTCTGAACATGACGCGCATTTTTCTCTGCAACTCCTCTTTTGGGCAATAGATCGCTTTCTCCAGATCACCACAAGCGCATGATGATGAGTCAGGGCGCCTTATTTTGTGTAGGAGGTGATTGGTGAAAGCTACATCTCGCCGAAGTCGATTAAACAAAGTTGTTGCTTCTGTCGGTAAGTTAACAGAAAATCTGGATTTTAGTACATGATGCACTGCATAAAATAGATCCTTTTGATGCATTTTCGTACAACGTTGTCGAAGGCAAATTAACGGAAAGTTTCTTCCCGATGTGTATTAAGTCGTGACTTTCACTGTGCACTGTCTGCGGGAGTACTTGGGCTGGCAACATAGTAAATTACAGGTGTGTGCTGACAGCGAAGTTCTTAGCAACATTTTCAAACCTGTAGCTACTATGAGCAAAGGAAAAAGAAAGCTCACCATCCCGGTCCAGCGAAGCTGTTGATAGCCAACACTACAACTGCTGAGGATGGTGGGCAATGCTTATTTGCTTTAGAGTAATGGTAGTAGTGCTATTTTAGAGTAATGGTAGGAATGTGAGTTTCTGCCGCCGCACAAGGCAGTGCTGTAGCAACATTGCAATCAGTTGCTAACCTGGTTATATTACATACGAGAGGCTAAAGACGTCACACCCCACGTCGCAAGCCGGCGTCGCCGCGGCAGCTTGCACAACAGTAATCTTTTCTGGGAAATGTATGCGGCAGCGCTACGTATTTACTGTTCGGTATGTTGTATGCGCGATTACAAATAATGTATGCACTCTTTTCTGAAGAGTAGGCAGGCGTTGTGCCCCTTCCGGCTGCGGTTGCCAGCCTGCTCCTCGCCTTCCCTTTCCTGTCAAATGTATATATGTTTTTAAAACATATAATAATAATAATAATAATAATAATAATAATAATAATAATAATAATAATAATAATAATAATAATAATAATAATAATAATAATAATAATAATAATAATAATAATAATCACCTGTTCACTGCCCTTTGCTGAGTGCTTGTAGCCCCTGCCTTATGGGGCTATATGAGCCATTGCATTTTTTGCCTGCTCAGGGGGTATGAGCTATTGATGGTGACAGTTTTCGACATTCTGTTTTGTATGCTGTATGCATGATTTCAAAGAATGTAAGCACTGTTCGGTGCACTTTGCCGAGTGTTTTTAGTCTCCGACTTGCGGGGCTATAATTCACTGCATTTTTTGCTTGCTTAGGGGGGGGGGGGGAGGGGTATGAACCATTGATGATAATTTTTTGTCGACAGACGCGAAAGAATTCCCGGATCCTAGCCATGGACGGCTGCGCTGTAAAAAATTGTCAAGGTGCGCAGAAAGGCAGTGCGGTAACCACGGTTTTGCACTGCAGCATACTGCAGCGCTGCGGCTCTCGCTTTGCCCACGTGAATGTAAAGTAGTGGGTAGGTGGGATACAAGATGCACGGATTGCAGGGCGTTCTCAGTAAGAGCCATACGCACTGGGGAATCACTCTAAGCACTAGCCCGAGCATAGATCTCGGCATTCCGCCACCGTCGGTACACACGGCCTTCACTGCTGCGAAGTCGCCGAACGCCACATTCGCTAGTTCTCGACGGCTGGCGCGAAAATGAGCGAACATATTTGCACACCAAGAAGAATTCGGGCCGAGAGCTCTATTTATGGATTCGTATATTATTTATGAAAACCGAGTGCTGGGCAGCGATGGACGCTTGACTCCCCATTTACACAATTGTCAGAAGCGGCCACTTCTACGAACAAGACAGCCTGGCTCTCTGGTAGCTTCTTTCGCTCGTTAGCGAGATTCTCATTTCGACGTTTCTTCACGGCAATCATTCATCGAGTCTCTGTCTGTCATTGATGGGCGCTGGCTTGAGACAAAATAGGATAACCTCGCCTTCCTTTTACAACAGCTAGCGATGGCGACACTATTTAATATCCAACACTGTGACGCAGAAGGAGACAGCCGTGTCAGTCTTCCCTTTGCCAAGGGCCCATAAACCGCTTTGCCCCGAAGCGTCACCACCACCGTTTATTCCCGCGTTTGCTTGCGCCACTACACTAGCGTGACTCAGCAGAGCCGTCTTACAACAAAGGGCCGAGGAAGAGGGCGTTTGATTTATGCGGAACATCGCTCGCGCGTCGTCCCTGGCAGCGCCTCTGCGTGCACTGCACACACTGCGACAGCCCTTCCAATCCACGCTTTTTGTTCGCGACGTGGCTGACGTGAACCTGTACCGTAGAATTGCTTCACCTTGCGAAACTTAATCACAGAGGCCAAATACAGACACGCAAGATGTACAGGCATGTAAAATGAAATCCTGTGGTGTTAGACCCTCGGTTGATGCGAACAACGACATGGTTTTCTTTTTTTTTCAATCGTAACCGTAAACAAGAATGGTAACTAAGAGTTGTACTACTGGCATCATTGCCAACGACATGTTTCTTTTTTCCTCCTACCGACTCTTAGATCTGTAAGAGTGGCATCACTGCCCGCAATGGCAAAATTAAGACGTGATGGTGAAGCTTAGATGAAAGATGCGCTACACCCCATGTGTAGTGCCCACGGTAAGGATACCAGTGTTGGTGCCCACGGGTGGACATCCTTAGTCATGAAATTGTTTCGTGCAGTGAAAGAACTTCTCGTACAGCGTAATACCGCTAACGGAGTGCTGTAAATAGCCCAATGAAGTCTCGGACCAGCTATCTTATATCGTCCTTCACCCAGGCGTAAACGAAGAAGAAAATAGAGGTCTGTTTCTGCTTTAAGATGCAATAACAGAGGTAAAGGTAGATATATGGAGAAGGTAGTTTCGTGAAAGGAAACAAATGGTTGACGACCCCTGCATATAGACGGAAAAGTTGACAAGAAGGGATTATTCCGAACAGTGTTCACATAGCCGACAATTCAGTACATGTATTCAAAGCAACGCTTCACTGTCACCCTAAGGGAGAAATAATACTAAAGTCGGTAACCGGGGGAATCCAGACTTATGCAAAGTACAAAACACAAGAAAAGTAAGCTATGGAATGACGGAGTATAATACACATATACTGTATGAAAAGAACTCCTACATTGCTGTCGGCGAAGGTTACTTGAGGGCATTTGTAACAGAGGACACAGCAGTTTTCGCCATGTTCCTCTTAGACTATATCGTCTGGACTTTTCCGGCTAAGTTAAAGGTTGTCGAAGAAAGCAGTGAAAAGGGTGCGTGCGCGCATGCAACGTGCACGTGAGCTTAAAGCCGCAGGTAGACGCGACCCCGACGGATCGGGACGCACGTCTACCGACTGATAAGCAACCACGGGGGAATAAGAGGAACGCTGCGGGTCCGTGGCCCTGGAATGCTCCCGGGGTGAGACGACCACATGATGGGTCGACCGGCGCCCCGTCGCGCCTAACACGGCGTCCGTCCGACCGGGCTTGCCACAGGGATGCTCATCGCGACGGCGACGACGAAGACGAGAGGCGCCCGCGCAGAGAAGAAACGCCGCACATATCTGGCCCCTCCGCCGCCTCATCTTCGGCGCCAATCAAGCCGCCGCTCGCCCAACACCGGACAGAGCTGCCGGGTGCACAAGCTCACTCCCTTGCCATCCGCAACCCCAACACACACACACACACACACACACACACACACACACACACACAAACGCGCGCGCGCGCTACCCCCTCCCTCTCCCCTTCTCAAACTTACCCCAGACCACTGCCCAGACTCATCTTCTCTCGGTCCTACCCGTCCCGTGCTGCGGCTTGCTACCTGGGCGCCTCAGGTGGGGCATCTGAGGAGAGTGCGGGGTTTAGGGCGAGGAGGAAGGGTACGCTCGGCCGGAGCTGTTGGTTCGTGATGGTGATGGTGGCGGCGCGGCGGCACGGGCGACACAAAACAAAGCGCGAAAAAAAGAGAGCCCCGTCGGGGCGAGGAAAGGGGGAAGGGGAAGTGCTGTGGGAGGGGGTGGGGGGAGGAAGGAAGGGTCGTCCGTAAAGCCGACGTGCCATCCTTCGGAAACGCCAGTACAAGCCGATCGTGCACGCAGAACGTGGGCCCGGTCGCATCTCTACCGTTCTCTTCTCCACGGTCGAAACACCGCGGTACAAAAAGCTCGCACTTCCTGATCGACCCTATAGGAGCCGCACTTCCAGTCCGATTCCTTGCTTTCAGTGCGGACAAATATCTCGATTACATCTCCGGAAGCAGTTGGTCAGCAGAACCTCCACTTCCAGGGCTGATATCACTTTCTCGTCTCCCCTCGAGGTCCTTCTTAATTGGCCGCTGACTGTGGTTGACCCCGGATCCTTGCGGAATCAAGCTAAAGCTCAGCCAACATCCTGCCTGTTTGCTTCATCCACCATGGTAAGTACTCGTTATTTATCGCACGCTACATCTACGCCGAAGTAATCGGCTTCAACACCGCGGCGTCCTGACGGTGGCTCAATTCTCGAATTGGAAATGACTCAAATGGAAAGAAGTTTTGACGCGGAAGGAGAGGTCGATCACTATCTGTCCTCAACGCGTCATTTTCGTCCCTTAAATCACCGGGGTCATCTCATGTATGAAGTCATACGGCGCAACTCCTGTGTAGCCATTTCATTTACGTCCTTCTTTCTTCCCCTTTTTTAAGTTGCGCTTAGCTTGTCCCGAGGATCCAGTATCAGATGTGAACACCTATAATGACATCCCCAGGACAATATCTAGCTGCTCAACATTTTCTGCTCGTGTTCACCGACTTTTTTCTTTTCGAGAGAGAAAAGTTACAGGAAGTAGGGGACCGCGAGTTATTCACCTCGTCGGCAACCTGCTTTTCAGAATTAGCTATACATCATACTCATTGTCAGCTGAACTGAACTCATTGCAGTACAATAGCACGTATACAAGTCGTCCGCACTTGCCGTATTCGACGCCTCCTATTCACACCTTACAGCTGCCAATTTTCCGACCTCTTCCTTTAGTCTCATTATTTGTCATCGGCACCACAATTCTCTTCCCTTGGCAGCAATTCAGTTATTCTGGCACCCCCAACCTGGCATCACGTACATATGGTTCAAGCAACAACAAAAAATAATTCAACTCGGGCAAATCGGATCATTTGGAAGCTGAATTGCTACGGCGATATTGCCACTAAATTCGAGAGGGAATAAGTGCGATAGCGCGAAATTAATGAACAGCTGTGCAGAATATGGCCCTGAATTGAGCTAGATAACTGGCACCGACAACACTGCGCTTGCGAAAACGAAAACCTCCGGAACTGCACTACAGATAAGACGGCACCGACCACACTGCGCTTGAGAAGGCGAAAACCTCCCGGAGGGTCGAGGGGGACAAGGTGGTAGCTGCATTTATTTGCTTCCTGTAGTTGCAAGTCTTTTCGCCTTCGTTCCAAAGATAACAGCTTGAAACACGGAGGCGAGGGGCCACCCTCGTTTAAAATTCTGCTCGCGGGCTACGCGACCGCCTCGGAGCGCGGGAATCTGAAAAGGAGACGCGTGTGGGCCGCTCTCCTTTAGCGTGCCGTTACACAGTTCTGTAAGGTGCACTTAGGTCAAGGATAGGTAGTTCGCTGCCTGTCTCAAAACAACAAACTGTTGGCGTGTGCGCACTGCTGCGCATTGATGCCAGACACGCGTTGTCGCAGAACTAAATGACATGCTCTTTCGCATAAGTGTCCATTGTGTTCTATGCTACAAGCGGTTACTACACAGCGGTGGGTGTTAAGTGTTCGGCTCTCGATGCGTCCATGGATATGCGGAGCCAAAATGTCGTCGTATCCAAGTCTTCTAGACATTGACTAAGTAGAATAAATGTGAAATATTGAAGTACGACATGGGAAGCGCGTAGATCCAGGGAATCAGCCAGCTGATGTCTCGTCACCGGGTCAGATGACGCTGCTTGTGGTGGCACTCAAAGGTGCTCTTGAGTGACCCTTTACATTTTCTATGAGTCTTTCTTTCCCCCTTCGATATCTAACCTAAGCATTTCTTTCTAAGGTTTGTGGCATTAAGATCCTGTTCATTAGTGTATACACATGGTGTTTTCATTTCCATCTGCCACACAAAAAAAAAAAAATCAGTCAGCTTGACTTGTTACCCGTATTCCTCCTGCACCTTCACATTTCCATGCTACTCTTTGCCCTTCGAATGACGAGTCTTTAACTGCTTCTTGGATGTAGCGCTTGCGTACTACATGTTTCCCATGAGCAAGCCATACAAAACATGCGACTCAATCGTGTAAAATAAGGGCGAGGTTTTTGTACCCAAATCTTTGTCGTCTCGTGCACGCTTACATCGCCCTAGCGCGCACAGAAAGCGAGATCAGTGGTATAAAAAAATTGAGGTGACTGGACAGGGCGATGGCTGCACGAGGCGTAAGGATACTACCACTACTGATACTGAGAAAGCCACGAAAGCGCTCTTGAAATACTTCCAAGTCGACAGGTCTTGGGAACCGTGTGTAGACTCAGTGCGAACCTTCCACTGTGCGCGAAACTGTGGTCTCTCTCTCCCTCTCTCTCTTCATTCCCTTACTCCCTCCCCCAGTGCAGGGTAGCAAACCGGAAGTGCGTCTAGTTAACCTCCCTGTCTTTGCTATCCTCTCTCTCTCTCTCTCGGCCAGAAAGCACAGTTGTCGGCAAGTGACGGCGCCTCACACTCTGAAATATTTTGCACTCGTCGTCACCTATCTCGCGCGCACTTCCTTTCTTGAACAATGTACGCTCACTAGTTTCTTGTCAGCTACGTCACCGCTTGTGGTTCGTGACCTCAAACTACTAGGAACGCCGCGTTAAAGAAAGAACTGTACCTAAGATAGATCACGAATGTTGTTTCGGGCAAAAGAAGCCCCAAAGGGAGCAAACCTTTTATAAAGGGAACCCCTTCCGCCCTACAGCCATCGAGCAGTTACAGTGCTTTTGGCCGACAGCGCAGTTTTTCTTTCTCTTGGGTGTTTTAGTGACTGCGCGTGCTAAAGTGTTCTTCGTGGTAATCATTTCTGAGGCAAATTCGTATTTCTTCGAGAAGCGATTGCTCCAGATGGACTCAAAATAACCCTACTCGCCCACCTTGACACGTTAACTCACCTGAATTGTTCCTAATTCATTAGGCTGTGTGCATTCGCTTTCATTAAATGCTTGCGAACGCACGACTCAAATTCGTGTCGCAAACATCTCGCAACTTAGTAGAAACGCGATGCTGCGTGCGCCCGAGAAACGTTTCTACGCGTAAAAAAATATTACTTTCCTACACACCTGTGTGTGTGGCTTTAGAGAAATAAGGCATCAGGTGTCCGTTCTGAATACGTCACATTAATATCTTGCACTCGGTCGAGCCTGCGTGCAGCCGAACCATGCAGGGAATAGTAGTGATCATACGCACGCCAATGTGAATCTTGGAAAGGCACATGCCCAATGACAGAATAGTAATGTTATAGCACCTTCAGCTCCCATGAATAATTTTCTATTGTTCTTTTGTATGGTCTTTTCTGAATTACTTTTTTCTCAATTTAATACCGAGCCGGCATTCGTAGTGATACATTTCTTCTTGGTAGTCTGCTCTTCATCGGAGTATTTTTTCTTGTTTACATCATTAATGAAAAAAAGGAATCGAATGCTATAAGATCTCTCTGTATGATTGGTGCTCGTCAAAGACTGCCGACGCCAACTCCGCCTGAATGGCCGCAGATGCAAGCTGCAGTTTTGTTCAGCCTGCCTACATCAAGTAATGAAAATTATACGTCCTGAACTGCCTGAGTAAAAAAAGCACAAAAGTATTGTAGGGGATAAAAAACTATTAAATTTATGATAACTTGAGGAGAATCAAAAAGGCTTCTGTTTCTTTTTTAACTTTCGATGTATACGTAGGTGTTACGCAAAACAAGGTGGCTGATGCTGCGCTGTACTTATGCAAGCGGCGAATGTTTTGCCGCACCAGAATTATACTTGGAGGGAGCGACCTTGCCACGACGTTCTTCCTGCTCTTTTTGGATTTGGCGCCGAGACTCTGATCCGACGATCTCCCAGTTTCCAAGGTCTCAAAGCAACTAGTTAAACTTTCTGCTCTAACCAGCTTCGCGTGGCATGCCATATACACGGGTGCGCATGAATGATGCACTCTTTCGGATAACTGCGAATTCGTTGGTATACCTACTAGACAACAGTACGGTCGTCGAAATTTATGCACGACATCATGTGAGAACACAGAGATGTCGATACATCTCGGTGTTCTCGCGCGACGTCACGGCTTAATGCAGCGACCGTGTTGTTATCTGGTAGCTCTCCTAGAAACGCCCACACTTTTGCCTGGAGCTTTCGGACACTACTGTGCGAGGCAAACATAGCAATATTTTTGAATTGCTGTTTGGTTTTATACGCTTGTGGCTACTAAGCTCGAGGTCGCGGGTTCGAATCCCGGCCACGGCGGCCACAGTTCGATAGGGGCGAAAAACACCCGTGTACTTTGATTTTAGATGCACGTTAAAAGAACCCCAGGTGGTCGAAATTTCCGGAGTCCCCCCCTACGGCGTGCCTCATAATCAGAAAGGGGTTTCGGCACGTAGAACGCTAAATTTTAAAGGCTACGTTTGTGAGCAATGGCAGTTACCTGGTCACGTAAGTCACAAAGTTTGCAGTGCTGTGTCCAAAAACTAGTGCCTGCTTTGGCCTTACTCTTTGTTTTGCAGCGCGTTGCTCGAGCTCACTAGGCAAGAGCATGAAAGTTTGTACATTTCGATGTAAGCTATGGACAACGCTTAGTGGTAACCACTCGGCCATCCTGCAAAGCATGGTTTTCGGCTACAGCGTCAGCCCTAATAGATAACGTCGGAGTTTGAGCGCATTGGCCTCCAGTTGTGTAGAAAGATTTACGGGATTGCTGTCCGTAAAACGTTACGTCACAATTTGTCACGAGCATTTTCCGATTAGGACGCCTACTGAAGGCACCATGAATATACTTCTTTTTTTTCATTCCCTTTCAGCGCATTGGTAACCGTTTCAAAGTCCGTGCTTCATATATACTTCACGCCATGAGATAGAGAGTTTTAAAAATGCTGCCTGGTGCGTCTATGCATGAAATTGCTTCATGAAATGCCAGGGATATACTAATTTCACGCCTTCTTTATGCGGAATCGAACGGACTCATGCTATGACTCCCATCATGTACACCTCAATCTTCTCTACCGAGGGCTGCTACTTACTTTCGATATTGCATTAGCTCCTTTGGTGATAATTACTGGCTGCAGGTAGTTGACACCATGGAGTTTTCTTCAGCGTCAAATCGAATTGTCAGCGCTCGTGCAGCAGGGCGCATGTCCAGTCAAGAGGTGTGGTAACATTTCATTGCAATCAAATGCAAAATCATTGCATTTACGAAAACAAATGAATGACTCGGAACACAATGTGCACCTGCTTCCTAGAACCAAACGGATGACTTGGAAGAACCTAGTTTAGGCGGTGCGTTCAAAAGACGTTGGGAAAAAACCTTTCAATCAAACATTCATTGTTTTGTATTTTTTTTTTACGTTCGGCTTTTCATCTCCTCTTACAAATTCAAGTGCGTTTCGTCGTATACATGAATGCACGCAGAGCCATGTGTGAAGCTCTTGCGACACTCGGCGCGTGTCACGCCCAACTAATATGCGCTAGTTAACAGGAGTGCGCACGATGAATGGCTCTAGCGTAAATCCAGTGCATGTAGATTAGTTACTAAAATTTTTTGGTGGAGTAAAGAAAGAAACGAAAAGCATGTAAGCAGGTTACCCGTTTGGGTGCGACTTCTATTTGTGGCGTTTGTTAGGCTCCGATTTTGAAGCAAACCGGAGGGCGCACGACGATGAAACAAATGACTTAGAAAAGCTGACGCCATCCCGAGTTTTTCCCACTTTCCGAAGGAATATTTGGCACGAAGATAACAGAGCACCTTGAGCGCCAACGATTGCCCAGACAGGAAGCTATGTAAACAAAAAGCTGGCTGTGACTGCGACGGTTCGTTAATGAGGCACGAATGTCCGTGCCGCAATCATGTAATGGCATATTCCTTAAATATATTAATCCGACCTGCTTAAGAGTTACCTGTGTGACGGTGAACATCCTGTACTCTCTTGTTGAACAACAATTTACCAAAGATAACCCTTACGTTGCATTCAGTAGCGCAGTTGTACGAGCTTTGAAGTACATGCATACAACGAAGATTACGACGAACTAAAAAGCAGAAAAAGGCCAAACAGTCGTGTTGAACAAATGCTATAGCATAGCGCCAACAGCTCTGAATTTTGTTCATTTCATGTCTAAGCACCTGAATAATATTTAGCCGTTAAGAGCGCATGCTTGATTGTGCCTCCTGAACCGCGAAAGATGTCTACTTAAGCTGGCAATGCAGCATCTGTACTTGCAATAAAATGAGCGTATGTCTGCGAGGGGAGGGGTGGGGGCTATGGCACCATGCGTAAGTCAGCGCCGTTGGGCATTTTCAGCGTGCATGTAGCAATTGTTATCGCGCCTCATCTACTTTTCACAAGCGACTTCTGCGGCTAGGAAACGAAGAAGCACTACACGCTGAGTTTCTGCCAACGAGTGTGGCAGGCGCCCTGCACACTCGAATGCGGGTGAGGCTGCAACCGCTACATCCTTACTGCGCTTGCAGCAGCGCGCACAGTGCAGAGAGAGAGAGAGAGAGAGAGAGAGAGAGAGACGGCAAAAAAGCTTCAGAGTAACAGCCGACTAACGAACCAACCGTAGGCAGAGCTACTCGGCTATGTAAGATATCTGTTTGAGCAATGCGTTGCAGACGACAGGACGGAGGCCTTCCTCCGTGCTTGTCGCCTGGAGCGCGCACGCTTGCATGTATTCATGGCGATCTCCGAATGGCCCGGGACGTTGCTGCGCGGGCCCAGGAGTAGGCAGAGGCGCGCGGAGGTAACCCCGCCGAATGGCGGCGAGGGCGACCTGTTTATCTCGGGGCGGCGGCCTCGCACGTACAGCGCCGCGGTCGGAGGTCATTACCAGAAAACGCCGAGCGCGAGCCGCGGAGCGTTTCCGCGCGCCGCCGCTGAGCCTGCGACCGCAACGGCACCATTTGTTAATAAGCTTCGAGGTAATTAACAATTAGCTAAAATGGAAAAGCTCCCCTGTAAAAAGGAGGGAACGCATCGAGCGACGTCTCTCCAAGGGAAGCCGTGGGGTGAAATAATTCGCTAACCCACGTTGTATTGTCAGGGCTGAAGGAAAACGGCGCCGCTTGTTTTGTTCTTGCCTACGCATTACGCCTCTCTTCTCTTCAGTTGTCTTTGACACGCGTGCTTGCAGTATGGTAACAATGACTTACGGCAATGATCCTCAGCGTTTTGTCGTCCACGTTCCTGCAAATGAAAAGTGTGAGTTCGGTGTCACTTCCGTCAGTATATAACAAGGGGCGTCTTTATCGTACTTCAGGCATCCGCTAACTAACGGGTAACGCTCGACGTGACATCAGGGCCGGGATAATGTTACGATTATATTCTAATGCTACTTATCGCGTTCCATCAACAATTCGAACGGCGCCCCGGTTGCGTTATCACCGATATCGGCTGATCATAAACAAGTGGGTGATAAGAAAGGAATAGGACAGGACACAAGAAATATTTACATTATACTAGCCCAGATTTCGGACTAGTGGTTCTGACGCACCAGAGTCAGTTCTTGAGTCACTCATTGCTTACGTGATTCTAATGTGAACCGGTTACTGCTACCTAAAGCCCGTGTCGACTTTAGCTTCGAAGCTCCGAGCAAGTTAATTCTGTCTCTACCAACAATTATTGCACGCGCGCAAATGAAAACGTCATCAATAGATCGTGAAGCTTCTCGTAAGGGAAAACGTCGCCTTATGTAGGAGCCAGCATTTGCAGAAATGAATTGGCGCAAAATTTTTATGATTGTCCTCACGATATTTAGCAGGACAAATGGGACGTCAGATGAGACCGTTGGTTCGCTGCGCTGTTTTTTAACCAGTTTGCTCAACAGAAACACAGAGCAACTTTGTCGATCTGGGGGGCACGTTTACATCGCGCTTCTGCGATGACGCAAGGCTAGAGTTATTTTTCGTATGACGCTGTCACTTTACGGAAGACAACCAGCGCGAATTTAATTGCCCCTAAAGTGTCGGTATCTCAGGAAACGATGAATTGTTGTCTAAGACCACACATGTTAAGAGTCGTGCACAACACGCGAACGTCAGCGTTTGGATAAACAGTGATAGCATGTCAGGCATACGTGCATAGTGAACAGTGCCACGTGAGAGGTTGGAATACCGTTGCTAGTCAACTTTTGCTGTGATAGAATTGATTCATGTAAGGAGGACTGGCGTTTAGGAAAAAAGGGGGAGGTGCTCCGCTTCTGACTGTATCTGTAATGTGAGGACCGGGAGCAGCGCCATATAGGCCCATGGGAGATCGGAGAAAATGAGATGAGGGGAGTGGAGAAGGAACACGCGCTGGCTAGGGTGCTTGAACGCACACCTCCTCTCCCGCCCACTATGGGGGACGAGGTACAGAGTGGTGTGCGAGGAGGACGTCGAGGTCGAGGCATCCCAGCGCTGACTGGAAAGGGGTTTACGTGTGTTGTTAGAGCACACGTAGCCATGTACAGTTGCTAAGCGAGGATCCATCTGTCAAAGAAATCCTCCCGTATATGACTGACACCGTAAAGTTCTGTCCAAGACTTCAAAAGGGAGTGGGACCGGCGTGAAGGAAAGACACCGTTCACCCCTCGAGGAGGCGACGACAATGGAAACGAAACATGCACACAAAATAAGTCTTTCCTTCCGTTCAAAGCGATGCAGGGTGCAACGGCTGCAGAAGGCTGAGTACTGCTGCATTGCATACTGCTTTGCCGAGGGCCATATTTACGGGTGAGAACGATGACACGTGGTTCAGCAAGGGCGCCTTTTCGGAAAACAAACTCGGACGTGCCTATGTCACCTGCAAACCGGACAATGAAAAAGCTTAGTGGTCAGGTTGTCAAATTTAAGGCGACAGCCGAGACGGCGCGAAGTTATGAGCGGTGCTCACGGCTTTGCAGGGTGCATGACCGCAGGGTCTGGAAAGCAGCGCGAAACGGTAAGCAAGAGCACGTTCCATAGGAAGTGGAAGTTAGCAAAGAAATTCGTACACAACATTGGTGAACACGCCGAGTCCAGTTGTTCTCGCACCGTGTTGCTTACTTCTTTTTTTTTGTAAGTTATAATGGGCCGGACATCGACTGCACTCATAGGTATTGCTACCTGAGACTGTTCGGCACTGCCTATACGTAGCACCTGTCCTTGGACGCACTCTTCGCCGCCTGTACAGCCGTTTCCTCCACGGGCAAACATGTTGTGTTTTGAAAATGGCATTTTGCACGTGCCGAACACGGAAGCTTGATCGAACACCCCTTGACGCCTTATACAATTTCAAATTGCTATGAGCGATGAACGCTTAGCATCAATAGAATAATATGGACAGGTGAGAAATACACATATATGATGTAGGTGCATGCGCCTGCAGACGGCAAATGGCAAACATTTATAAAATCACCACGCACTCAGCATCGGGCACTTCCTAAGACAGCTTCAGCTTATTTGGAAGTTGCAGAAGAAAGCGCCACCAGGACGGATGACATCGTGTGACACATGAATGAAAACTCGCACCTATATTGACTCATCTCCAGGTCTCTCCGAGACAACTTGCCATTCGCGTCTACCTGCTCTCACGACCTCGTGGCAGCTCGCCAAGCGTTTCTCGTCTGTCAGGCGCCCAAGGAAGCCTTGACAGCAACAACAAAAAAGTTGGCTCGATACGGGGGGCCAGTAATAAGAATCGCGAGGGGTAATGACTGCGATAGCTGGCATGAAAGGCGTTTATTATGATCGATAATCAGCGCATACCTTCCTATTTTATCCCACTATTGTACAACGTTTACCATGGGTGTATTAAATACAAGATGAAAACAAAAAAAGAAAAGGATATCACAGAAGTGATAATCTTTATAATCTTTCTTGAAGGCTGCATCAGGAAAACGCACTTTAAGAAAGCATTCGTTGACTATGAACGTAATATTGTTGATCAGGTACGAAAGAAACGTATTGTCTTTGCAACATGAATGCATGAATTATGCAATCTGTGTTTCACTTGATGTTAGGGCCCAACAGAAACACGTTAAACATAATAAATAAACATTACATTATGTAACAGAAAACAAACTTTCAAGTATGCTTTGAAGTGTCTCAGCGGCGCAAAAGAAAGCCAGGAAGGCATGGTATATCGTTCCACATGCGCATAGATACGTGAGTAATACAAGTGGTTCTATACATTAATACTTATTCTTTGTCTGCGTTTCAACCGTTTCATTCTGGAGCAGCAAGCCAGGGCGTTTGGTTAGGCTTACATCTCTGACTCACTTTGAGGCATTTTACTAGCTCTCCTTTTTCATTCTTTAGGAGCTAAAGCGAATTCATTCTCCCCAATAACCGTGGAAGCCATGTGGATGACAAAACGACTGTGCTTGAAGCCGCGAGTACGAAGTTGGCGTGGGTTGTTGCAGCTGGGCACATCATCGACGTTTCGGCCGAGGTTCGGCCTTTATCAAGAGTGCATTTGGAAGCACTTCGAGTTCAATTTATACATTTTCTGTGTAAGAGTGAAGAATTAAAAAAACACGTAAGTAGCCTATGAACACCTATGTATAAAAAACGCGCGCAGGACTCGGATTTGATGAACTGGTTCCTTCGCACACATACACACAGCCATATATATTTATATATAAGTTATACGAAAGACAGGAAGGTTAACTCGATAGTAGATTTGCTTAGCTACGCTTTACTGTGGAAAGGTAAAGATGTACGCCAGCTTAGAAAAATTAAATTATGGCGGTTTACGTGTCAAAACCACGGTCTGATAATGTGGCAGGCCGTAGTCGGAGACTCCGGAATAACTTGGACCATCTGGGGTTCTTTAAGGCGAACCTAAACCTAAGTATTACACGGGTGTTTTTGCATTGCGCACCCATCGAAGTGTGGCCGCCGTGAGCGGGATTTGATCCTGCGACGTCTTGCTTAACAGTTCAACACTACAGCCACTAAGAAACCATGGCGGGTGTATGAACGATTAGAAAAAAAGAAGAACAGAAGGAAGAAGGTATTTGAACTTATTTAAAGATTGCTTCGCGCTAATGAATTGGTTGGCCCGACCTCCTGCCAGCAATTGAAATCAATATTGCAAGAATAGAAAGAAATAAAGCAGGCGGTTGTTCTATATTCTACATAAACAACTATATGATAAAGAACTAGGTATCTCAAACCGTGGTCTTCACGCGGAATAGAAATCAAGCCCTGGTCTTCACGGAATAGAAATCAGCATCGAGAAGTTCATCACGAGCCCATTCGTATTGATTACAACGAGGTAATGCCTGCGAAGAGTGTCATAATGGTCCTTACCAGGCTTTTCCTTTTTTTTTCACTGTCACCCAGAAATAACTAAACGGCGCCGTAACGCAGGAACTAAGCAGGCCGGGCGGCTTCTAGCCGCAGCTGGCTTCCGCAGAGAAAGTGCAGAGGCGTGAAAGTCAAAGTGCAGCCGGAACACATTTGACCCACATGATGGGCCCGCGTTTTTGCCCTCAACTATAGGGATCAGGAATGTATGTATGTATGTCTACCCACAAACGCGGCAGTTCGCTCACGCGTGCAGCGGCAAACAATAGCCGCAGTGTAGCCGCTATAGGTCATTACCCGCCTCGCCGAGTGGTGTGAGGCGGAGAATAAGAAGGCCGGGCCGCTGCCGGGTTCTTCTTCCGCGCAGGTCGCGCTTTTGTTCTCCTGGACGGCCCGGAGCGCGCAGTGTGCAGCGAAGCCCGAAAGAAAGGGAGCGTGGGCGCGCATTGCAGAGCGAGCGCACGCGCGCGGCGAAATGTATCAAGCACAAAGGAGAAGATGCGACAAGCAGCCATGGTTGAAATATGGGCCGCTCGCAAGCATCATACGCGCAAGTTGCCGGCGTTTGACACTCTCCCTAACTGCTCCCTTCTAACTTCCACTGCGCGTGCCGCTTCAACGGCATGCACGCGGCGCACGTGGTCGATTGTTTGACTGAATTCCGTCAGGTCGTTACACACGGCAGTCGCAATGTAGATCAATGTTACACCTTGATAATGAGGTGATATCGCTTCTGATCAAGCTCCCATATCTGTCCTCGATCACGTTTGATTGTAGAATTCGTAAAAGCTCTGAAACGTCATATTTATGCTTGATTTGGTCTGTGACCGCATTTCAACTTCTGAGTACGTGGCTTGTGGGACGAAGGTATACGGTCGGGTGCCACAAGCAGTCGTCAAAGCCCAGCTTGGCACAAGCGCTCCACTTTAGTAAACGGAGCGCACATCCATTGGGACTATGCATTGGAATATACATGAACACACGTAAGATCTTGACCACCTTTCCTGCGCAGCCTCCTGCTCGAGCAATCACTGATGCTTAATATCTGCTGTGACTTGTATTCATTCTGCCACGAATAGAACTGACTGCAAACAACTTAGTCTCTCCCACTTTGTACCACACTTACTATGCGGAAAATATCCAGTAGCATCAGGGATACTGGAGCATCAGGGACACATTGCAGTGAAGCAGAGACAAGTCGAGTATTAGATCCTAAATTAGGTCACCTTCATAACAAGTATATGAGGACACGGCTATCTGAGTAAACCGCAGACTTCTCCATTCATGGTGCATTTTGCTTTACAACACCCAAAAAGAACTGTCGTGATCCGAATTGAACCTGGATCAAGGAGCTTGTCAGGCGAACACATTTGTTCCCAATGTAGCCGATTATCTCACCCAGAGTTCGTGCTCTCTGCGTTACTGACAACTTCCTCGTTCACATTGACAACTTGAACATAGAATGTAAGATTTGCAGGAGAGCTCATGAAGCAGAGACTCGTCTTTGCTGCCTAATAATACACCGTCTTTGTGAATAGTGTCCGTGATTAGATTCTTTATTTCGCTTGCGTGTTTCGACGCTTCCTATCGGTAGTTATTGGTGATTCCTAGAAGCTAGTTAAAGCCCATTGTTGCGCACTTGCATCGAAGAAAATTCAAGGCCGCGTGTTGTATTAGCGAATAATTTCTGTAGGAAATGCATTCAGATCCGGCGCAAACAAAGGATCAAGGCACTGAGAGGATCATCAAGAAATTCCGGCTGAAAGACAGAAAAATTGGATCCTCCACCTTACATGCATTGTCATCGATTGTAATATGGCACATTAAGTGTTAACGTTCGAATAACTCCTTCTTATGGAATATATCTGACTTCCAGGCGAAGTGTTGGGAACGTGAGGTAATCAATGTAGTCAGGAAATCCAGTACTTTTGGCTCTCTGTTTTGGGAGACTTTTCAGAGCTAGAGCTCTTGTGCCTTTATCTTTATTGGAACATTAAAATAATCTGTTCATTTTTCTGTTTGTCGAAAACCAGGACATCTCTTACAGCGTGTAGCTTCTGTTTTGTTGCTAAACTCTCTGTGTAAAAGAGTTGTCAATATGTATCCGCGGTCTCCTTTGTGGCCTCATATAGTGCATCATATAGCTACACTGCTGGGGTTCTTTCGCGATTGAACGTTTCCACAAGAGAACTACACCGCTGCCATTCGTAGAGTCCGATACCGTGGGCCCAGCAACAGCTACCTATTTTTCCTGTACTTCTCTAGAAGCGGTAGTGATGCGCGGTTCGGTATACGTGGCTACGTGCGTGCACTGCCGGAGCACCACACGGTAAACCTATGGGCGTGCATGCGCGCACGCACGCACGCACGCACGCACGCACGTACACAAACACACACACACACACACACACACACACACACACACACACACACACACACACACACACACACACACACACACACACACACACACACACACACACACACACACACACACGCACACACATGTGCAAGAGCACGCCGAGTACAAGGTAGTCTGAGGCCCCAGTCCGCGGTTCGCTGGCCACGGACGCCGGCACCACGGCAGTCGATAACAATGACGGAGATGAAAAGGACAGGCTGGGCCTGCCAAGGTCGACGGGCCGTACGCGACCCGCGTCCCCAATTGCGCCCCCGCCGCCGAGAACTTTCCCGTACGAGTGGCACGTTCGGGCCAAAGCTGCCGCGCTAGGTGACCGCTTGCGCGCGCGGGGCTGGCGAGGAATTTCGTAGGCTGCTTGCGCTGCCCTTCGTCAGATCGCTGCTTGGCACTTTCGTTTTGTTTCCTCTGATACATACGCAGACGAGAGAGTCACTGATTCTAGTTGTCGTTATGGGTTATTTGACGAACAGGCGACAGTGTGCAGGCTTCGTTAGGTATCATCGGCCTCTTTGTTCAAAACAGGCACAAACAAGGTTTTCTTTTCTTTCGATCTTTCCCGGTCTGAAAGTGCGCGGAGATTAAATAAGGACAAGTCATTCTGATTTGCATCGAAGCAGTGTAACGGCGAAGCGGTGAAAACTAATGCGCAATAAACAATCAAGAAAGCTAGTCACCGTTGGGTTCATTGATGGCATAAGTAGAAGCAGTGCATGCTTGAGTGGCACTGAACCAAACGTTGAAGTCGAGCGTCCCGGGCTTACCTGGTTGCCTTGCGTATTAGTGAGAAAAGGATATTCTTGAAGCTTGCGGGGCGTCAGAGTTGGCGCGTGTGAGATACGCAGCTTTCTTGCCGCGTAAGTCGATACTATCCTCAATCCTGTTGATATAATGCCGTATTTTCAAAGTTATTGAGGTGAATAAGTGGATTAAGAGCGTCACAGACCTTTCCGAGACACACATCGTGTCTGTCTGGACTGCGTGGAAAGGTGGGCATGTTTTCATGGACTCGTTACCGCTAATACAAAAGAAAAGTTACAAAAATTAACATGTTTCAACCACGGTTAAGCTTTGAAGGTAACGGCATTGAAAAATCTGGACATCTTTATTGAAGTGCGATATTCCCCGAGATGCAGAAGACTGCACTAGAATCATAAGCACTGTGTCCTCGTTTCGCCACTGTCTTTCGTCCCTTTTCGTGCGCTAAAAACCTCAGTTATGGAATACCAACACGCCCTAACCTACGCTCTTTCAAGTTACATAAGCACGAGTCATTAAAATAAATTATTTGGAAGACACGATATATGAAAGGACAAAATTTTGCCTGGCTTACTATATACATTGCCGTGACTTCTTCGAGAATGTGTTCAAATGCTTACCAGTTTAAGCATTGTTTGGATCGCACCGCTGGTACGAGTTGTTGTGGTCGTACCCGCTGGTACGATTTGTTGGGAACTCGGCGCTGACGCCCGTGGTTGTACCTGGGTCGCAAGCCCCAAGGGTAGCGTTGGCCTGGCGGCCTGGGGTACAACTGGAAGCATCCGAAGGTCCCGGCAAAGCATGAGTCGACTGGTAACAACAAAACAACTTGTTTATTTTAACATCGCAAAGAGTTGGCGGTCAGGTTGACCGAAGTAGAGAGACGGGAGAGCACTTTACTCAACAGAAGAAATCGGAGCCCTCCTTTTGGCGTCCGGGGGCAGCTGTTTTTATACTCTCGCAGTTGAGGGCAAGAAGGAACCCCTCAAAAGACGAGCACGTGAATGTACAATGGGCTAATGGTGACGCACACTGTCGAAGCGCTGCCGTAGCACCATGTCGAGCACGATCTCGTAGCACCCTGTCGTAGCGCTGCCGTAGCACCATGTCGAGCACGATCTCGTAGCACCCTGTCGTAGCGCTGCCGGTCGGGCACAATGACTGTAATGAGAGGATGATCCCTGCTTTCGCATCGCCTGGTTCGGGCACAATGACTGGAATGAGAGGGTGATCCTTTGCGGTCGCATCGCCGCAGTCGCGCCTGGAAACACCTGCCGATGAGCGTTGCGGCGACGACGATCGGGCCAAAATGTCTGCCGCCCCGCCGCAGTCGCGCCGGCAAAACCACGTGTCGCAGGCGAAACGCAACAGCATCTAACGTATACTTGTTACTATTAATAAAAATTGCGGGAACGTTTATGGCAATTATTAAATAAACTAGAACCGCTAGCTAACATATTCCGTAGCTAACGTCACTGATCCCTTTCAAGAATTCAACACTCGGTGAGGTTTACCACTGAGAATGCGCTACTGACACTTACATATCACGCATTAAATGCTCTAACTATCGTATTGTGCGCTGTAATCATTTTCATAACGCCATATATGAAAGTATGTTTGCTTTTCTTTGTCCTCTTACGACATCGCAATGCTGCTGCTGTAAGCAGAAGGCATTGTTTAGAAAAGGAAGAAAATAAAGTTTGTTGTACCTCGGTGTAGTAACTCAGTGACCGTGGCGTTCCGTTGCCGAGCACGAGGCCGCCCGCTTGATTGCCGGCAAATGTGGTCGCATTCCGAGGACTGCGAGTCCATACCAAAGCTCGCTTACTAAAATTTATGTTCACGATAACCAAACGCAGGAGGTCCAAACTAATCAGGAGCCCTCAATTACAAGATGTTCCCTGTGGAGCTCTTGGATGTAAAATCTCACAAAATGCTAAACTTATGAGGCCCTTAGCCCAAAGCAGTGGATTCACTTCGGTACTTGAGGTCCTCGCTCGAGACTTCCCATTAGTGAGACCAATGTGAAGAGGATACTCACTCTGCTAGCGTAGAGTAGCAGGCCCACAGGAAACGTTGTAGGAATGACAATGGCAGCACTGGTCATTTCTGGTTCACTTAAACTTAAAACACATCGTGTCAGCGCGTGTAATATCTCCAGTCTCTTCACGATCTTTGTTGTGTTTGCTCGTTGGCCCGCAAGATACGCCTCCCAGTTGGCAGGTCCGGGAACACAACATTCTTTAGTGACAAGCAGCGCACAGGTGTTTTCGTAGCGAACACGCATATACCTTTTAAGAAAGCATGGGCTATATCTGAGAATGATGTCGCTTTCATCTGTCTTATTTCGCTGAGCTGCATAAGGCCTCAGAGCAAGCCTTGATAACGCAACCATAATCTTAGCTATTATTCTTCCTTAACGCGGAATAATCGCACTGTAACTAGCACCGCGTAAACAGTCGAGATTATTTGGCCTCACTGCGGTTGTGATCTGACTTAGTAACGACGGCCTCATCCTTGCATTCAAGGAGCCCTTCGCTTACCACTCTTAGAATCATCATGCAAATAAGAAACGTGCTAGCATTCCACGTGGCACCCTGTTTGGCCCTCGGCGCGTCAAGGCAAACGTCCTAAATGAAGCTGTTCCAACCAGTTTCGAAGGAAGCAAAAGTGGGATCTAAGCGAGCGCTGTTCTTTTTTATTTCCGCTTTGAACAAATCCGCACAAAAACAGCATGATACTTACTATGCACGAACGTTCTGCAGGAATTCAGCGTTTTCTAGTGATAGTGTTTCCGTGCAGAGCAAAACGAAAGCTTTGACCGCAGTAGCTCGAAGAGGCGATGTGCCAAAGGAGCAATCTTTGAATGAACATTGAAGTCGATAGCGTACAAGTCGTAGTTGATTCTGAGGCACATCATGTAACGCAATGATGAGACAGTTTTTACGATGGTGGTGTATTTTCCTGTTAGAACAACCTGCAGGCAAATTTTTGTCTACCGTGTGCCGTTGGCGTCGTTCGTTGCATTTAAGATGACACTGGAGAAAGTGCAAACCTGGATGAACAATATAGGGATCTGTTTCACAAAGTTTCCACTGGGCAATTATAAGTGTTCGTTACGTTCTGTTCTGCACTTACATATGTACATAAATGGTGACATTTACGTTTGATTCACGGATTTGCATGTGCGTTCTGGTTTCTATCTTACATCCTGTGGCACAAGGCTTGTATATTATAGCGTTGCATATCGCACATTTCATTGAGAGCTTTTCATTTGGCGCAATCATCCCCATAAATACAAGGAATCCAAAGCGTAAAAGAAGTATTGCGGAACGTTATTAGCGGTTGTTGCCATGCTGAAAGCTGGAAAGCTACGCTTCATGCAGAACATCTTTCCCGGTTGGAGCTGGAATTTTCTGAGAATGCATGTGATCCAAGTATTCAGTTTGCTGTGACCTTAATCCAAATTTAAGGAGCACTTATTCATCGAGTTTGCAGAAAAAGAACTGATTGCTGAAGTGTGATGATGTAATTTATTGTCCTGTTTCATTAAATGCGCGGCTTTTTACGACGGCATTTGAGTCATCTTTCATCTTGCACTGTCAAAACACTGGTTCGCAAAGTAAATGTCTCTTCGATCACGCTGGCCCAGTGGCAAACATCCACTTTGATTTATCGAAGGCTAGCCACTCCCCATGATCTTCACAATCATCCGCCTAAATATATTTTCGCTGCGGCAAAAAGACCTCTCCGAAAGATCTCCTATATTATCGGTGACCCACATCAACCGAACTCATGCTATGGCACTGTGTTTTCAAATATAATCACTTCATCTAGTTTCTGTTCGCTGTTTTCGGCTTGTATTTCCTTTAGACCAACTCTGTTCTCAAGTATAGGTTGAACTGTTTATCACTGGAATTTTCTATGTCATAAACAATGTTTCGCGGGCCATTAAAAAAGCACATGCGAGACTTCTCGAACAAAATATACCTCAGCGAGATTCACTTCACTGATATCACATTGCTTTGCAGTCGAAATCTGCAAATTCTGCATGCCAACATTTCAGCTGGGCGAAGGTCTGAAGCAGCATTAAGCTGTTGATGATTAGAGTTCAGCAGGATGCCAATGAAGCGAAGTTCATATTGTCTGTAAAAATGTATAATATCTCAGTATGGCTTCACGCTCAAATAATGTCGTTGCCATCGCCGAATGTCATCACCGTATGTCATCACCATATGTCATCGCTATTTGGATCCGACTGCTGGTACGATCTGTTGGGAACTCGGCGCTGACGCCCGTGGTTGTACCTGGGTCGCAAGCCCCAAGGGTAGCGTTGGCCTGGCGGCCTGGGGTACAACTCGAAGCATCCGAAGGTCCCGGCAAAGCATGAGTCGACTGGTAACAACGAAACAACTTGTTTATTTTAACATCGCAAAGAGTTGGCGGTCAGGTTTGACCGAAGTAGAGAGACGGGAGAGCACTTCACTCAACGGAAGAAATCGGAGCCCTCCTCTGGCGTCCGGGGGCAGCTGTTTTTATACTCTCGCAGTTGAGGGCAAGAAGGAACCCCTCAAAAGACGAGCACGTGAATGTACAATGGGCTAATGGTGACGCACACTGTCGTAGCGACGCCGTAGCACCATGTCGTGGCGCTGCGCACGATCTCGTAGCACCTGGTCGTGGCGCTGCGCAGCACACTGTCGTGGCGCTGCGCAGCATACTGTCGTGGCGCTGCGCAGCACACTGTCGTGGCGCTGCCGGTCGGACACAATGACTGTAACGAGAAGATGGTCCCTGCTTTGGCATCGCCTGTTTCGGGCACAATGACTGGAACGAGATCCCTGCTTTGGCATCGCCTGTTTCGGGCCCAATAACTGGAAGGAGATCCCTGCTTTGGCCTCGCCTGTTTCGGGCACAATGACTGGAACGAAATCCCTAGGCGGTCGCATCGCCGCAGACGCGCCTGGAAACACCTGGCGATGAGTGTTGCGGTGACGACGATCGGGCCAAAATGTCCGCCGCCCCGCCGCCGTCGCGCCGGCAAAACCACGTGTCGCAGGCGAAACGCAACATCGCCGTATGTCATCGCCGTATGTCATCGCCGTATTCCGGGTATGCAGTTCAAACAACTTGTGAAAGATTGCGTCCGTGTTGCCACAGTAGGACTGCGCCGTATTTGTCTACTTATCTCAATATTCTTGCATTCTTAGAGCCCTGATATAGTCTATTACTTTATGCTCTGATTGATTACAAATTGCATAACTTCTTTTGTAACCCTATGTAAATATGAATATCGTGATGCCGGTCGCACAGCCGCAGATTGCGACTTCAATTCACTATTGCGTAATGCATGAACAGTGACTATAACCTCACTAACGTTGATGAACTTGTCAAAAAAGTCACAACACGTGTTTCCGGAGCTGCTGCCAGTGTACTGCAGCCCCTATAGCGTGTTCAGCTTCATATTACTTCGAATATAGTCGGTAGAAGTAGGCTAGTAGCACAACTGAGGCAACAAAACATTTTTCGTATAATAATTCAGTTAACACAAGACCAAAAGTTTTCTTTCTCACACTATTAGATTTCTCTGATTTCTCTCTCTCTCTCTCTCTCTCTCTCTCTATATATATATATATATATATATATATATATATATATATATATATATATATATATATATACATATATATACAGGACGTAACATAAGAGTACAGAAACGACGTAACGGCCGAGTGCAGTAACACATGTGTTACTGTACTCTTACGAAGGCCGGTCCCCTAGTCGAAAACGTTAAACACGTTTTACTTCCAAAAAGTTCGTCTTTTCCTGCACCCTCCATATATATATATATATGGAGGGTGCAGGAAGATATATATATATATATATATATATATATATATATATATATATATATATATATATATATATCTTCGTTCTAAGCACTCTCGTGTGCAGGAAAGTGAACTGGAACCATCTATGAACGCCCTGATTTTTCTGTCATCTTTAGGGGTCGGTCAAGCTAACGACAATGGCGTTCCTGGTGTGCGCCACCTTGACATGGCCACTCTCCCACGCGGCGCCGGTTATGACACTGGTCGGCTCCTCCACTCAAGTGAGCATCCACGCCGTCACCGACCCTAGCCCCACGACCGCCCCCTCTGACAGCAGCAGCGCCGTCTTCAAGGCGGAAGTCCAGAGCGGTACCGAGGCCGCAGCGTCCACGGTCGGAGCCGCCTCGCCATCCGTGACTACAGCCTCCACTTCCGCCGAGTCCACGGTGGCGGTTTCCTCCTCAACCGAGAATCCTTCTTCTCCCCCGGAGTCTGCTTCGACAGCTGGCACGGTAACCATGGCGGCAATGGAAGCCGGCCACGAAGACAAGTCCGTGAGAGTGACCGCCACCTCTGGCCCCGAGACCTCGCCGGTGGTGTTGGCAGCCAGCGAAGGTAAGCCTGATAACTTCCAGGTCGAAATGCACGAGGGTGAGCAAATTTCTGCCGTGCGTTTCAATTGAGGTCAAGGAGATGATAAGCAGAAAAAAATGTCAATCTTTTTAACCTTTCTATATAGTCAAATTTTGTCATGAGCTCCATCGCCAAATGTGCGGTGCGGAAGGAGACGACAGCTTTTCCATCGTGTCAACACATCTGGTCTGGCTTCCAAAGGGGCAGTGAATCTGCTTTGTAGAGTACGTAGACAGGGGAGGCAAAAGCTGATTTTACCCAATGGGGCCCAGCCAGGTTAAACAGCTCGGCAGTAAATCCCTGCTAATAGCGCAAGCCGATGAACAGGATGACGATTTTGTTTAATAATGTAAATCCATCTAAATATTCAAATTTATCCTCACATCTTCATGTTATCTCCACTGTTTAATATATTCGGACTGGAGGAGACGGCACTTACCCCAATCAACGCGCACAACTCCAATTTTCACGCGTTTCGCGACGTGTGCTACACCTCACTAGCACACTGGCTGATTACATTAACTATATTGGTTGATTGTACTTTTCATACCTTGAATAACATGTCTCCATTTCTCAAGCATTAGAGAACGTGCGCTACATCTAAGCACCGCAGCTCAATAACAATATCTTAAAGAGACAATCAGTTACAACAATCAACAAGTTACAACAAGAAGTTACACTACAGTTAAATTTTAATTCGATTCCTTCTAAGCACACAAGCAGTGGTCCACCTATAATATATACGATTTGTCTAAAGCAGAAGCATTCTCGGAAGTTATTTTCGCCTACGAAATGCCGAATACTTTACCTCTGAATGTGTTCCTTTAAGCCTGTAGTGCCGGCCTAAGAATCTCGCGTGTTTTTTCTACTCAGATCTCGACTTAAATATTATGAGGCATAGTGGGCTTGGTTCTAGTTCATGCACTTCAACGCAGCATGTATATTGTAATGTAGTGGATGAAAGATTTATATTTTCATTCCCTGTGTACTTAGCCTGCCTTCTATCCCAAGGCAACAATGCGCCGAAAACCCCGTTCTCAATATCTCCATACCATCACAGACCTTTAGAGCAGGAAGGGATCAACAGAGGCAACAGAAGAAAATCCTCAACTTGGAGCCAACGTAGTGAAAAAGGGAGAAGACAAGTCTCCCTGTAGAAACACTGGCTCCAGGACGAAGTTTCTCTTGTTTGACTAGTGTTGACCAATTCAGGTATCAATCTCCCAGTGAATCTTTTGTATTGTTCGTTTCCGTCTCTCTACAGACTAGTGCGAAATATAAATGCGGGTGCCAACAACTTCGTTAGGTAAAGTATGTGCTAGCTATTTTGAAAGGGAATTCCCAACATTAGCGAAGTTTTTGATTCTTCAACCAAATCACATTGTTCGCTTGAAAGGTAATCTTTACGGATGTAATTCAACCGCTCTTTTTAAACCTGTTGGATAAGCAACTTTACAGCTATAGAAATTAGAGCACAACAATATAGCCCCCATCCCCTCAAGAAGACGAAAAACTGTAAGCAAAATACATATGCCTATGCTTTAAGTTACAGCGTGGAAAAATTAATTTATGCTGGCGGTGTGCCGTATGGACATCGATGTTGATTGTTTCGAATTGCTATCCCGGCTATGCCAGCAGCTAAACTCGAGATGTGGAGGAACAGCACTCGTGGGGTTTGTGATTTTAGTATAGAAGGTAACCTATGCCTAAGCACCCCAGGGCACTGTGGCGAGAGCACCACTGGCTCACCTCGCCCATAGACCTCCGCAGTATAGCGTCATCGACCACCCAACGACGCAGTCGATAGCACGCATACAACCTGCCTCGCTTGTCTGTTTCGATCATGCTTCATTCTATTCGTTGTTGGTGCGTGCCCTTCCACTGTCGACTGTTTGTCTCGTTTTAATGACAACCGTTCCCACGTCGCAGAGCGGTCTGACGAGTCCAAGTCCGCGACGGCCACGGCGGAGCAGCGAGGCAAGAGCGACGCGACAACCGGCACTGACGGGCCGACGCCGGTTACAACGGCCGCTCGCCAGGAGGAAGCGGAAGGCCGATCGGGAGATCAGGTAGGGAAGGAGAAGACAGAATAACGCACGTTCCTACTGCGGCTCGTTGTCATGCATGCAAGCAGGAAGCAACAATGGCCACCACTGGTCGGGAGCACGCACGCGCCCGCCCGCCCGCCCGCCGAGTCGGATAAAAGACACCCAGCACGCACCTTCACCCCACGATTATGATCAAGACAAGCAAAGGGATGATCGCATAGCCGCATAAAAGGACGCGTGTCCCACAGACGCTGAAGTAACGCCAGATGGAATATAATAATGATCATATATTCACCGCGTTCGCGTCTGAGGTCGCGCACTGAGTAGAGTGTAAGGTCGTACTCGGGTATTCATGCGTCATTTATGTACACGAATAAGCGCGGTCATCGCTTACAAGAAATTCCCTGGCATCCGAAGGACGCAATAGCGTGAATTCCGATTCCATTCGTCTTTTCAGGAACGGCGGGCAGCATATATAACACGCGGCCTTCTGGCTCCCAGCTGTTTCGCCACTTAATGATTGCGCGGCGGTATGATTATTGTTGTCGCTAGCAAAAAGCTTGGTAATGAATCTATTGCAGCTTAACGAAGCGCTTCTGCTATTACTTTGGGCATCCGCATGTCTGAGCGAAATTGCTTTCACGAGCATTGAACTGTTTGGTTAAACGGAAACCCCAGAGCCACAAGTCATTCAACGCATTTTATTCATATTATTTTCTTCCTTGGGCTTATACATTTTTCAGAGCACAAACTCATCGCCAGTGACAACCCCCGCGGTCGTTGCCGAGGCAATGGAGAAGGCATCGGAGACGTCACCAGTTCCGGTCGCGGAATTCAGGGAAGACGCTCCAACCACGGAAGCTCAGAGCAAGGATACGTCGGCATCATCACCCACTGAGTCAACAGCCACCACCACCAGCACAAGCAACGCTCAGGAGGCAACAGCGAGTCCGAGCGTGCAGGCTTCGACCGAGGCATCATCCGTGAGTACCGAAGCTGCGGCTGCCGCTGCCACTGCTCACGCTGCCGTAGAAGCCCACAGCGAGACAACAGTCGTCGTCACAGCAACAACAGAAAACGCCTCGCCATCCAGCCCTGCCAGCACCACGGGATCACCCGCGAGTGCCGAAGCCAAGGCCGAGCCCTCAGAACCCGTCCAGGCTGCGTCGTCTGTGAACGAAACCAAAGTGGAAGCACCCAAAGCTGTCGTCGACGCAGCGGCACCGGCTGTACAGAAGGCAGCCGACACCGAAGGCCGCTCTGAGACCGGAGTCCCGGTGACCACCCCGGTCCTGGAGACCAAGCAGGAGAACACCGAAGAGAAAGCGTCGGTGACGACCACCGTCGCTGGCACCGCAGCTCCGGCTTCGACCGAGAGTTCCGCAACCGCAGCTACGGAAGTGGCCGCGCGAGCAGCCGCACAAGAAGAGCAGACAAAAGGCAGCACGCAGGTGGCTCCTCAGAGCGAAAGCACCACCGAACCCCAGAAGACGAACGACGCCGCCCCTTCCACAGTGAAACCAGCTGTCTCGGAGGCTCAGCCGACGACTGCGGCCGCGGTCGCCGAGGCGATGGAGTCCACAGAAAAGGCTAGCGTTGACGTTTCCAAGCCCACAGAGATGGCTTCGTCCCAAACCGCTGAAACACTGGCAATGACCACGGCAGGTGCTCCGGCAGCAGCAGCTATGAGCGAGGTGGCAGTGCCGTCTTCGACGAATGGATCGACGGAGTCCAGCTCAGCCCCGGCCGCTACTACCGCAGCTGCTGTGAATGAAGAGTCCTCCACTGCTTCAAAGGTAGTGACGACGCAAGCAGCGACGACTACCGCTGCGTCATCGACCACGACTGCGTGATTGTCAAACTGACTTTTCGGGCTTGCTTCAACAATTCAGTATACGGAGTTCGGCCACTAAATTAATTCGTGAAGGTGTGTTCTCCTCAGCTAAGGAATTTGGTCTTGAAAAGAACAATGAAAAAGTTCTAAAAAAATATGCGCTGAATATTTTGCTGCTTTAACACTCCTAGAAATGTACAGTTTTTTTTTCTTTTCTGCCAGCTTAGAGAAACTGTCCTTGACAATCACGATGATTTTTTTTGAACTACTTAAGCTGAAAAAATAAACTCGTGTTAGGGGGTGTTTTGTTCCTATTTACGGAACGCAGTGTGATTGTTAAATAAAGATGTGAGAACCAAACTATTTTTATTCTTATCTCTCTATTTCTCACGACGGAAATTTTAGTCTTGCGGGAAGCGCGGTTTGCAACATATAGCCGCTGTGCATACTTAAAGAACATATCCGACCAGAAGTAGGTTACTGTTGGCCACGTGTTGAGGGACTTGAAGCTGGGTAATCTTACATTGCGTAACCCTTCATGTAATTTCATCTGAGTTGCGTATACGTCGTCCAGTTGAATGCCGAAAGCAGTCATTCATCGTTTTCACCCTTCAGGGAGCGTACACTAAACGGCGTTCAAGGACGCTCGAAGTGATGTTACATTGATCACATTTTGGCAGAGAAGACCAGGCAAAGAAAGAAAGAAAGAAAGGAAAGGCTATCATAAAGCACTTTCCAAACACCGGCTGCAGAACAGGCAAGCGCTGAATTGCGTGGTGTCAAAAGGCGGCGAGGTCCTTAGAACACGCGAGTTATCGGCGGCAGCCGCGCGAAGAATGTGGGACGGCCAACAGAAAAGCCGGTGATGTAATGTGTTGCGGGAGCGGGGAGACCTCCACAAACGCGGTGGCGAGGCCCTTAGCAGCGTCAGCCGGACGCCGCGGGTCAAGAACGTCGTGGAACAGCGGTGAAAAACGCCCGCGGTGTCTTCTGCTTCAACGCCGCAGACGCGATGATTCGAGACGTCTTCGCAGCCGTGAGGCGATGATCGCAAACGACGCGTATACTTTGCAATCCTTGAAGGGTGACGTAACAATCAGGCGGTAAGAGATGCATGGCTAGATGGCGCATCCTAACGGACTTTATTTTTTGTCAGTGCATGAACACACCCGCATTTGTCGCTCGTTTGTAGGGCAACGCTAAAACAGCATTGTCATTGAGGGTAGGTCGTTGGGTGATTTCGTAGATAGCAAGGGAATGCCAGCGAACAGAACAGGAAAAAGGAAAACCGAAAGAAAGGACAAGCATAAGTTGAAGGCAGGGCGCTCGACTTGCAACTAACTTCTAATCAAACGTTGTCCACGACAGACCAAACTAAACGTGTGCCTTGCAATAACGCGCACCACAAGGAAGGAGCAGGGGAGTTTTCTCAAAACAAGCGTATGTTTATTTTCGACATCGCCAAATAAAGTACATAAAATCAGTGTGATGCTCTTTCCAATATCTGGAGCGCTATAGCGTAACGCTATTCCAAACTTTTCTATTCAATTTCTGCAGTCAGCCTTCAACGATTGGTTCAAATTTTTTCGGGGCACCCCTATCTCGCTTGTCTGTCATGTGACGTCAGGAAAACCGCGATAGCTCATCTGATATGACGTAATACATTGATTAGGCATGACTAGACCGAACAAACTAAAAGTAATAATTTCCGATTCTATGCCTTTTTTTTTTCCCCATCAGCCCTCCCCTATTGGCCAAAAGTTTTTGGGCTGCGTCCACTTCGCCTGTCTGTCACGCGACGTTACAATACCGTGCTAACCCACCGCCTCATATTGACGCGTGAGCATTAAAGATCCATTAATATGCCGAACAACACTGAGTTTTCTTTTTTTTTAATAGCCAGAGAGAGTCTTGTCACGAAATGAATAGATGGTTGCACTCCTGTCGCTCTAGCACTGGCTGCTTGGAGCTGCCCAGGAGAATAGATTTATTTGCGTATAATAAAAATTTTTGCTTGGCATTATAACACTGCCGAGCCCTATAGTACGTACACAATATCGCTTTGCCAAAGTTTCTTCGCTGAAGATCCGTTTTAACTGCATTTTTACCCTTCCATTGCATGCCACCGCGATTTTTTACCAGACACAGAAAGCTGAGCAAAAAGAAGCGGGCCACTCGCAGAAACTGGCACCGCTCTCCACATCAGGTTATCCACTTGCACTGCGCTACCCTCTTCGACTCTGGTCAGTCAATTAGATACGAAAAACATGTGAAGTAAGGTGATGCTATTCGCTTTGAAAGCAAACAAAAGTGACCTCCTATAAATGAGGAGAGCGTTTCATTGGCCTGTTCAAACTTGCGTTGGCGGTTATATAAATTTGAATTCAGAGATCAGAATAAAAACAGATTGGAATAGTTTTACATTACAAGGCTCTTGTGCCTTTCAGGGCTTTGACGGCACTTGTTATTGTTAGGCAGCGGCACTAAAGAGCAAAATGGTAATACTATCAAGAACACTGATTAAGCCACTGCTGCTAGAATGCTAACTATCGCAGGAGGCAGTCAATGAATTTGCAGAAGAACGGCAGAGTGATGAGGGAGCTGGCAAGATACGCCTACGATTCTGTACGCTGCGTTGAGAAAGAAAGAGAAGGGAAGGGAAAATTTCACTCCTTTTTATTTTCATAGCGGAACTAATCTAAATGGAGAAGCCGGGGTATTTTTAAAGCTCGACCTATTCGCAGCACAGCAGGAAGAGATGGGGAAAAGCTTGGGTCCGGTTGGCTAGCCTGCCGTGGGGAAGGTGAATAATTCGGAGAATGGATAACGGAAAAAGAAAAAAAAATGTAAGCATTACACAGACTCGTGACGACTACACACCCAACCCGTCAACCGATCTGTCTGATCATCTGTGACCTAAGATTTTTACAAACCAGCACAGTGCCTTCGTCTCTTGGGGTTGTGGACATAGTAAGGTAGAGCCTTGCTTTCTCAGCATGGTTTGCTGTATAAACTGTATTTATGATGATGCAACAGGCCTCTATTTACCCTTTAAAGGAAGAACAATTGCGTAGAGTGTTTTATCTCACGTTTCTTTTCATCACAAAAATTGGAACCTGCACGGTGCATAATAACAGTTTTCGTGGGTGACTGACGCTCCATGGATTAGTCAAATACAAACGTTTTCCCTCACATGTGGTGACGTACGTGGTTTCAAGGTCTTCTTACGAGCGAGGGGGTGTAGCTAGTGCACCGCTGCCGCTCTTAAACAAAAAAGGAAAGTCACGTACAGAGAGTTTTTTAAATGAAGTCTGCAGCTCCTTCGTCAGTCGCCTTTCATTGTGTATAGGTTCGCTACCGACTGCGGCATCAGCGCAAGTTACCATGTTCGATATTTAGGAAGTGCTCTTGTGGGTGCCTTTCAATTAAAACACGATGACTTAACTGCCAGTGCACACAACTCTTTCATGCCCAGCGAAGCTATACCGAGACAACCTTCAACTGCCCTTTCTGCGCTGCACCAGTTTGGGAAGGGGGGCCCGTATTCACGAAAAGCTCTTACGCATAGTAGTGTTCGTAAGAGAAAATTTCAGCCAATCCTGATGCTGGGCATGTCATTAGCGAGTGCGACCAGCCAATGGCGAAATAGCGCTTAAGAAGGAAAAGCTTTGTGAATTCGGCCCCAGATTTGTTGAACTTTTCGATTTGCATTGCGGCATTGCAGATTTAGAACACACTGGAGAAATTGATGAAGTTATCAAATGACCCTAGACACACTTCTGCACATGGTATCGCAAGCGCACACGACGAATAAATCCCTTTAGCTTTTCACGAACTCTGGTCATTCACGAAATAAATGTCACCAACTTAATTGGTGACATTTATTCTTACACTTTCAAGCAAGTGCACGGAACCCGTATGCGCGCGTCGATTTCTGTAACCACTGCCAATCTGCCGATGGTTTCCATCAAAAGCCGGGCTTTGGCTTCCTTTTATCCTCCTCCGAAAGTTTTCTTCCGCTAACTTGACGATTGCTTTTGCCTTATAAAAATGACGCCCTGGCTGCCTTCACGGATCGCCTAAATAGCATTGAGAAAGCCACAAATTCAACCGTCGAAGAGGAGGTTTCTGGACGGCTACCTTTTCCAGACGTAGAGGCAGAACGGGACAGACAGCGGTTATCTGTCAACGTTCACTGGAAAGACACGCACACAGGGTGGTATCTTCATTTCACTTCTGTAAACTCTGTGTGCTACAAGCGGTCTGTGGCATTCTTATTAATACAGAGAGTCCAAAGGATTTGTAGTAAGCCAGAAGACTTGGATTCCGATTTCGCCCGCATTCGACGCGAGCTCGGCGCGTGCGGCTACCCAAAAAAAAACTTTATTGCTTCTTGGTAAAAAGTGCCTTGCGACCGACGGAACCACGTAATGCCCCCGGCCAACGTAGCCTCGCCATTCCGCATGTACCCGGCATCAGCAATGCTCTGGCACGTCTCCTACGTAAATATAACGTGTAAGTCACCCATGTTCCCAGCCGCAAGTTACGTCACGAGCTTTTCAACGTCAAGGACAAACTAAGAAAATAAAGGTTCCCTGGCGTTGTATATAAGATGTCATGCGCGGAATGCAATTGCGTCTACAGGGGCGAAAGTGGCAATATTGAGCGGCGCCTAAGGGAGCACATGAGCGATGCGAAAAAGAAAAAAAAAAGTCGCTTCCAGTGCACTAGCTGAACACGCAGAAACCAAGCAACACGATTTCAACTGAAGCCAAGCTTCAGCCATCACCCGAGAAAAGAACAGGACGAAGCGACAGAATCTGGAATCCCGGAGTATCCGAACAACCGCACACACGCTTAATCGAAACGATGGCAATCTCCCGCCAACATACGCAAGATGCTCGAAGCGATTATTGACGAGGATTTAAGCTGAAGGTTTTATGCCGCTCAGCTCAGTGGAAAAGGCTTTCCGTGCGGAAGTCGAAACGTTCAAGAATTTTTACACAACACTAGTTTGGTCGGCGCTCTGTTTCTCTTGCTATTTTGCCGTTATTCCCCGACAAGACGCGATTCCGTCAAACTCTTGATCATCATCATCATCATCATCATCATCATCATACGAGGTTGCATGGACCATATATAAACGAGACTTTCTTTGTACCCGTTCTGTGGGGACTGGCACGCGCTGCCACTTGAGGGCGTGTTAAGGAGGTGAGACAGGAGTTACGTGAGATGCCGGCTGATCTCGTTGCATTCTTCATACAGTCCGTCATACGAATTCTAAGAAAAAGCATACCCGGTGATTGCGCAACGTATTATTATTAATTTTCGTGTTCGTGAGGGCGTATAAACACGATCGAAATAGTACACAGACTGACCGCCTAGCTCCGGTTCCAAGCACTGTCGAAGGTGCGCGTATGTATGTTTGACTGGCGTACAAAAAAAGTTGGGGGAAGGCCGTGAAGAGGTTGAAAACGAGAATCAAGATCGTCGACCACGGACTAGCAAGTCTCGGTTGTCAGCAGGTAAGATGCTTGAAACAATTTTTTTTTGTACCACCGAGGAAATTTGTACATTGACTTCTTGCGCGATCATCGCACCATCAATGTCGCATATTATTATGACCTTTTGAGTGAGTTAAGCTTGCCTGTCGCTTCGAGAGACATCACTAGCCAATGCGTGAAGTGATTATTCTTTATGACAACGCCAGACAACAAACTGCATCTGTCACTTGCGCGTAATTAAGGTGAGTATGTTGGACACCACTGGAACCTTCTCCCTATAGTCCTGACTTATCTCCTTATGACTCTCATAACTTTTGGGGAAAACACGGGGAAGGAGGGAAATGGAAATTCAAGACGATGAGCGAAACGAGAACAAATTAAAAGCGGGAGCCAACATTTCGACAAGTGGACTAGTCGGGCACTTGCCTTGAAGAAGACAAGTCCACTTGTCAAAACGTTGGCTCCCACTTTCACCTTGCTCTTGTTTTGTTCACTGTTTCATAACTTTTGTCACTGAAAGAATCTCGGGGAGGACAATTGATTCAAGGACGACTGTGCAGTGGAGGAGTATGTGTGCAAATGGCTGCTGACACCACCCACTTAATTTCATGATGACATAATCAAAAAGCTTATGACTTTCTCGGAAAAAGACATAAAAATCAGGAGATAATGTAGAAAACTTATGTATGGTTGGTTCATTTCTTATACCAATAAAATAAATAAAGAGTGAAAATTTTGTTTATATTTCATCCATCCTCGTATTATTATTATTATTATTATTATTATTATTAAAAGTGGAAACATACATAAGCACAACACTGAGAGAAAGAAAAGTGGGCTAGCAATTGTCTTCTAAAAGGGACATCAAGCTCACCTGATTCAATTGTAGAGAGAAAAAAAAACATGAAAAGAAGTGAAAGGAGATAAAGAAAGGAAAAAGAATAGAAAGGCAACCACAACACATCGCATCGCACGCGGAGTAGTACGGGCCTTACAGACCGGAAAGCAACATTGAAAAAGAACCATATTCTAAGCGGGTCTGCCCCTCAAGATGTGACACGTTTTGAACTTGTTAAAATCAGTTCTTGGCAGTCTTGCTAAGGGAATTGGTGGAGTCTGCGTGCCTCGCTGGCTGTGCGGTCACGACGTTCTGCTGATCAGCACGATGTCGCGGTTCTGATGCCCGGCTGCGGCACCAGCATCCCAATGGAAGTGGAACGAAAAAAACGCCCAATTATTTGATGTGCAAAATTGTGCCGGAGCCTCCCCCCCACAGCATTCAACCAATCAGCGGAGTTTTCCCGAACGAAACGAGCTATCCGTTTATGGAATTGCACGGTAACACTAAGAATAGTTTAAGAGATGTAAAGGGCTTTAGTTATGGACGAGCAATGACGAGTAGTCTTTCGTACGAGTTCTTGGAACTTGTAAAAGACTTTGTTGGAAGAAACTCAACTTGGATCCGATTGGTTGCTGTTCACTTCTCACGTTTTACCCGGTTTGAGAATTCCTACGGGTGGCAGGCGTCTGCTGTGTTCTCAAACTCGGGCCCTACCTCAAACACTGCTTGTTGCGAGCATGAACAAGTGCTAGACATCGGACGCATACGACCTCATCATACGTATAACTTAATTCTAAAAAACATAATGTGCACCCCAACTTACTAAGGAAACTATCATTTGTTTTTGTCCCAAGACACGCCAACCAGGTAACATTAGTGTTTAGCCTCGTTATGTCAGTGCAGAATATCCGCATTTAACACGAAAGAGGTTACTGTTGATACAGGGTGTCCCAGCTAATTTTAGCCAGAGTTTAAAAATATGCAAATGCCACGTAGCTGGACAGAACAAAGGTAATGTTGTTTGCCGTCGCTTGAAGATACTCAAATTATGTATATTTTTTTTCATTCCGCCTAATTAGATAATTAGTATTATAGAGTTAATCAACTTCTCAAATATTATAATTAGATGAAAAGTGTCAATGTAGAGTGACATGAAATTGTAGAGCGACATGAAAAACTTCCGATACAGCTTTCTGTTCCTCAATACGTTCCACATGAAAGTGATTTTAAGAGTGTGAAAGAAGCCCTCGAATACGCGCAAGATGCCTCGAGCGCATAGTCGCGCAAATTTTGCGTGCATTTGTAGGCTTCTTTGACGCTCAGAAAAACACTGTCATGTAGCAAGTATTGAGTCTCTGTGACAACGTATTTTTGTGCGATCTCCGGCCACACCACCGGATTTTCCGCTTCATGAGCCATATAAACCTTGCGCATTAATAAGATGGTCGGCAGCAAGGACAATTCGGCTTCCACGAAACATGTCGATGCGGAGCCACAAAAGAGAAACGTAAGCACAGCACCAAGCGAAAGAGCCGCCGTGAACATGGATGCCGCAGCCACCTGTGTTTATTTGGACAGTGTTGGTAGCACAAGCAACGGATTCTGGAGTTGCCAATAGCACAACTCATATTTATTACATTCACGCGATATCGTATTGCATTGCATATACCGACAGACCTGAACAGACCTGTGTAGACATTTGTTCCTGTTGTGACTGGTTACTGCCTACTAGAAACATCTTCTACACTACACTGGTTGTGATGAAAGCCCTCTTTGTGGAAGCGGATATACAGATGAGGACACACAACGTCTCTAAGAGCACCGCATATCCAATGAGACAATACACAGACTGGTGTTGAAATTAGTGAGGCTTCATTAGAGACCCAGTGGCATAAAATCCAGCGGGGTTCGCGGCCAAGAAATGCTGTTCGGAAGCACGTACATGTTTCTCTTGAAGATTCCGTGGAAAATAGTGAGACAGAAAAAGAAATAAAGAAAAAGGTAGGAAGGTTACCCAGGTTGCACCTGGTTTGCTACCCTACACAGGAGGAAATCGGAAAAAAAGAAAAAAAGGAAAAAAAAGGCAAAGGAAATGGATAACAAGTGATGCATGGGCACACACAATAGTGTTCACAGCGCTTTTAAAGGCGTTCGCAGAGCTCAGTTGTCTTCAAAAAAGTTCAGCGGCGCTCTTGTGATCTACTGCGCAGATTATGGTACCAGCATTTTTAAGCATGAAATACTTTTAGCTCGCGCTGTCGGCGACTTTCAAGTGACCTTGAGCCAAAAGCTAGATCCTTTATCCGGGCATTCAGACGAGAACATCTGGGGAAGTTGCAAGAACAAAACGAGATCGTACGGGTAACCGGCCAAAACTTAAGAAAATATGGTCTCTGGTCACCAACCCTTTGTACAGGACCGCATTACATACGCTAGTTACTGCCGAAACAAGTTACAAAACAAGCGGGAATATTACGAGAACAAAACGAGATCATCCGGGCAACCAGTAAAACATAAGCAAGTGCACTACTCTCTGGTGACCAACCCTTTGTACAGGGCCGAATTCTAATTACTGCCCAAACGATTTGCAAAAAATATTGCTTTCGAGTTCTTCCTAATGTTTGTTGACAATATCACTCAAGCTGCAACTTCTAGTAGGCTGAAGTTTTTGTCATTTCCAATAGGTAAGTTCAAAAGGCAGATACAGGGCACCACACACTTCACTCATCTTTTGGTGCTGTGACAGGGTTGCCTGTACTCTTTTGAATGCCAGAGTTCCGTGAATTCCGCGGCACGGGTTTCGCGTCGCCTCGAGAGATGGCGCCGCGCTGCGTTGCGCCTCCTTTAGGCTCTTTTCTTCTAGCTGGGCAGTGCGCTCTGTCTCCCTCGCTTCTTTCGCGGCCTGTCCTGCCGCCTTCAGCCGGTTTTCTTTAGCTGGGCAGCGTCCATATGTACTAGTGCGCAGTATGGCGCGGTGCGGTGTGGCATAGTGTGCCGTTGCAAATATGCAGTACACCCATTTTAAGATTGTAGCTATAGTATTATCTCCAATCAATCTGCTTTACCGGGTGCCATTTCATGCTTACATCTACTCTCGATTATGGGAGAGCCAGTAATTTCTTTCTGTGAGCCCTCTGTCGTCCAGTATGCTTAAAGCGGCACACGAAGTCTATCTGTAATTGTTAGAAGAATGGCTGTAGAGGAGGATACGTTCTGGTCGCATTTACAAACGCTGCAAGATGTTCATCGTGCCAATACGGAAACAGTATAGGCGTTCGTAAAAGTGACGCCTGACCACAAGCGACACAGTAAGGTTGCATTGTATCGATATAGACCAGGTGGTAGTCGAATGCACTACGAATGGTAAGGTTTGTGGCAGTCGTGAGTTGACCCACACCACTGAATTTCCATGTTCTAATGCATTGCATTGAGTAAGTAGGCGAAGTTGCCTATTTCATTGAATTAGGTCTTGATAATGGCATAGACACACGCTGGACATCTTCGTGGGCGGAACGCGCTCTTTCGACGGCTGTATCGCTGCCGATGATGCCGCAATGAACCAGCAGCCACTGAAATTTGATTATGCGACCATTTTTAATATCGTAGTGTTGAGATTCTCATTTAGAATACCAGCTGTTGAAGAGCGCCGTCAAGTAGGCTTGACTGTAACGTTTGGAGTGCTGCCTTCGAATCACAGAGAGAGAGGGGGCAAATGATAAGGAAAGGTAGGGAGGTTAACTAGGACTGAGCCCAGTTGGCTACCCTACACTGGGGAAAGGGAAAAGGGGACGGAAAGATTAAAAGAAGAAGAGAAAGTCCACCGGGGATATCGTTCAGTAACTCAGTCCGGATCATAGTCGCTGACTCAATCCAGTAGCCTTCAAATGTCGCAGCAGAGCTTTCGTGGCCTTTTGTAGCTGCGATATGCGAGGCCATGGTCCCAAGATCTTCTTCAAGGTGAACGGTGTTCTATCGAGCTGATTGAGAGCTGTGCAGAGGTCATGTCTTTCGTTTTGAAAAGATGGGCAGTAGCACAGTAGATGTTCTATAGTTTCCTCGGCACCGCAGGCATTGCAGTCGGCGCTATCAGTCATTCCAATCAAAAACGTATATGCATTGGTGAATGCAACGCCCAAGCGTAAGCGGCACAGCATTGTTTCTTCATTTCGCAGAAGTCCTGGTAACAGCCGCAGTTGCATAGAGGGGTCGAGGGAATGCAATCGTTCGAATCACAGAATATGGCTTGAGGCTAGGTGGCTGTTGGTGTATGTAGTCGACAGCGACTCTGAGCGACACAAGTTCCACTCAGGTCGCTATTGTGGCGTAAGAGCACTTGAATCTGATCGACGCCAATCTTGATGGTATGACGACCGCACTGGGCGAGCTTTTAGCAGTAACTGAACCATCGGTGCATACGTGCGAACAATCAGAGCATGTCTTGTACAAGTGTTGTAAAAAGTGACTCGTTGAAGAGCCACCGGCCGCAAGGCGGCCTAATGATATTGTCTCCCAGTATTAGGGCAGATACAAGTGAACAGCCGTGTTCTGAGTGGTGCAAATAATAAAGAAACAGTGAAACTGTTCCCCTTTTTTGTGACATTACATCTGATGTTTTGTCGGTGTCTGGTCCGAGTATTGTCTTGTTATTTTCTGTTATTAGCAGTTATGTTCTTGCCTAACCTCTCGATATCATTGTTGGAATGCTAGCAGTTCGTAATTGTTTACAAGCGTCGGTTATATGTACCTTCTTTTTGCGTTTACAAGCAGCAGCTGCCAACGACTCCGGATGTCAACATCATTTAGGATAATCATGCAAGTAATGGTCAGTTGTGCAGGCGAGGAATATTATAAGGCACATTTGCGATTAAGCGTTGTTTGCTCAGTGTGGCAGTGGTCCCAATTACCGCCACTTCAGTTCAGCGCTCTTATGAATGGTAACGTTTGTTCTAGGAACATGTACCACACATGGAGAGTGTGTCTAATGCTCTGAAAGCTAAGATATCCTTCTTGTTGTAGGTCAGCTTACGTGTTAGAATGCAGATGGAGTGAGGAAATGCAGATGTCATAATAATACGCGCCTGCTTATGCAATACTTTATGAGAAAATAAATGCCGCGATTATTTCATTGAATTTGTGGCGAAATATTCATCTTCAGTTTTCCTCGTCACGCTAAGCTTAAGTGCACTTTCCTCGTGCGCCGTCTTGTCTGCGATATAAGAGCACATTAATCGCTGCCATTGTTCAGCCATGCATGACAGTAGTTTGAGCCCGTATACTTGGCGTAAAACTTTCTTTTTTTTTACATCCGGCCAAAATCACCTGTTTTTCTGGCTTTTGTATTTTCTCCAAGAGGGCCAAGTGTGTTCATGACTCATAGGGCATAGATACGCGCTCAGGCTTATCCGCGGTACAAGAGGGAAAGTGTTTAGTCTTCAGTCATACGCGAAGTAGCCACTTCAGTCATGTGGTGAAGGTGACGCACAGGATTAGGTAGGGGCCTGACGATGACGACACGATAGAGATGACAAGACAACGATGACGCAAGTTGCGGTTGGGCGATGATTACAATTTACGGGCGGAGTGCCAAATAAAAATCCAGTTTTTAACTTTCGACTAATGTGTAGCATGCAAGAAAATACTCAACCTCGTACGCATGGAGACTTATTTGTCAGCGCTGCAGCCGAAGTTCAAATGACCGCGCTGTATGAAATCTTGCACCACGATACTAAAAATTCCCATCTAACGTTATAACATTTCCAATAAAAAGCTAATTTTCGCAGTTTTCTACACCTTTCACGCAGCGCATACTAGGTTCGGCACGGTATTCGATTGATTAGCTGTGTTGCAGATGGCATTACATCGCCAGCTCGAGCTTATCACCAGCCACATTCCTGGCGTTTTAGGTGTGCACAAAGCACCACCGCGCGCAAGGACTACGACACAGAAAGGACAGAGTACACCTCAACAATATTGAGAAATGACCTGAGCAGCACAGAAACTTCATAGCAACGGGACACGGTTGTCAAAAATATTGCAGTAACGCTACGCACTCGTCAACGACTACAATATAATAAGCTCAACATATAAGGAATTATTGTGCCTTCAACATTGATAAAATCTCTGAAGGTGTACCCTTAATTAGTGCATTGGGAGCCTTTAGACCGTCTCAAAGCGGGACACACTCTACTAGCCATGGTCTGTTGCACTTATGCACCAGGTTGCGCTGCTAGACGTAGGCATCCTCTAGCAATTATCTCGTTAACGCCGCATAACAACTGTTTTAAGTATGTTGTCAGCCTGCTCCTCGCTTTCCCTTTTCTGTCTATTGCATATATATTTTCAAAACAAATAATAATGATAAATAATATTCCTATTTGCCGACGTAAATAATTGACTGCAACAACTTTTCTGAACAAGCAGTAACACATGCAGGATTTATTGCCCCATTTCGAAATGCATTTAATTTCGTGGCATCGCTTACATATGTATCTGCACATTGTTCTTCCCTCTGTCGTTGTAATTTGCTTTGCAACTGTCATTGTTGGCTAGATTTAGTACATTTACTACCTGCGAAGATCTTGTACAAAATCGCACTATAAGTAAATGAACAAATAAGTGACTAAATAAATAGCTTCACATATACATTCAGAAGAATATTGTTCAAAAAGTATTTCTGTTTTTCTAACGTTATTGCACAATTGGAAAAAATACACTTAAAGTAAAATTAACATTTCATAACCTATTGTGCCCTCTGAGACGCGGCGGCGCTCTGAGTCTCAGCTAGTGATCCATGTTAGCAATCTGGCCAGTCTTTTTCCTTCTCTGTCTATTGCATATATGTTTTCAAAACAAGTAATAATAATAAATAATATTCCTATTTCCCGACGTAAATAATTGACTGGAACAGCCTTTCTGAACAAGCAGAGGGTCCAAAAGGTTATGAAATGTTAATTTTGCTCTAAGTGTACTGCGCTGAGCTCGAATTTAAGCTCAGGGAAGAGTGTCGGAGTTGACTGTTAAACTTCTTGTCAAATGCTTCGTGATTAAACAAAACTGCGTTTTGGTCTAGTTGGTATTTGCTGAGAGAAATACTTGCCCCAAGGAGGATTCACATAAAAGGAATGTATATTGACGACGACACCGGCAGCCCGTGTCGTCATTCTTGTTCCTCCTCATTGCGGCAAATATGTCTTCGGTGATAACTTTTGCCGGTTTCAGAACATGCTCTGAAGATGTTGCGAACTAACAACCGCCGGTGTTCTGTGACAAACATGCCAGGGTTATCGAATGAAACGCAATGCAGAAAAAAAGCGAGCACACTCTTTTCTATTTTTTTTTTCAGTATCAATTTGTCTCACGCATTGTTGGAAAGTCAAAAGAAAGGAGAGAATACTAGCAGGCGTGATGGCTGCGTAGATAACATAGACAAAGCAGAGCTGTCAGGGCAATCGTTTAAGTTACAGTGGAGACTTGGGCGTGTGGATGCCCCCGGAAACACTGAGTCCGACAAACGTGCTTTTGACGCAACTATGTTTGTTCGTGTTGACCTCACGCAAGTTAGAGAGGTGAACGCAAAGGCAAGGTTAAAGCAATTCTGCAAGTATCACATTTTCATGGAACCTCAGCGAACTGCATTTCATATAGTTATAGGGTGTTCCAGCCAACGTTAGCCAAGGTGTTCAAACAAAACGAAAGCTTACAAAAAATTGTTCTCAGATACGACTACAAGACTAATGGTGTTAGCTCCTCTGACCTCTGACGACTGGAAACCGTAGGTCTTATAATCACACCTGACGCCGTGATTTTTTAATCTTTCTTTTTATTTGAGCACCTTGGCTGACGTTATCTAGGACGTCGATCCACACACACTTCCCGTTGCATATCGTGGGCTCTGTGATAAATCGATCGACGGTACATACATGTAGCTTTCTCTACTCCATAGTTTGTCCACCTTTGCCTTGTTGCGAATATGGACACCTGTGAGAAAATGTAAAAAAAAACTCCTAATAAACTCTCATCGACACGCGTAAGAAGACAGGTATTGATTTGGTTTGATTTTGATTTGAATTGACTTGATTGCCCGCCTTTTAACATACGAAAGCCTGGGGGAGAGCAATAGAATAAAGGAAAAGAGGGGGTGCTGAATTACTAATATACAGCGAACCTTCTTTGTATTTTATGTGTGTGAGTGAGTTTTATTTCCCGATATTATAGTTTTCTCTCTTGTTGGTTCCAGAGTGTTATATTGAGCTTACCTGTGTATTCGACTTTGATCATCTATAATGTCATTCGTGCAATACTGAAAAATCGTGTGACAACTCCATTATTTTATCTCTCTTTATTCTTTTGGTTAAAGTGACTATCTCCGAAGTGTTTGTGAACACTCGACGACGATTTTCTGCTGTCCAAATGTCAGACTACGAGGAATGTGATATGCATTATCTATGTGCCATCAATTTATTTACTATTATTCTTAATTGCAATAGACTGCCACACGGTTTGCTGCGAACAGCTATATAGCAGAAATGCTTCACTCCATCAATCATCACCTTTCATACATTTAGCAATTTATATGGGAAAAGCCGGCATCGTATTGGGCTTGTTGGCATATTTTATAATAAATAAATAAATAAATAAATAAATAAATAAATGAATAAATAACTCACAAAGAAAAAGTATCCGCCATGGTGGCTTAGTGGCTATGACGTTCATGGTTATATTGCGCTCAGTTTTACAAACACGATACTAAGGAAGGACAGGACGTGGACGGACGAAGCGCAAAATTGCGCTTCGTCCGTTAAATTGCTAAAATTGTTAAATTGCTAAAACTTGTTAAATTGCGCTTCGTCCGTCCACGTCCTGTCCTTCCTTAGTATCGTGTTTGTAAAACTGAGCGCAATATAACCATGAACGTTCACCAACTAGCCCCCTTCATTGCTTTACTAAAAGGCTATGACGTGTTGCGCTGCTAAGTACGAGGTCGTGCGATCAAATCCCGTCCATGGCGGACACATTTCGATGGTAGCAAAATGCAAAAAGTCTCCTGCACCATGTATTGGGCGCACTTTAAGGACGCCAGGTGGTCAAAATTAGTCAGGAGTCCCCCACTACGGCCTGCCTTATAATCATATAGCGCTTTCGGCGCGTAAAATCCTAGAATTGAATTAATTTTTTTACGAGGAGGATCCTCGTATTTGTATAGCATGATGCAGAAGAGGCCCATTGTGAAAACATTGAGTATGGTTCAACATGTTGGTTGGTGTTAGCAGAGAGGGACTAAATGTAGTAGGAGCCACCCTCTCAAGAAACATAATACATAAATTTGCAGGAGCGAAAATCAATACTGACACAATAATGCCAGTGAAGAGGCATGTCGAGTGCATCATGCATATCATCATTATTATGTCCCTCAATTTAGAACAAGGCAGCGGAAGAAAGTGACACACTTTTGAGCTGCAGCGTAAGAATCAACGCAGACGAAAGAAAAACTAGACGTAGAGAACTCTGTGTCCATTCAAAGAATGCAATGCATTCAGTCCTTGACTTCCGTCCAAAAACACAATCGGTATCAAAGTCTCAGCGACGCAAAACGCTAAGTAAGCAAAGCAAGATGCAGACACTGTACATGGAGAAAACTATGAGGACAATCGACTTTTGTATAGCTTTTGTATTGTCAATGTTCAACTCACCTTTGGTAGTGGCTCGAACATCTTGAAAGAGTGGGGCAAGCAAAAAAGCGGCGAATAAAAACTTAGATGTCATTGAAGTCAAACCTGCTTTCAGTATAAACTTTCTTTGCGTGAATGATAAGGGCTCAATTGATAGAAAGCACTTTTCATGACCGTGCTTTATTATCCTGCCTGCAATAGTGTGCTTCACGAAATGAAGGCTTTTCAAGTGGCCGGGTTTATGTACATTCCTTTTGAATATTGAGATAGTTTGGCTATTTTGTGAGAAGAGATAAGAAGGACATGAAACCGTTTCTGGCTAGAGGAAATGACTCCGAAAAAATAAAGGGTTTTTAAATGCCTATTCAAACGTGGGGAAAGAGGTTAACCGATAGCCGGCTAATAGCCGAACATCATTTATGTAATAAGGCCACGAAGCACCAGCATGAAACGAAAACGAAAAAGAAATGTTAAGACGAAAATTGGACAAGGAAAGAAATTTTACTGAATAAGATGAACCATTGCCAGAAACCATCAGGAAAAGCCTTAATGCGAAAATGATGGAATGAAAATGAGGGAATCGGCAAGCAAGAGGGTGGAAAATGCAAGTACAGGAAACTTAGGCCTGAATAGTAAATAACTGGCAGAAGGAGTGCTATACATGAAGTGGACGGTTTTCAAAGCGGGCCAAGAGAGTAAGGCGCGATAACTGCAGGACACACTCTTTATCTCGCACACCCAGTTTCTGCCACTTTCAGCAGAGGCAGTCAGACTTTGGTGCCTGTAGGCCTGCTCCTCCTGCGGTTTCGACCAAGCGTTGAAAAACGTGTTAGAATTTTCCCGCCACCTAAATAAAGTTGGCTCTTCAGTCGGTCGCAATACAGAGGCGGCCTCTCGTGTTCAGGAAGTGAACTACAAAGAAGAATGTGCTTCCCTTTTCTGAACGCTAGATGTCCCACCTGTACCATCGGATCGGCCCGGTATGGACCCAATGACCATATAGCGAATTCAAGGATCTGCACTGCAAATGGTGGTCATTCTTTGGCGGTACAGATCAGCGACATACAAATGGAAATGGTGTGGGCAAGACACAGAAGCAGCGGCAGCAGCTGCTGGAATAACTATTTACCTATATTTATACAACATAACCAATTACTATATTCCGCGTCCTTTCTTTCTGTTCTTTCTTTTTTGTAGGAGGGGGCAGGGAGCTTCCTGAGTTGTCGGTAAAAATTTCAGGGTGCCAGGCTCTATTTTTGTCAGATATTGCATGCTCTAAACAGCAAATTTCTAATTGGTACTGTTTATCTCTGTGTGTTACGAATGTCAAATGTAACTAAATTCGGTGAACTAAAAAGAAAATGAAAATGTAGCTGAACTTGACGCCCGTTTAGATAAAGTTCTGCCCAGTTTGCAGTATTTTTAGCGTAGAGTCGATAGTAAAATGATGAAATGTAAACACTGGAAAGATTCATACTTGACCTGAAGGAGTGAATAAATTCCAAATATCGCGAGGTTTTCAAAGCTAAAAACTAGCGAAGCTTCGATAGCGACATTTACACAGATTGCTTAAGCATGTCTTTAGTACGATGAGTAATAATTTTGGAAACCCACATAGGCAGCGGATAGACGCACAGACTGTGAGCAGCTGCCGCCTGACAGGGCTGTCATGATATCGATAATGGTACGCTAAAGTACCCGAGAAAGAGCCGGCTATATGCAACCATGTCAAAGTTAAAGCATTACATTTCGCAAATTTTAGAGAATAAATGTGTGCTTTGTACTTATACTGCACAACCGTCCTTGCCATTTTAACTTCCCCAATATATGCTAATATAGGCCATTCTGCAAACAGTTATCCATTGTAAGCATACAACAGGTTGCGATTCTTGAACTATTGAAATGCATTTGGCAATAATGTGTACAGCTGTAATATCTGAGAATTCGCTGCAATGCTAGCGATAAAGGTTCTGCGACACTGTGCTTTATAACATACCAACGTAAAAAGAAATAATACCTCTAATTGAGAGTGAAAACACTCAAAATCTTTAGGCGATCATTAAGCTCCATCATCTGTTTGTACGTTGTTTACCAACATTCGGGTAAGCCTTGCCAATTGAAACCACTCGCAAATCACACAAGACGAGTGATTTACTTTCACAATAGTGACAACAACAAGAGTAAACGCAAACCAATATGCGAGTATAATCGAACCAACAGTGAAAAGGTCAGCCTAACAGTCATTACTGTTTACTTCATTTTCGTGCAGCTTACAGCGCATAAAAATTTACCAGCCTAAATAATACCAGCAATTATATGTAGAGAGCCAGAAGTTCAGCGACCAAGGCCTGACAATAGTCAGACTGAATCGCCATGTTTGCAATTCGTCACGGAAAAAGAAGATGTCATTGGTATTAGAAGTTTCTTCCAATAGCACAAAGACATGCCACAAAGGGTGTTAAAGGCAGCATCAGAATTACAGGAGCAGAACAAAGAGCTACGGCCGATGACAGACCACACATGAAAAGTGAGTTCAGTTGCCGAATTATGCGACGGGCTCACGAAAGCATTTCAATTTCTTTTATGTTCACATGACCTGTGATTCATGCTTGTGTTGGTCTTGTAGTCTTATAGCCTCTTTATAATTTCTTTTCTTCGTGATACACGGACTTGCTCTCTTAGCGTTTCGGCGTTGTGATGAAGACCCTTGACAGTGTTTTACATTTTCATAACTTTTCTTGTGTTTGTTGTCTTTCCTTCCTATAATTTGAATTCGAATTTTGAATTTATTGCTGCTGAAGTATACACGTTCTAAATAGAAAGCCAAAAACTAGTAAGGGATCGAACGTAAAACATAACATGGAAGAAATTAACAGCAGTTCAGGGTGGCGCAGCTCGCAATATAATATGTACATAATGCAGTAAACTCAATTGTTGTATTGTAACATACTACATAATACACATTCCAACAATTTTCGAACAGCTCCCAACACATGAAACGATTCCAAATTGATATATGTAACGACTAACAGAATTTACACAACGCATCTTGATGACGATACATACATACATACATACATACATACATACATACATACATACATACATACATACATACATACATACATACATACATACATACATACATACATACATACATACATACATACATACATACATACATACATACATACATACATACATACATACATACATACATACATACATACATACATACATACATACATACATACATACATACATACATACATACATACATACATACATACATACATACATACATACATACATACATACATACATACATACATACATACATACATACATACATACATTCATTCATACATACATACATACATACATACATACATACATACATACATACATACATACATACATACATACATACATGTGTGTGGGTATGTGAAAGTGTATGTTGGTTTCTGGTAGCATTTGTTTTGATCGCACCGCTGGTACGATCTGTTGGGAACTCGGCGCTGACGCCCGTGGTTGTACCTGGGTCGCAAGCCCCAAGGGTAGCGTTGGCCTGGCGGCCTGGGGTACAACTGGAAGCATCCGAAGGTCCCGGCAAAGCATGAGTCGACTGGTAACAACGAAACAACTTGTTTATTTTAACATCGCAAAGAGTTGGCGGTCAGGTTGACCGAAGTAGAGAGACGGGAGAGCACTTTACTCAACAGAAGAAATCGGAGCCCTCCTTTTGGCGTCCGGGGGCAGCTGTTTTTATACTCTCGCAGTTGAGGGCAAGAAGGAACCCCTCAAAAGACGAGCACGTGAATGTACAATGGGCTAATGGTGACGCACACTGTCGTAGCGCTGCCGTAGCACCATGTCGAGCACGATCTCGTAGCACCCTGTCGTAGCGCTGCCGTAGCACCATGTCGAGCACGATCTCGTAGCACCCTGTCGTAGCGCTGCCGGTCGGGCACAATGACTGTAATGAGATGATGATCCCTGCTTTCGCATCGCCTGGTTCGGGCACAATGACTGGAATGAGAGGGTGATCCTTTGCGGTCGCATCGCCGCAGTCGCGCCTGGAAACACCTGCCGATGAGCGTTGCGGCGACGATGATCGGGCCAAAATGTCTGCCGCCCCGCCGCAGTCGCGCCGGCAAAACCACGTGTCGCAGGCGAAACGCAACAGACCGCCCCGCCGGGGGAAGGAGATCCCGATGGACAGGGGACTGCATCCGCTGTCCGGAGGGATGTCGCTCGATGATGCTCATAACCGAAGTCGGGCGTCCCTCGACGTTTCTTGAGCGCAGCGCACAGAGAAGGCCTCGTTCTCTCGTTCAGGTTCGCACGGGACACTGCAAAGTGACTTCGGGAGAGTTCACATTTTTGTTCTCGTTCCCGGCAAGCGTTAGAACTACGCTGAAACTCAACCGCTCAGTCAGCAAGCACGGCACAACCCTCACTAAGCCCTGCCAGGCTCTTTCCCCTTTTTATACCACTGCCTAGTTCCTTACAGTAGTCTAGCATCACTCAGAACGCGTCCACAAATTGAAAAATTGCACTAGAAAGCATATCATCACTTTGAAACACTAAACAAAAGCAATATGTTAAAAAAAAATCCTGCCTCAGGAAGAAAAACATCAGTAACAAACAATTTTGAGGCTGATTCCTACGATAGGGGCTTCGACTTAAGCCATCGGCGTTACCGTTGAGACTCCCCTTTTTGTAACGCACCTCAAAGGAATATTGTTGTAAAGCGAGGCTCCAGCGCAGGAGGCGGCCATTTTTGGGAGAGATGGTCTGCAGCCATTGGAGAGGGCAGTGATCCGTCTCAATGATAAACCTCGAGCCGGCTAGATAGCATGACAATTTCTGAACGGCCCACACGAGACACGCACACTCTTTCTCGGTGGCGCTATACGCCTGCTCACGACTGGACAGCTTACGACTAGCATACAGGACGGGGTGTTCTACTTCTCCATTTTCCCGTTGGCACAGTACAACGCCCATGCCTCGCTCACTAGCATCGCACTGAACAACGAACCCTTTTGTATAGTCTGGCGATCGTAGCACAGGCTGGTTTGTTAGGGCACTCTTTAGGGCGCTAAAAGCTCTTTCCTTTGTCTCGTCCCAGACGACTGTTTGAGGCTCTGTTTTTCTTAGAGCATCCGTCAGGGGAGCCGCGATATCAGAGTACCTAGGGATGTACCTCTGATAGTAGCCGGCGACACCCAAGAACGACCGAATATCGGTCTTGGTGCGCGGTTGCGGAAAGTCTCGCACAGCGGCCACTTTTATTTCAGAGGGGCGGCGACGACCCTGACCAATCACGTGACCGAGGTAGACAACCTCGGCCTGTGCTAACTGGCACTTAGGAGCCTTGACTGTCAAGCCCGCTTCGCGCAGGCGGGTTAGCACTGCCCGCAAGTGTGCCATATGCTCAGACCAGGATGCGGAGAATATCGCTACGTCGTCTAGATACGGTAAAGCGAATTCTTGCTGTCCCCGCAACACTTTATCCATGAGACTTGAAAAACCGTATGGCGCGTTCTTCAAACCAAAACTCAACACTTTAGGACGGAATGTTCCCATTGGTGAAATGAACGCCGCATACCTACAAGCCTCTTCTGTAAGTGGAACCTGCCAATAACCCCTGACAAGATCTAGGGTGGAAATAAACTGAGCGCTACTAACTTTCTCAAGGCGCTCCTCGATGTTAGGGATCGGATAAATTTGATCCTTAGTGATGGAATTAAGCCTGCGGTAGTCGACGCAAGGACGAGGTTCCTTGCCCGGTACCTCAACTAAAATCAAAGGGGAGGTATAATCACTCTCACCTGCCTCAATAACACCGAGCTGTAGCATTTTCTTTACCTCAGCCTCCATAATATCGCTCTGGCGGGGTGACACCCGATACGCCTTGGATCGTACTGGCTCTGTGGAGGTAAGTTCTATATCATGAGTAAGTACAGAAGTCCTACCAGGCCTCTCAGAGAACAGACCTTGAAACTCTTGTAATAGCTGGTGTAGTTCGGTTTTCTGCTCGGGCGACAGCGGTGCTTTACTGATAAGGTCACTAATGACTTGACCGGTGTCTTCCCTGTTCGTCACTGAGCCTAGTCCCGGAAGCTCGACCGGAAGCTCTTCAGGAACGTTTACCATCATGCACACCACTGCTTCGCGTTGTTTATAGGGTTTGAGCAGATTACAGTGGTAAACTTGCTGTGCTTTCCGCTTTCCTGGCAGACTTACCACGTAGTTAACGTCCGACAGTTTCTGAACAATTCGTGCTGGGCCCTCCCACTGCACGTCTAGTTTGTTGTTTAGCGATGTGCGCAATATCATGACCTCATCGCCAACCTCAAAACGACGGGCCCTGGCTGTCCGATCATAATAAACCTTGGCCCTCTGCTGGGCCTTTGTCATTGCTTCACCTGACAACTCCTGTGCCCTTCTTAAGCGTTCGAGGAGCTTAAGCACGTACTCCACCACGACTGGGTCGTCGCCCCTACCTTCCCACGATTCTCGAAGCATGCGAAGCGGAGATCGAAGCGAGCGACCGTACACCAGTTCAGCTGGCGAAAACCCCGTAGCCGCATGCGGCGCGGTCCTTAAAGCAAACATCACCCCAGGCAGACACAGCTCCCAGTCAGTTCGATGTTCAAAACACAACGCTCTCAACACGCGCTTCATGACGGAGTGGAGCTTCTCAACGGAATTCGACTGTGGGTGGTACACTGAGCTGTGTAACAGCTTTACCCCACACCTTTCGAGAAAAGTTGTCGTCAAAGCGCTAGTAAACACTGTGCCCTGATCTGATTGGATTTCCGCAGGGAAACCAACTCGCGCAAATATGGACAGTAGTGCATTAACTATCTCAACTGAGCTGAGTTCTTTAAGCGGCACTGCTTCAGGGAACTTTGTCGCTGGGCAGATCACAGTCAAAATGTGTCTGTACCCCGTGGCTGTTACCGGCAGAGGTCCCACAGTATCAATAACGAGCCGTCTAAAAGGCTCCGTAATGATAGGTACCAATTTCAACGGCGCCCTCGATTTGTCCCCTGGTTTGCCCACCCGCTGACAAGTGTCACATGTCCTCACGAAATGGTCTGCGTCCCGAAAACACCCTGGCCAATAGTACTCTTGCAAGAGACGGTCCTTAGTTTTCTTAACTCCAAGGTGTCCGGACCACGAACCCCCGTGTGACAAGCGCAACAGATCCTGACGATAGCATTGAGGCACGATCAGCTGATCGAACTCCACTCCTCTGCGGTCTAGATACTTCCGGTACAGGACTCCACCTCTTTCCACAAAACGCGCAGTTTTCCTGGCGATACCTTCTTTGACATTGCAGCGCACGTTTTCCAGGCTGCCATCCTTTTTTTGCTCGGCTATCAAAGCCGTCCGGCTGACTTTTAGCAACCTATCAAGTCCGTCTGACGTAGGCGCGATGAGCAAATCAGTAGATAGCTCTTCTAACTTTCCCGCGTCGGGCGTTTCCTCTCCAGTATCTGGCGCCTTTAACGTTACAGACTCAAGTTTATTCAGTTCGGGCGTGCTCGGAATATCAGCTTGCTGCGCCTCTGACCCTTTTTCGTTGTTTGATAACGTCGGCCCCGCAACTACCGCCTTTGCAGCGAGCTCCCGAACCTTCGATCTGGTTAAGGCCTGAACACTAGCTTCACCAAACAAAAGCCCCTTCTCGCGCAGGAGGTGATCGGACCTGTTTGAAAATAGGTACGGGTACTGGGGGGGCAGCATAGATGACACTGCCGCCTCCGTCTCAAGCGCTCCGAAAGGTCCTTCAATAAGCACTTTTGCTACCGGCAGACACACGCTATGAGCTTCCACGGCTTGCTTGATCCACGCGCACTCGCCCGTGAACATATGGGGTTCTACGTAAGACGAGTGAACTACATCCATCGTAGCTGCGGAATCGCGAAGCACTCGGCACTCTTTCCCGTTCACGAGGAGGTCTCGCATGTAAGGCTCGAGAAGCTTCATGTTCTCGTCAGTGCTGCCTATTGAAAAAAACACAACTGTTGGTGTTGTTTCCGGACACTGCGCCGAAAAGTGACCCGGCTTCTGGCACGTATAACAAACGCGCGCTTGCCTCATCTCGAACCGCTTTCTGCGTTCGGCTTCGGCTGCTGCCGTCTCCTTAGGTTCGGTCGCACTGCTTCCACTCGCATCCGCACTACGCGTGTTCCCCTTTGCTCTCATGGGTGTGAACTTCGGCCTCTCAAACTTCGAGCCAAATTCACCCTTTTGACCGTCCTTAGCTCCGCGAGCCCGACGCGTCACAAACTCCTCGGCTAGCTCAGCGGCTTTAGCCACCGTACAAACGTCTGGCCTATCCAAGACCCAGTATCGCACGTTCTCCGGTAACCGACTATAAAACTGTTCTAGCCCGAAACACTGCAGAACTTTATCGTGGTCACCAAACGCTTTCTCTTCTTTGAGCCACTCCTGCATGTTCGACATAAGCCTATACGCAAACTCTGTATATGACTCACTTCTGCCTTTCTCATTTTCCCGAAACTTCCGACGGAACGCCTCCGCAGACAGCCGGTACTTTTTTAGCAGACTCGATTTTACTTTGTCGAAATCCTCTGCTTCCTCTCTATCCAAGCGAGCGACTACGTCGGCCGCCTCGCCGGGTAACAAAGTGAGCAAGCGCTGTGGCCACGTTTCCCGAGAGAACCCCTGCTTCTCGCACGTTCGCTCAAAGTTAACCAGGAACAAACCAATGTCCTCTCCAAGCTTAAACGGCCGCATTAGGTCAGTCATTTTGAACAATACGCGTTCTCCTGCACCGTGTGCCTGACTTCCATTACGAGCGCGTTCCATCTCTACCTCAAGACGCTTCATTTCCAAAGCGTGTTGACGGTCACGCTCTTGTTGCTCTCGCTCTTTCTGTTCTTTACGTTCACGCTCTTCTTTTTCTTTTGCAGTCTCCCTCTCTTCAATGGTCTCAAGGCATTCCGACAGCTCGTCATCCTCAGCCTCTAACTCAAGAATAGCCTTTAGCAGTTCTGGTTTTCTGAGTTTGTCTGAGACATCCAGACCCAACTCTCTTGCAAGCTCCAACAATTTCGGTTTGCGCAACGACTTCAAATCCATGGCTGCTCTGAATGCTGCTTTCTCTACTGCTTACTATTGTCTTGCCGCAAACTAACCCGGCAGCAACGACAACCACAATTACCAGCTCTGTTTCTAACACTAACAAAAGCCTGGCAAAGCTCAGAAGAAGAAAGTCCCGCACTCACCAAACCTCGCAGGCAGGAATTCCGCGCAGTCGTTCCGCTGCAGGCAACCAGTCGTCACACAGGGCTCGTTGCACTGCTCCCGGATCGTCGTTGAGCTGCTCAGCATACAGTCAACTGCATCTCTTCGCTGCTGGCCTCCGTTGTCGCGATCTCACCGCTGGCAGACAGTTGTTTGGAGTCGGAGGCGATCTCACCGCTGCCAACCAGATGTTTGGATCGCACCGCTGGTACGATCTGTTGGGAACTCGGCGCTGACGCCCGTGGTTGTACCTGGGTCGCAAGCCCCAAGGGTAGCGTTGGCCTGGCGGCCTGGGGTACAACTGGAAGCATCCGAAGGTCCCGGCAAAGCATGAGTCGACTGGTAACAACGAAACAACTTGTTTATTTTAACATCGCAAAGAGTTGGCGGTCAGGTTGACCGAAGTAGAGAGACGGGAGAGCACTTTACTCAACAGAAGAAATCGGAGCCCTCCTTTTGGCGTCCGGGGGCAGCTGTTTTTATACTCTCGCAGTTGAGGGCAAGAAGGAACCCCTCAAAAGACGAGCACGTGAATGTACAATGGGCTAATGGTTACGCACACTGTCGTAGCGCTGCCGTAGCACCATGTCGAGCACGATCTCGTAGCACCCTGTCGTAGCGCTGCCGTAGCACCATGTCGAGCACGATCTCGTAGCACCCTGTCGTAGCGCTGCCGGTCGGGCACAATGACTGTAATGAGATGATGATCCCTGCTTTCGCATCGCCTGGTTCGGGCACAATGACTGGAATGAGAGGGTGATCCTTTGCGGTCGCATCGCCGCAGTCGCGCCTGGAAACACCTGCCGATGAGCGTTGCGGCGACGATGATCGGGCCAAAATGTCTGCCGCCCCGCCGCAGTCGCGCCGGCAAAACCACGTGTCGCAGGCGAAACGCAACACATTATACAGATCTAAGACGCATAGCCTACGTAGCAAGTGCCGCGTACTTACGAAATTTTCTTAAGAAAATGCTTAATGTTATGACATAAATGGGGGGAAACACTTTTAATTACATACATATATTGTTTCAATCCAGAAGAAAACTTGAAGGAAATTCTATTCCCTACCTTGACAGACGTATGCATTTTTTTCTCCGCTGGCCGTAAGCATTATTTGAAAATGTTATTAAAAATTTACCTTGAGATAGAGAACACGAGTTTGTCCTAGGTGTCACACGTACGTCACATTGCAACACACTAAGGTTTAGAAAGCTGTTTGTCACTACCAACTCCTAATGGTAATCACGTTAAGCAAACAATGGCGCGGGATTCTGTTGGTTTCGAACAAAGGTCTGGAAGGGCTGCGCCATCGCGCAAAATTAATCTCACTGCTTTTTTTGTAAGACCCAATGCTTTAATACAATATGTGAGCTGCGAGTAGAATATATTAAAATACAATACTTCAATGTGTTTAGTCCAAATAATTTCGAAGCTTTTGCTAAAATAATACATGAGTAAGATAACCTTCTTACAAAGGACATCTTTATGGGACTTCCAGTTAAATGCGCTGCCTAGATCAAAGACTAATTACGTGACTTCGCTTACATGTTACAAATCATTTCTACGAGTTCTTACTTCAACATTTATGTAAAGATTTGAACATGACATATTTTGTCTTTGACCGGTTCAGCGAGAGCCGATTAGCTGCGAACCAATTGAATACCGACTTTAATTGATTGTTTACTGTAGTAACGGCTTCATTCAAGGAAGCAGAAACTAGTATGATGGCCTCAGTAAAGCTGATTGCTTTAGATGGTTGTACGTATCTCAAAAATGATTTATGTAGACAGAAAAAGAGAATAGGCCTAAGCAAAGAGCCCTCGGGTACACGCATACAAACAGGCAGTATTTGTGACGGAACACTGACGTTCAAGTTGATTTTTGGATAACCGGCCTCATCTGAGGCCGAACTTCACATACTCGTATTTTAGATCTAATAAAGAAGTCTGCAATCTTTTTCATAAATACTTGTGGAAAGGGTGCTCCAGTAATCTTATTAAATCAAGTTTTGTGAGTGTACTGCAATTTCAGAATTAAGGCCAGCTAGTAGGCAAAGTTTACGCATTTGCTAGAAATGTGCCTTGCTCAAATTTCTACGGACAGGAAATACGCGGCATAAGATATCGCTGTTCCGTTTAGCGTAATATTTTTGTCTGCACTGTAAGACAATGCCACCCAGATAGAATTCCTGCTAAGCGCCTAATTTCTGAATCAAAGTGTAACGTCGTGCAGCGGACCTTTGCACACATTCCTGTAGGGGACAAGGACGGTTTGACCCCTTGAAGGCATCACGTAGATATTTTGTGTTCTCGCGTACGGTGCTATTCGCCAGGGAATTGATTACGTTGCAATCTTTGGTGAAACGTTGTAAAATGATAAGCAAGTGACTTTTTACACAGATCAGTTGCGCGTTAAGAATCTTTTAGATTAGGCTTTATGTCGATGCAGCATCTACAAACCTTTTCAAGACATACAGTCCCCATCGAGAACAAGTTGCCCAGTCGGCAGTTTTACGTCAGGTCACAAAGAATAAGCCGAAGCATAAGATAATGAGTAGGATTGCAGATGAGGGGAAAATAATTCTAGGTATTTTTAGCGTTCCGTCCACTCTAGAAATAAACGCGCTTTAGCAACAGGAAGACGCAATAATCTCGGCATATAAAGACACGAGAATGCTTCCCTATGCGTATTTTGCGCTCACTTTATTTTGTATTCGTTCATTCACATATTGCAGACAACTGCGAAAACGCGCAGTAAGAATGCCAAAATTTTCGAATTCAACCGATCACAGCGAACCTTTATTGAAATGCTGAACATTGCTAAAGTGTCCACTAAAAACGACCCATTTCGGTTAAGCATATTTACATTGTCCGCACGTAATACGAAAGCATAGTTAACTACTCATGATTGCATATATATTTACGTCCGGAAGTCCACACGGGCACCGCATGAGCATGAAGAAAATTTGAAGATATTCACTAATAACAAATGTAAAGCATACAACGAAGTAAAAGAAAAGAAATGTGATGTGTAAAAGGAAAACTACAGTGTTGCTCACAACGATGAGCAAAACGTGAACAATGTGAATGCAGGGGCCACCGTTTCGACAAGTGGACTGGTCTTCTTTAAGGCGACATATGCTTTCCTCGCCACAGTATATATAGGTGGGGTTCTTCTAAAGGGGAGGGGGTGTGAGGCGGCAGGACGCGGAAACGAGGGAAAATGTGTTGGCGTGTCGAATTGAGAGCTATCAATTCGACACGCTAACACATTTTCCCTCGTTTCCGCGTCCTCCCGCCTCACGCCCCCTCCCCTTTAGAAGAACCCCACCTATATATACTGTGGCGAGGAAAGCATATGTCACCTTAAAGAAGACAAGTCCACTTGTCGAAACGTTGGCTCCTGCATTCACCTTGTTCACGTTTTGCTCATCGTCTTGAATTTCCATCTCCCGCATTCCCCGTCTTTTCTCCAGTGTTGCTCACAGACACATAGACAGAACAGCATAATTAAGCTTTCCAAGACGAAGAAAAGAAAATGTCATCATCAATTCAAAACAATTTCGTAGTTGTATTGAGGCGCACATAAGATGAGTCATAAGAGGGATACATTATAAATATATATTTTCTCGTGGACCACTGGTGGAAGGCGGTTACTAGACGTATCGCTATCAGAAACTTCAGTTAGGTGCTTCGGAAGAAGAGCTAAATTACTGCTACCTAACCGTAAAGCTGAACCTTGTGGAACTCTCGATAAAGTTTGACTGACGTGTAATTTCAGTCCACCCTATTATTTGTTGATCTCTTTCATAGAAAAGTAAGTTTTCTTTCTTGAATTATCTGTGTGTCAATAATGTCATGGAGTGCGCCCTGATTCCATTTTTCTGTAGCTGCTTGATGATCGCATAACAAGCACAGACCACAGCATTGCAGAAATCAAAACACCGAAGTCTGGGTGAGGTCAGGAAGTCAAGAGTAATTGGCGGAAGTGTCACACGCGGTTTGAAGTCCTGTTCTAGTAACTATTTAGTAGAAGTCTTCCGCTTGAACCTAGAAAAATTCACGTTTCATTTCAAACCAATCAGACATTGTTATTTCTAATTCGAGATAGGTTAAAGAAATTTCAGGGAAGGATGATTGCGCACATATAAGAAATGGCAAAAAGAAAAGTGAAACACTAACATTGCTAAGAACTGTTCATAAGTCAATATTAGCTTGATAAAAATAGGTGTCCAAGTGGCGCTTCGTAAAGAAAACTGGCTCGTCCGAAGCTGTCCGCAAACGCACCTGCTCACCATTGGCTTTGTCCGGCTTAAAAATTGTCGCAGCCATACTTGTTCTATCCAAGCAGTACTGTCGAGCTTCATGCCGACGTCTAGTACAGTTGATTGAGCTTTTTGCGCAGGCGGAAATGTGATGTGTAAACGAAGGAGTGCGCATAATGCTTAGTTTGTGAGGTGCATTTTGCCCTTAAAACAGTGAAACATATGTTTTGGATTCAAGCTTAGTAGGCCCACGGGCAACAGGCGTTACCTGTGTCGCTCTTCAGCATAAACAGATGCAGTGAGAAGGATTTGGCAAGGCTGTTATATAATTTTAGCCGCACAGATTAGGAGTCGAAATTTTGAGCCATTGCAATGGTTTCAGACTTCCATATTCTCGCATTCCTCCTTTCTAAGCCCAATGGAATTTTCCTCCTCCCTACACAGGGAAGCCGAAAGAAGCAGCATATCTTATGGCGAGCTCGGTACCTTTGAAAAAGAAGAAAAAGATATGCGTATCCAACGCACGTGTTGTAATCTATGTAAAGCGAAGCTTGATTGATTCGGCTAAGTAAGTGCTGTATGACGAAATTCGATGCGTAAAATTCCGTTAATTTCCATCCTTTGAAACCTGTAACCTTTTGCAATGTATATGTTTATGCGCCGCAGAGGTCCCAATTTCAATCTCATGCCATGTTTATGTTTACGTATTACACCGTTCACAAGCTATGTCGGAATGCACACATAAAATCTGGAGAATTCACAGTGTGGGACGTCGACACAGTGTGATAGTGACGACAAATGCGATGTATGGTGTTTTGTCGAGTGAAGAACGGTGATGAGAGGTGTATGACACGGAGAAGCGAGATAAATATCTAAACTGCAGTGAAGGTTTATGTGCCCCTTGTGCCACAGTGACATGTACCTATTCTGAATGATAGGCCAAGAATGGGCCCATTCTCGGTGGCATATACCCAACGGGCCAAGAATGGGTAGCCCAAGCTTAGAAAAGTTAAAAAAATCTGGGAATCCACTGAATATCATTCAGTTACGTGAACTGTGTTTTGGTGACACCTATGAGCCTACATTGGACGCACAGGTTTTGTGTCGTGATGTATTGTTTTATGGCACAAAACAGAGGTGCTCGCAATGGAAGTACTTTGTAGGTCAAAATTAGCCGCTACATAAGCCGGAGCATGCGATGTCGCATACCCAGCTGCCCAAGAACAGGCAGGGTAAAACATGGTCAATTTAAGAAAATCAGAGGAGCCGTCGAAGCTTATGCTCCTTTCCAACAAAGTTACACTAAAGAGAAAGGCTAAATCAGTTTAGACTCATTACGCATGCTTCAAAAATTCATATTTATTAATTTTGAATTAAATGCTGATTGCTCGAAGAAAAAAAAATGAAGGCCAAACTACCGTTCTATATTTTTTAAATTTAGGAACGAAACCCCTCACTGGCACTTCAGTGTGACGTCATGGATTTAAATTATTTTTTATACTACTTTGTCTGTAGCGGCAGTAAAGGTACTCGAAACTTGCCAGATCCAGTCATTGGCTTCTTTTCCATACAGGACTGCACATGTTTACAGATAAAAAAAAAGTACCGATATAGGCCCGAGCAGACCCCTTCAAGATCCATGACGTCACCACGAGCTGGTGCAGGAATTTCACAGCGTCGCCACCCGTCTTTCGGTTTTGCTTATTTTCAGCCTTTCCAGGCCTCCATCTCTCACGGCAAAAGTGACTTATTTGGTATTGTTGAAGCGTAGTTTACTAATAAATATGAGCTCATTCTAAGAGATCTGTGTGAGACAAGATAGTACGTGTAATACCGGCACATATTTTTTATGTAACGTTTCTTTACAGAGAACAGAGGTGTGCTCACTAGCCCTGTTTTTGGGTCACTTCCATGCTATATAAGCCGGTTTATAGTGCATTCTACTCCGCGAAACAGCACAGAAAAACGCGACAACAGCGTTTGTAGGCGAATAAGGCTTCGCATTAATAAACAGATTCTTTCTGCTTGCTTCGAAATGCGAGTTGATATAGCCACGGCAGTAAGGGAGCGCGTGTTCACTGTCCCCTCCCGGACTGCAGATTTCGCGCCGCAGTGAACTGACGTCCCGTGCAAAGATCGCCGTGTGTACGCCAGCCGAAGGCGCAGCCAATATAAAACATATTGTGTCCTGTGGCTGCTATTCCAGTGATAAGATGGAGATAAGGAAATGGGACTTGTGAGTTATATGTATGAACTAGGGTGGTTGCTTGAGCTAGTTGGTAATTCATGATCAAAAATAATGTACAGCGCGAAGGACAAGGACTGCGAAGACGACATGCACACGTATGGCATGATTGTTGCCCAATTTCCCACAAATATATACAAATGTATTACGTTTGATAATTTACAAACATTAACATTCTCACCGATCTTCTCAAAACAATTTAATCTTCTCGTTTCACCACCAACTGCCTGGATCCGCATCCATTATACATATATAACATATGAACCTTACGCTTAATTCTCACTATTTTTACAAGATACACAAGTTTTATAACTATATAACATTCAACGAACCTTTACCAATCCTCTCACCAAAGAATCTTTCACTACCAAATTACACGTGCATCGCCACTTGCATGCTAATCGCATTAACAAAGATGAACATCCCCAAAAGACTGGATTACGCTTGACTTTTTTTAACACTATTAATTCGTAATTTTTGCTTCTCACGTCGTGTTATACAGGCTCCACGTTGGAGGTCAGCTGTGAGTTTGTACGGCTTCAATGGCGAAAGCTGATGGTGCGTTGACCCAGCACAGCCTCCATGGGAGCCGTCACTGCCGTCAGTAACGAACGGACGGCCACGTAAACACAGCATCATTTGTTGCTGCGTTGCACAAGGTTGGGAGTTAGCAAGCAGACCCCCAGTACTTCCGGAGGGCGTGAAAATAACTTGCGTATAAGGCTACAGCTTCTGTCTCTTCGATCTATCAGTTGTCAGGTTGGCAAACATCTGTGATGAATTTTTTGAAATATTTTGCACGCGCATTGTCAATACTGAGCACATGCTCGCCTGGCTATCAAACCAGAACTGAACGAAAAACAAAAAAAAAAAAAGAAAAGAAAGGGTAGTTTCTGCATGAACCAGAACTAAACTGGAGCATTAAAATTTTTTTTCACACTGTCATGAAACCGAAAACAAAAAATCATGGTTTTCGGTTCACGGTGGCCACCGCCTCTGGAAATAGTCAACTATAGACGTGCCTGCCCTTGTCGCTGAACCATGGTGCACAATTTATAAACAAATGCACGCGGACTGGCTGTCATTTTAGAAGTGACTGCCACGTTCTTGAAGTTTTTAATGTGGCTTGTCGGGAGGCAGGCAGGCTATAAGAAACACTTGCGAGCGCGTGAAAATGGTGACCATCAAATAGCTTTGCGGTGGTGGGGAAACTATACGCAGTCTTTGAAATGAAGAAGCGGTTTCTAGCCATGTGGTTGCTTGTGATCACACTGCCATGTAAATTGGGCTAGGTGCGTCGAGAATTATGCATTGATTCTGACAGACTGATTCTGCGCTGTGCTTTCACAATATAATTTTGTGTAACTGCTCGCGTCATGAAGAGCGGCACATGTACGTTTGTTTCAGTTTTTCCATGCAAATCAGGCATTAATGTTTTTTTTTCCTGTAATCATTCTTAGGTTCGTACACAAACGAACGTAATCCGGTTCCAACCGGTTCAAATCGTCATTTTTTTTCTTCGGAGTTAAATCGGAAATGAACCATCTTTGTAAAACCGGAAAGAAAACAGTTTAAGTTCGACATTCAGGTGCTCGATCGTGTCCTCCTTTATGTAGTAAGTGCTGCAAAGCACGGTCTGTGCCAAGGACAATATGGAGAAATGTTGACACTTCAAGAATGACCCCCTACTTATGGTTGTACTCAGATCATTAACCGGATGTGCCGTAAGGTCGCAACTGTTCTGCAGTCAGCTGTTGTGATTGCTGAATTGACTAGGCTCACAATGACGGGCGATTGCTCGAAAGCGAAATTAATAAATAAAAACCTTTTTGGCTTCCCACCTCTCTTGGCTTCTCACGTCAAATGTAGTTTATCGCACTCGTAGTCATCCGTATATTAAGCACGCCTCTGAAGACAGCCCGCGGACCCATTCCTTGGGCGGAGACGAAAAAGGCTTGAAGGCTAGCCCATGTTTTGTTGCACCTGACAACTGAGTAACCATTGAGGCATGAAAAATTCAGTTTGTAGACATTGTGTCTGCAGCTGGGTGGAGTATTCTTCTACAGCAAAATGCTTGCCCACAAAGTTCTCCTGCAGCCTAGAGGAGATAACAAGCGCTGAAAGAGAACACAAACGATTTCCACCTCAGCGGTCGTATGCGAAGCTTTGCTGAACAGAAACATTAACGGATTTTTAAGTGCTTTTACTAAGTCGTGTTTGTACCTAGTGTATGATGTGGTCATAGAGAAGAGGCGAAGTCTGATGTCCATCTCGCCGGGGTTAGTTCTGTGTGGCTAGGTATGATTTCTTTCATATTGGGGGATTCTTGGAGGACCCTTTCTTCTCTGCTAAGTGTTAACACAAAATCCGCAGCTCGCAACTACGGCTCTCGAATCCCCGTCGCCGTCTAGTGCGCCCAAAAGTGTTCAACGCAACCGCGTCGTTGTGATTCACTCGGATTAACATTGGCCCGTAGTAGAGAACCCCAGACGCCTAAGAGATTTCTTGTTGCTGCGCCAGAAGACACACGCATACGTAAGAATAGCCTTCGATCAGCCCCTTTTTATATCCTTGAGTTAACGGCAACGGGCGCAGCATAGCAATTAGTGGTAACCGTTACTCTTGCGCGCTAATAACTCAAGATGACTTAACCTACGCTTCTCGTCAAGCGCTTGATGCGCTAACGCAGCGAAAATTATTACGCATGTGTAGGGCCCCAGACGCTATCCAAGGCGGGGAACGCCGCCTTGAGGCTGCTATGTAAATATGTCATCAGATTTATTTATACCCGCCGCGTTTCTCAAGCGATCAAGCTTAAACTGGCGCGACAAAGGCCTTGCCGTTATTAAATGTTACGAAACGCTTGCATGGGCGCCCGCATACTAGCGGCGCTGTAGCGACTACAGTTGCGAGGGAAGTCAGCAGACGGTCGGGAAAGAGGGCGACGCGTAAAGGACTGGTTGGATTGGCTCGCAAACAGTGCAGCGGCGCGCAGCGCCGAAAGGTTTCGCATACCGCACCGTTAGCGCGGCAGGCTTCATTCCAAACAAGTTGGACGGCGTCCGTGGCGCGTGTCCTCCGACGTCTTAGACGTCCGAGGTCTTCCGCACAAGGCAGCCTCGCGCGTGCACATACGAGAGCCTCCTTCGCTGCGCTATAGTGTAGAGGCCTTCCATTGAGTCAGGCACTAATTTGGAAGTTGCTCGGGAGGATGAAACCGCCATGGCGATCGGCTCATTTGTTATTCCGATGACTTCCCTTTAAGCGCACAGGGGCAACAAGGCTTGCGTTACGTTGTGGGCAGCCAGTGTCGGTCGCCACGAACAGACCCTCTCCCGCCACCCGCCCCCATTATCACGTGCTCGTGAAGGGTCTCACAGGTGACGGCGATCCAGCTTGGGAACAAGCCCCAAGGGTGCTCCGAAAGTTTATAGCTAGCTCGTTCGCTCGTTCTTATGGCCCAGCACCGCCGAAGCGCCCATTGCAAAAAAAGTGAAGACGCAAAACCCGAATCTCGAAAACCGGTTCAGAACAACCTCCTCTCACTCTTCTAGTTGTGTACGGCCGTTTCAGTGCCGTCGTTAGATACTAGCGCGGTTGGATTCATTGCAAGACGCGGAAAAAGCAGAGCGAGTGAAGCAGGGGCGTCTCTACGTGTCCATCATTGCAGGCTGTGACACAAGAGAGTGGAAGGACGGACTTGAGAGTCCTTCAACGATGACTACAAGACGCGGCCTGCGTCCGGAGATACGGCTAAAATATAACGTGTTTCGCTATCACTTGCCTGCGCGCCGCAAGTGTACAGCTCGCCTACGCATTGGGCCCCATTTAAGGAGGCTTACTGGAGCTGTAAACTTGCCCTCGGAAAGGGGACTGCCCACGTGCAAATAGCCCACTGCGCATCACTTCATCTTATACTGTTTGAGAGCTGTCCACGGTGTCGGAGAGCTGTATAAGCAAGTAATTCGAATCGAAGGACGTCATTTTGGAATGTGCGCAGCGACCTTGTTTCCGAGGAGAGTACCTTGGTGAACATTTTTATGGGCGGACGCTGAACTCGGAGAAGCAAAAAGGCAGAGGAAGCACCGCATGATCGCGTGCGCAGACGTCCTGACGACAGAGATAAGCTTTGTTTGGAAGCACGCGACCACACGATCAGTTCGTATCGTCCACAGAGAAGACTGCGAAGGGTGGCGCTATTGAGAGAGATGTAGGGCGGATAATTTTGCTAATAGGTAGCACTGTTGACTGCTTATAACTGCCATACAGACAGTGACAGCGACATCGCGGGGCTAGACTAAGGGGCTCCCTCAATTGGTGTGCCCACATTGACTATAGAGTTAAAAAAGGAGTTAAAGCAGTCGGCATGCAATGTAAGCAATGCAAGCGTCGGTTGGGTATGCGGAGGGGCCCACTACTAATTATACATAAAATGTATGGGCGGCCCGTTTTATAATTTGTATGTGTGCTATTTCCTGGTGCGCCAGCTTATAAATTACGCCCCCTTGTTCGGATTGAGCAGGAAGCCTTGCTATTGGGTTGCGGATTACCGAAAATTGTGGCTAATAACGTATTATATCAAGAAGCCAGGTTGCCATAAATATTGTGTAGATTTCCGTTGCTGACGGTGCAAACATACTTAAATATGTACGAATTCCCTATTAGAAGATTAGAAAACATACCCACTTCCAAGCCTGCATTATTTTTCGGAGTACACGGGCCCCGGTTTCACACACCCCAGGTGGTTTTTGTACAGACATGGATTAACCCCTTAGATGTAGGTACTTGGGAGGTGCCACCTATTTGGGATGTGCGAGAGAGTCTAAGGATCATCCGATGGCATGTACCCAAACAATGCAAAATTTCTCTCTCATAATATAATAAATGACGTATTACAAGGTCATTTACTGAGTTTAGATATAAATACGGTCATTGAAACAGACGCCTCACAGTGTGGAGAAAATTCTGGAATTGGCATTTTCGCTGCTGCTCTAGAATGCTCAGTCTCAATTAGGATTCCGGACTAATTATACCTATTTCTGGCTGAATTTCTAGCTGTAGTGTTAGTCTTACGTAAACTAAGTTCATCATTATTGACGGTAGCAATAATAGCAAATTTTTTATCTTTATGTACATCGCTCCCAACAAATAGTGGTACAACCTTTTACGCACACTTCATTTTCTAGTGCCTGGCCACATAAAGTCAATTAGGCTATTTTGGGTGCCTAGGGGATTATACATGAATGAAATGGCTGACAGTCTCGCGAGAGCGGCCCTCAATGGCCCTGTACCATCATTACTTCCTGCATCAGCTTGCCTAATTACTACTAGATTAAGGAGATATGCAATTGCTCAGGACTGTTTGAACCCAGCAATATCAAATTTCTCAGAATATCGACACCTGCTATTCTCTTGTTACAAAAATTCCTTTAACACGAGAAAAACCTAAACAATTTTTACCCGGTTACGCTGTCGAACACCAGTATTAAACATTTGTTGTCACAACGCTGGTCTGGCACCCTCACCTCTGTGCCCAGTCTGCAGAAGATATGACCATAGATCCTTTCTTTTTATTCTGCCACCGTATTTCTTCTTTAAGGAAATACATTTTATAACCAATGTTTCGGCAACTTGGTTTAAATTTTTCCACTTCCACTTTAAATATCCTTTCTCTAGGAGTCTCCTCTCAGGAACTACCAAAGGGATGTTTGCTCAGCCGTGGAGGAATTCATGGTTGTTTTAAGACGATTATATTAAGTGCTTCAAACATTATTTTTATCCATTTCCACCTGATACTTTTACCAGTTTTTGTAATACCAACGTCTTCCTAATACCATACAAATCTTGGCCAATCCCCCGCAGTGGGTATGCGTCATCGGAGAAGGTTATACTATCCTGTCTTGTGTAAGCTGCAACTAGGTATACCTTTCTTTGGCTCTTTCCCGCAGGTTGGGGTTGGTCAGTTTATGGCCAACTTGGGACACTAGATGTCACCAGTTGTCAAGAGAAATAAAAAAAAATTTAAAAAATGCCCGATGGTCGGTTTCGAATCCTAGTCACCCAACACAAGATATCTATGCTATAGCCATATACAACGGACGCATGCCTGGAAAGGCGTAATAAACTGGTGGAAGACAGCGCTTGCGACTCTTCGTGCGCTAGGCCAACAAATGGTTATAAGAGATGTTGGCAAAGTTCCACGCATAGGAACAATTTACTCATAAAAAGTGAAGTGAAGAGGTTAAGAGACGCGTTCGCACCCGAAATTATGCTCTAATACGCCATGTTTTATTTTGGTTAAAATCTTGATAGAACACTTGTAAAATCGCCTGTATGCTTCTTGACCATTCTCTTTTAGTGGGTGTCAAGTAATTCAATGCGCGTCTCTCATCGTACTGCCGCGCTGTGGCGCGTTTCTGCAAGGTCAAGTACGTCGTGCCTTGTGAATGAACATGTTTTAATGCCGACTTATGGGACTGCTTTCTCTGCAAGGTTAACCATGGCGGTTGAGGGGTACGTTCGTTAGCCAAATCTTCAGCGCGTCTGTTGTCGTAATGTACAAGTTATCGCTTACGAAGGCATCAACTCAAGGTCTGTTCTGCCGTGATTTCTTGCTATCATTTGTACAATTTCTGCGATACGTTCTCTTACTTTCTCCTACAAGCTGCTTAGCACACGACACGGATGTGACACATAATTTTGAATAAAGGTACGAAGTCATTTATTGTCTTGATGGGTCGTCATCGTGACGAAAGGTACGCACACTTATTTATTGTTTTGTTCAGTGGTCATTATTTCACTTGCAACTGCAATCACATTCTTTGATAATGTCAAATCGATGCACGTACGCCGTTGGGTGGTCGGTTGGGCCGATAGGTGTGGCATCGCAAGGAATACGTTTGCTACACGGAACGCGTACACCACTCCCTTTTCGATACTGACACATCCACATTGAAATCACCCACAACGACAACAGGGGCCGTGTCACCGCAGCTAATTCACAAAGAGTAGCCATGAACCTTACGGGACTATGAGTCATTGCACTTTTGCGTGCTCACGGGGGTATGAGCCATTGCTGATAAGTTTTCTACATGCTGTTCTGTCTGTTGTATGCATGATTTAAAGAATTTAAGCACTGTTCGCTTCACTTTGCTGAGTGCTTGTAGTCTCTGCCTTGCGGGGCTATGAACCATTGCATTTCTTGCTTGCTTACGGGGGTATGAGCCATCGATGATGATAGTTTTTGTTCACGGAGAACAAGAATGTACGGAACCCTAGCTATAAACAGTTTGACTGTAAAAAAAATTATTGCTTGCGAAGCGCGTAGTCCCTCAATTTTAAGGGCGTTTTCTTAACTCGAACGCTCCTCCGCGGCGATGGGCCGGTATGTTTTTCCTGCAGTGAAGACGGCTCTCTCGTTGATTTACTGTTGTGCGCTCGTGTTTTTATTTCTTGCCGTGACGTACATGGCAGTCAGCAGGCTGCTCAGCCGAAGGCAACGCGCTAACTTAAAGAGGCGAGTCGGGTAGCGGTAGAGCCAACTTTATTCAACACCATCAACATCAGCCCACTCTAAGAAACCAAGTGCGGCTTGCACGAACATTTAATAAGGAAAATAATAACAAATTTATTAACGCGTTCTTAAATGTCCCATGGACAGCGCCTAGTCTGCAGAAGAACGCGTTCTTAAATGCGTTAATATTTTCTTTATTAAATGTTCCTGCAAGCCGCCCCAAGACGATTGGTAGTGAACTTCTTCACAGCTTCTGGGTGTATTACTTAAAACTTGGACGCGTTCCATACTCGACCGTCTTCCAAAAGAAAGGACGCTGGTCCTTGGGCTCAATAACTCTCTTGGGGTCCGAAAAGTAGGAAGAAATCTTACCGCGAACTGTAGGCTTTCTTACGCGGACGTAGTCACCGACGGCAAATTGGCTCGCTCGAGCTCCGCGACGTTCAAGTGTGTAAAGCTTTGAAGAAGCTTGCTTTTGTCTGACGGGCTGACGCAGCGTTTTCATTGCCTGGGCTGGATTTTCATGAAAATAATTATCCGGCAGGCCAACGATGCTTAATCGCGTTCGTGGCAGTCGTCCAGGCAAAAATACGATGGGTGCAACTCCCGTTGTGACATGAAGTGTGCAGCGGTAGACGCCCAAGTAAACTGTGACGACTACGCGAATAACACTCCCCTCATATACTGCCATCTGCACAACAGACTTCAGCATTCTGTTCAACCTTTCGACAAGACCCTTTACTTGGGGTGGTAGACAGACGAGAAACAATAGCGTATAGCACGTTCCTGAAGGAACTCTTCAAGTTCAGCCGAGCCGAACTGTGGAACATGGTCGGAAACCATCTCATTTGGGTATCCCTCACGTGCAAACACTTGTACCGGAAAATTCTTGACCATCGCTGCAGAAACTTGTCTTGAAAAATTTACTTCCGGCCATTTGCTAAGTGTCACTGCATAACGAAAATAGGTGGGAGCTTGTTCAAAGGGCCCAATAATATCAATTCCAATCTTCTCCCAAGGTTTGTCAGGGAAATCTACTGGCTGTATAGGCGCTGCAGCTTGCCGCGCGGTATTATCGTAGGACTGACAAACAACACAGGTTTTAACTAGTCGTTCAACGCGTTTTTCCATCGAGGCCACCAATACAACTCTCGCAGTCGACTTTCCGTACGACTGATCCCCAGATGGGACTCATGTGCAACTTCCATAAAACGACGAGTAAGGACACTTGGAACCACTATCCTGTCACCACGGTAAAGTAAGTCGTGTATAATTGACAATTCTGCACGTAGATGGATAGGATAGGATAGGAATAAACTTTATTTGTCCAGCGGTTGTTGATGTTGGTGCCCGGGGCTAGGCTGCCAGGGTTCCATCGCCCGAGGAAAATCTTTCGAGATCCTCGGCAACGGCCCTGGCCCGCTGGACGGCCCACTCCTGGTCTTCGGGTGCCTCGCTGAGGAGGGCGGCTTGCCATCTCTCAGCGAGGCACCCCGCTTCAGAGGGTTCTGCTGTTGTATTCCCCCTTCCTCTTTCTCCTTGTTCCACGTGGCGTCGGCATTCCCAAAGCACATGGGCCATATCGGCCCGTTCGTGCTCGCACCACGGGCAGCCGGGCACGTAGATGAAAATATGACATTAGCTCTGCTCCTAGATCTTTCTTTATGAGGCTAGGATGATGAAGTAAAGTTCCTAACTTTTGCAATGCTACTCTCAGTTTCACTCACTGCTTGGAGTTCTGTGATCGTTACCATCGGAGGAAGAAGGGAGAACAAACTCATTTTCAACAGCAACTTCATTAGGTTCTCCTTGCAAAGGTAGTCGAGAGGGCGCATCAGCCACCACATTGTCACTTCCCTTGCGGTACTGCTTGGTGTAGTTGCCACGAAGTGGGCGTGCTAACCACCGTGAAATACGCATAGGCCGATGTCCAGGACCTTTCAACGCGACAGCGTTAAGGGCTCCGTGTAGCAAAAAAATTTATGTAGGCGTCGGACACCGCTTGGCCAAAAGTCGTTCTGAACCACAACCCCGCGGCCCTCTGGGGGGCGCAGAGGCTTTACTGAACCAGTTGAATTGCTCGAAGCAAAATACGTTAAAGAAATCGTAAAGTAGGACCTAAACACAACCTACAGACATGATGGTGTCGAAGTTTAATTTAAATATACCAGAAAACATAGTTCTGTTAAGCAGGGACTCAAACACAGACCCCTTTTCAGAGCGGCGCGTCCCCGTTCCTTGCAACAACACCATAGCGCTCGGCTCCGCGCATATGCAAGAAAGCTGAAGTTGCCAGTCAGCGTGACAAACAGTCAGGGATGTTAATATATATCGTGTTCAACTCTTAAAGGCGAAGCTTAAGAGTCCTCCTAATTTTTGTTGACGACAACGTGACGAGAGCATTATGGTCAGTTCGCAAGACAAAGGGACGACCCCAAAGATAGCCGTGCCAATGTTCACAGGCCCAAACGCATTCTAAGGCTTCACGTTCGCCTGAAAAATATATTTGTTCTTGTGGGCTCGATTGCAGAGAGGCAAAAGCAATGGTCTGTAGAGGTTCTTTGTTATCTTGTTGCAGTACCGCGCACAGTCCGTGCCCAGAGGCGTCGGTCGGGACAATGACAGGTAGGCTCGGATAAAATAAATGTACGACGTTGCAAGTTGCCAGTAGTGATATTAACCGGACGAAACTCTATTCAGCAATTGGCGTTCAAGCAAATGGTTCGTTGCCTAGAAGCAATCCCCGTAAAGTTTTCACAACATCCGAAAAATTCCGAACAAATTTGGAGCAAATTCCCGCCAGTTCTAGCAAAGAACGAGGCTGATTTACGTTTAAAGGCGCAGGAGTTTATTTAATATCTCGAATATATGACGCTAGTGGAAGATGTATTTTGCCGTTCACAACATGCAACAGAAATGTGAGCTCTGTGACGTCATATGCCCACTTTTGGTTGAGTTTGAGGCCTGCTTTAGAAAGCCGTTGCAAGATGGTGCGGAGAACAATGACGGTCAAGTTTCACTTGGTGGTAAGGAGACGCTAAATCCAACTTCGAAAATCGCTGGGCTCCGGAGCTAAGCTATTCAGCTGCTCTTCTCTCTGTGGAAGTGGCAAGCTATCAACAAATGTAGCTTTATTGGGTTCTCGCAGATCAACGCACATTCCTATTGATCCATCCTTTTTTCGTACCACCACTATTGGACAAACCCACTGAGAGGCGTCAACGTGCTCAATAATGTCTTGTGCTTCAAGTTTCACTCAGCTGAAACTTGCTCGCGAATAGTAAAGGGCAACGGGTGAAATGCCCTCGCGAATTTTAATTCTATGTTTGAACCCATTGGCAAATCCAAGCTGTTTGTCAAATAGATGTTCGTACTCTGAGCGTAGACAATACAGGAGCGCTAGGGGTCAATGCAAGACACTTAAGCGATGTACCTTCAGTCTTCATTTGTAGTGCCGCAATAGAATCTACGCCCAGAACAGTGGTGCCCCCATACACAGCGTACAGAAGAATGCGAGAACTTCTGTCATAGGGCGTAGTTGATGGAGTAAAGCGTCTTTGAACTCTTATTTTTGATTTGGAGTAGTCGAAAATCTGTGCTGATGTAAGCTTCAAACGGCAAGTACTTGCGAAAACATGGCAGAGTTCTTCTACTAGAACAGTGACAGACGATCCCATATCAACGAGAAACGAGACAGCCTGACCTTCCACGCAGACGAATGTCCAAATGCCGTGTGTGTGTCCCTTGACAACACAAATTATTTTTTTTTCGCTGCCGTGTGAGTTGGAGTCACCGTAGTCGACTTGTCAAACTTTCGCTGAATGACCAGACGACTTGCACATAAAATATCAATACGCAACCTTCCCGCAGCACCGACATCTGCAGTTGCGCGCCTTACGTGCAGGGCTATTTGCAAGATGGTCAGTCTCTCCACAACGATAGCACGCTCGAAGGTTCACGGTACCTTGTATTGGAAGCCCGCACGCTTTGGTACTGTACGTGGCACAACGTACATGGTCATCTGTCTGTTCTCATGATTGAGGAAAACTTTGTGCTTTTTTAACCGGATGAGTTGAGGCATCATCGCAAAATTTCTTAGCTTGACTCACGGCATGTTCCTATCGACTTGCGATTTTGAGAGCTCGTGAGAGTGTCTGTGAGGAGCCTTCGAAAAGTAACCACTCACGTAAATGATGATGCGTCGATTTCGAGACAAGTTGATCACGTAGCAGCTCATCGGTAAGGCTCCCAAAATTACAGTCGGCAATGAGGGTTTGTAAAGCAGCGATGCGTTCTTCCTGTGTCTCACCTGCATGTTGAGCTCGGCAACCGAATTGCTGTTGAGTCCCTATGACGTTGACTGAACGCTCGGAATGGTCAGAAAGCAAGGAGATTGCAGAGTCATACGCATCCTTCGTCGACATGGTGTCACCAGCACTCGAAGGGCTGGCATCAGAGCCCGACGACAAGTCCGCTGACTTCAGTGTAGAGAAAATCTGCTGCCCCTCCATGCCAAGACAGGTGATCAGAATCACTGTGCGGCGTTCGGCTGGAAGCTCGGAAGCTCCGGAAGCCAGCATATACTTGTCCAAGGCCTGCTTCCGCTGGTCCCATGGGACAGCCGGATGACCAGGTGAAACTAGGAAAGGCGGCTGCAGCTGTAATTCCGGAACACTGATTGTGGTGATCTAGCAGGGGAAATCACCAGGCAGCTTGCCCTTGCTAGAGTTGAATTCTCGTCCTGAATATGTTGCATTTAGAAGAAGATAGGATAGGATACCTAAGGATAAGATATCCGTCTTCGATGGTGCGTACCCACTGCTGGGGAATGGCCAAGATTTGGATGGTATAAGGAAGATGTTGGTGTTACAAAAACTGGTAAAAATTTTGAGGTGAAAATAGATAAAAATAACGTTTGAAGACATTAAGAGAATCGTCTTGAAACAGTTATGAATTCCTCCACGGCTGAGCAAACGTCACTGTGGCAGTTTCTAAGTTTCTCCTAGAGAAAGAATATATAAAGTGGAAGAATTTAGACCAAGTTGCCTGAACGTTGGTTCTAAAATGTTTTTTTAATAGAAGAAATACGGCGGCAGAATAAGAAAGAAACTTGTCTACGGTCTCATCTTCTGCACAGATTGGGTACAGAGGGGAGGGTGCCAGACCAGCCATGTGACGACAGAAGTTTAATACTGATATTTGACAGCGTAATCGGGTAAAAATTACTGAAGTTTTTCTCGTGTGAAAGGACTTTTTGTGCCAAGGGAATAGGAGTTGTCGATACAATATCTTTATTTGGCGAGCTAGTTCATCTTGACAGTTTTCATAAAAAAGTGCTAAAGACGAAGACGAAGGAACACACACGACAGGACTGGCGCTACTTTCAACCAGTAATTGTAGATTCGGATTTGGCGCCACTTCTCCGATTGTAAGAGCTTGCACATTCTTCTGACGTGACCCCAGGATGGTTCGACAAGCCCGAAAACGGCCTGAACTTCGGGATGCGTGAGTTTTTTCTTGAGGTAGTACGACAACGTTCTTGATTAAAGGGTGCATATGGCAATAAGGTTGATGTAGGTGATGGCATGGTCGACTGTAGCCGGCGATGAGAGGATAGAGCCCATTGTAGAAGAAATTTGTTGCAACAATACCAGGAGTATAGGATTCTTTCAATTAATTTAGCCAAATTGTAGGTTAGCGCGAATGGTCTGATGTTATCTATTTTAAATCCTTCCCCATGATTTTAAGCACTGGATTTATTTTAGCAACTTTGTATGCCGACGGAATGCATGAAAATATAATTGAGTGGTTTATAAAAGCTAAAAGGTCATCAGGAGCTTCCTGAAATGAAATTTTGATAATGGCAGAGATTATCCCATCTGCACCAGGGGCTGAATCTGGCAGTCGCTCCACGATTTCATCCAATTCTAACTTGGTGATTTCTACAAAATCATCTGATGCCCTTCGTAAGCTAGAGCAATTTGGCGAAACTCAAGAAAACCTAATTTCGAATCCCTTCGTTATTTCTTCCAGGGATTGGTTAATTTTAATACTGCTTAAGACTATAGAGTCAATATTAATTGGACGTGGACGAACTTTCCTACGGCGGATAAAATTTGCCGGATTCAGAATAAAGTTGTTTCCATCCATCCTGAACAACGCGCGTTTATCTTTATTGTTAGGTAGGAAGTCAAAATGCTTGTAGTCGTATTCGTCTTTGGCTTTTGCAACTGTATGTTTAAAAAAGCTCAAAAATTTATAATTGCTCTAATTTTGGGGCTCTGGTTATGCAATAATTTTTTCCAAGCGGCTTTTGTGTCTCTATAACCACGAGCGCATTCTTCATTCCACCAACGGCTGTATGAATTTGTTGTTTTTAGACGAATCTCAAGTTCAGACTTTTTGCAAGAACCTTCTAAAGCGGAACAGATAATCGTGGTTTTTTGCTGAGTACACGTGTTAGACAGAGATGAAAGAGCATTTCGTAAGCATTTTCTAAAAATTTTGTAATTAATGAAAGTTCGCACATGATCACTCATAAACGTTACAGGGCGTGCTACTTCAAAAACTAGGGGAAGGTGATCACTACTTGTCGCATACTTAACAGTCGACCAAGAAGACACAGCGAGGCTCGGGACATAGAATGTAAGATGTGTTGCAGAGTAAGATCCACCACGCATAAACGTAATAGATCCTGAGTTTACACACGCTAGCCCGTTGTCCAATGACCAGTTCCATAATCTGGTGCTACACTAATCTGTTTTTAATCCCCTTGATATATTGTGAGAACTAAAGTTACCTGACAGTAGGATGTCCCCTCCACAAAAACTAAGAACGTTATGCAGTGTGTGTGTGTCCTGTAAGCCAAAAGGAGAATATGCATTTACTACGGTAAAGGGGCAGCATCCACGGAAATTCAGCTGTACCGCTAGGATTTCACGCGGAGGAGTAGAAAGTTGAAAGGAAATTTTGACCTTATGGCAAATTTGAGACGAAATAAATGTAATTAATCCGCCACCTCTAGTAGGATGGTCTAGACGAAAAGATCTGTAAAATTTTATTTGAAAATGTTTTGCAAATTTAACAAAGTTTCTTGAATAAGAAATAAATCAGGGTTAAGTTGTGTAGTTAGAAAAATAATATACTGAAGCATAATATGAAAAGCGACAGTTCCACTGAAGCACTTTCAGCGACGCTGTTGTTTAGCAAGTGCCGCAGCCGCAACTGCCTTCTGTAGCATGCTTTCTTTTGGTATAGCACCGGGCTGACTTTTCTTGGCTTTTGAGTGAGGACTGGAGGAAGAATCATTGATTGATGACATTATTCTTTTATACGCTCGAGCGCTTTGTTCCACATCTATGATTTCCAAATCTGTGTTAACAAGATTACCATTAGCAGGCCTCACGGAAGAGGAAGTCGAAGGTTCGACACCGTCATTAGAAGGATGGGCACCTGTACTTCTATAGGAGAACGATGCAATCGATGCATGTACATCGTCTTCCTTTCTTTATTGCCCCCACGCGACTTCCACCTTTTTTCCATATGCGACATGTTTGTCCAGCCCAATCAATACACGCTTGGTGCACCATCGAGCAAGGTTTTGCCGGGCGGAGCGCCACACCGTCGCTAGAGTTCCCCATGGGCCTCCGCAGAGGGAGCGGCCGTGTAGGAGTGCTGTTGTGGACCGCGCAAGATCTTTACAGCAACATCGCGCGATTTGAAGGTGAAGATCAAGTTCTACCCTAGGCTGGGCCGTAGAAGAGGAACATCGTCATGTTCATCAGCTTTCTGGCTGGGAACTTTGGTGCTGCACCATCCCAACAAATACACAGTGCTGGCCGGGCTGCGGAGATGAGGATATGTTTGTTCTGAGCGTTAGACCGGACACTTTGATATAGTATTTGTTGCTTGACATCAGAAAACAAAGAAACAAGGCATGAGATGATGCTTTGGTGTTTCCCATATTTGGGAAAAATATGCACATAGATGTGGAGCTCAATACAGTATTCGAGCAGAAAAAGCCTGTCACATGCACATCACAACAACTCACATTTACTCTGTCAAAAAAGGAACTATTTATTGCATGCTAGTAATTATGTCGGCCAGGCGTTCAAGAAACTGGTGGCTGGTGATGACCGCTTACACCTACAAGTGGCGGCCTCTTCTCTGAATGGATGTAGATTTATTTGCCTTCTAAATGGAGTTTACCAGATCTTCGACCAGTCATTCAGCTGCTCACAGCATCCATCAGTGAAGGATGGTGTGACTGATGCATTCGCCTGACTGTAAATGTAGAACTGAAAGTACTATGACGGACAAATAAATGAACAGGAAGTAAAAATGTCTCGTGAAGCTACAATATCTATCAATGAGTGAGGGCTTCAAAAAGCGAACGTGATCAGCTGACAATCATTAATCTTTCCACCACGCAGCTTGTTCCTATTTCAACCGGTTCACTAAGTCCAAACAATCCGAACAGCGCAACTTTTGTAGAAGTACAAAATAAAAATAAAAATACCATTAACCGCCGAATATACGCTGCAGATCGCTGCAAGAGCGCAGGGGAAATTATCAGTGGCTAGCTGATGGACGAGAAGAGCTTCTTGTTTTGAACATGTTAGAGGCGCTAAGGGTGTCCAGCTCTTATCATATTTCCTTACAAGAGCATTTAGCATTCATACCTAAAACTGAGCCTCGAGTGTTTATGTGAGAGCCATATATCTAACCAACCATCCCCCTTCACGCGGCACGGTGTGTAGCCTAAGTGATCGTTTCATGACCCTCGACATAAAGTCAAGGGTTAAAGCGGGATTACGTGCACCAAGAACCTGCCTGCACAGCGGGGTACTAATGATACAAAGAATCTCCGCGTATTTCCTTCCTTGATCCTTAGGGTCAAGAACCTATACGCAATCTGCATTGTGCATTCCGGATTCGATGATGGACCACTACTGAGGCCCGATGTTGTGAGCTACATGCCGGCATTTAATCTGGTGCTGAGCAAAGGAATGTTTGCTAGCACAACAACCATGACCACTGCTGGCAGGTGTTGTGTCCTGGCGTCCTTCAAGACTCCCAGGCAATTCTTCACTGTTTCTCTCCCCTGACGTGTTCTCCACATGTACAGGTAGGTTTCTTGGCGTGACTACAAAATAGGGCAATCTTCTTATGTCCATATACTTGAAACAGGAATGTCGATGTTTCCACCGAGATTAGCCACAGTATAAACGTGCTCTTCACTTCTTTACATTTCTCACCTTCTTTTTCTGCTGAAGAAAGAGTACATAATTTGGACTAAAGAAAGGTTACACATGCGATTTTCGCTCCTGTGTCTGACGTGCATAAGTCTATACAAAAGGCGACAAACGAATGTAATCTGTGTACGGTGCTCACTCAACATCGTTTTTGTGTCACTCCGTTGCTGCGCTCCCTGATCTAGCGAGATAAGTTGATAAAACTATTAGACTATTACTATGACTATTGACTATGACTATTGCAAAAACTATTAGTTTGTGCAATGTCAAATACAACTCACACCTGTACGACGGCGCAACGCTTGATCAGCTCTGCTTTCACATGCCGGTCAGCGAGCAGTTTGTTAGCAGCCCATGGCCGAACTTAGACTACTATGGTGTGTTAGAACTGAATATATGATGAGAAAAACAGCAGTTTTGTCGCCAAAAACAATACACATGAACTGTTGGAGGCTTCACGCACATTCACCGAAAAAAGAAGTCTGTGGGAGCGTAGGATATATGTTTGGGGATAAAAATAAGGAAGCCACAGCAGCGTCCGTAATGGAATCGAACATGCTCTTTTCCAATATGTTTTGATTGAATGATGGTGGATCGTAGCGCCTGCAAACATGTTTTTCTGTTTCGTGCGTTCGTCTTAGTTTTCAACCTTGGCAAATATTTGCTCACATTGCGGTGCATTGGAAGCAAGCGCCACTCCAGGATATTTGGATTTGGTAAGATTGGCACTGACGACATTGTTCGAGGCTTTCTACTTCCTTGTAAGTGAATTTCATAGGTGAATTTCTCGACATGCTGTCAGCCGGATACATATCGCTATTAGGCCGCAGACAGCCGTTTCTTGTACATTTTACTAACGCAACCCACCAATGTTTTTTATTCGCATTGTACTTAAAAAATGAAGTGGGAATGGCGCGTTTTTAAACAACTTCAAGCATCAGGTTATTTTCTATTCAAGAATGGAGGTTCATGCGCGTTAAGAGAAATCGTCAGAATAGGTAGATAACTTGCTTTTGGCAAGGATTTCAAGAGCGTTTCATGTAATTTCGTGATAAGAAACGGAGCTATTACCTGTTTCGTGACCCTTTCCCGGTCATGTCATATTGCCAGCGGCGACTATAGTGCAGGTAGAGCTGCATTGCCCTGCAGTGTTCATCAGAAGACCAAAAGGGCGCCGTAGGAGCAGCCCCCCCCTCCCTATCGGTTTAGAGAACGTTGCTAAAACAATTACATAAACAAATAATGCCTTGAAACTGGTGTCTTTCAGTGTGCAGTTATTTTATTTGTTCACTCTTAACAAGAACCACTTTTGGTTTTCAAGGGCTTATGTTACACTACAAGATGTCATGGGGACAGCAACAAATCATGAATGTTTCTTTATTTCTGTGCACGTATACAGAAAATGGAAGTGAAGCTAAATGTCATTCGGCCTGATGTGGCTTCTTCACGGAGAAAAACATAAATTTAGTGAGAGATAAATACTAAGAAAATTAGTTCAGGAAACAGTTTTGATACATAAATCAAATACACATGTGGAATGCACGAAATAATATATTAACATAGCCATAACAAAAGGTAATCGCGACATCTACATGTGGTATACAGATAATTTCTCACGACGCATTTCGCGATATATACATACTAAACGAAAAAAAAAAACGAAAGTAAGCTTATGATGAACATAAATTTCGAGCCTTTGCATGCGTAGTGCACAACGTTGGATACATTAATGTTACGCGAATCTAGAACAGCAGACATAGGGCTATGGACACCAAGAGCGGCACACATCACAAGCTACAATTTACGACTTTATATTACCCATTCAAAAAACTGTTTGACGCGGTGTTTGAATTTGGTCAATGAGCCGTAGAAGTTTACTTTTTTATCAACACCATTCAGAAATGCAATCACGCGGTATATCGTTAGTTCTCTACCATATCCTGTCCTTGTGGCAGATACCTGAAATATGTTGTGTGCTCATTGGGTTCATATGCATAGGTTCATGTGCTGATGAATACTGAAGCTTGTTTCTATGAATATGCAGTACTAGTATGCATTCATAAACTTGTCTCACTTTAAGTATTCAATGTTTTATAAACATTGCATTGCTAGACGCTTATCTGCCTCGGATCGCTGAATAGTTTCTCATAGACGAAGCACTTTTTAACTCGATAGCGTTAATGAGTCCGTGCCGTTGTCACATGGGAAGAGGACTTGGCACCCGGGGGTTACGCGTCCCAGAGCTTACATGTACTCATCAACCCAACATCATCCGATACATTGACCCAGGCACTCCCTCTCTACCTGGGCTGACTGGGCAGGGCGTGTCACAGAATATTCCGCATCGGCGTCAGGCGTCGGACGCCGTTTTGGCAAAAAAGTTTTCCAAACCACCATGGCCATCCATGTGACGCCAGGTGTTTACTGAACTAATTAAATTTCCCAAGCTAAAATACGCAGAAAAATCGTAAACTACGACATACACACAACTTACGCATATGATAGCTCTCGGACTGTAATTTGTCTATACAAGAAAACATAATTCTGTTCCGCGAAAACTCCAAGAACCCCCTTTTCCGGCGTTTCTACAATTCACATACAGGCCGCGGCATCCGCCATTAGCACCCGCTGGCACGCGTGTCTTGGAGGCCCCGGAACGGCGCGCTGGGTTCCTTGCAATACGTCTAGCTGGCGCTAGCCTCCGCCACATCGCGGCCCGCGCAAGAGACCGCGTTTCTAACACAAAGCCCGCCTTCGTGCATAGTGTTTGCGGCCAGCGTTTCCAGGTAAACATTACGGTTACATACGCTCCAGTTACCGGGAAACGTGAGAATCAGCCAGGGATCTTTGAATGCCATCGCGTTCCACTCTTAAAGGCGAAGCTTAGGCGTCCTACAATTTTTTTCCAGTAAAAATTGTCATTTATTTACGGTTTGCTCCATTGTTTGCCCTATGCAAGCATGATATACGAGAAGCTTGAGTAAAAAAAGGTGTAGCGTATTCTTTTTTTTCTCTCTCAGCCATAATGGTGCGAACGGATTTAATTTAAATATGCACCCGACAGTCTCGCTTAGTTCTGATGCGAGTCTATACATTAGCGCTGAAGGACATATTTTTTTGGAACCATAGAGTACAATCTGCTTTCCATGTTCCTATGTATTTATTTTTTAGTATGTAGCAGTGCCAACACTGGGGCTTATATTTTTAGAATCCTCATTGAGCTTCCTTTATTATATTGTGCTGTGTCAAAACACCCTCGAGTCTGGTATGTATGAAGCCTTCAAATACTAATATTTTTCTGACAAGCGGCTAGGCCTTGCGCATGTTTGCGTGTGCGTAAGAATCGAAAATTGGCTGCAGTTGCTTAGAACACGCAGAATCGCCACGCATATTAATATTGACGTCAGTAATTACCAAAAACAACAAGCATGTGGAGTCAATTTTTGTAACTTGAAGGGTATCAGTATAGTAAAAAATAAAATATATCTTTCTACTCGTACCTGCTCGCAGCCGACAAACCGCCACAACAATGATTCCCTTAATGTTGACCACAAGGCACCTTTTTATGCATGATGAAATGATGATGGTAAGGTCACTGATTATACAAAGTGGATCTCTGACGTATGTGGCGATTCCAGCGCCGTGACCCGAGCAACGTACTACACCGCTGTACATATAGTCCGCAAGTTGTCGGGACGTAATTTGGCGTTAACGAGGTTTCAGAGAAAATTACGACGTCAAACTTAATCGCCAAGGAATCGAGAAAATGTTTTGAGGTTTTTTTTTTGTTCTTCATACTTCTAACGCTTCAATGGAAGGCCTTAAAGTATGTACACTTCGGGTGAAAAGATTTTTGAAAAACTTATGTCGTAGTGCTGGCCGTTGTCATCCACTATGAAATTGAAAAGATGTATTTCAAAAATTACGTCGCCACTTTTGCAATATCTGCGTACTCGATAAACTTGATAAGCTCGGACGTATCTGCCTTATGCGCAAGAACCTTCCCACCTTTTGTCCATACGAACTTATAATTATATTCTAACTTCTTAACAATTGCGGCACCGAGCAGCTACCTCGGATGTCTGAGCAAATTCTAGTTCACAGATGTACATGGGTTGCAATGATTTGAAACCCATATCTTTAGCGGACGGTTGAACAAAACTTGTTGCTGAGCTAGTTGGTTCATGACTTGAAAACAAAGGTTACGGTGCTAAGCAGACGAGGACGAAGTGATACACAAACGGCACAAACGGGCGCCAACTTCCAACTGTTTATGTACCAGGACTAACGCAAACTTATACAAGAAACCAAAGTGAAAAATAATCGCAGTAGAGATAGGCAAGGGTTATATGAATTGACAGTGCTCGTAGGCCAGTGATGTGTACTGAATTATCATGGCAGGAACATATGAGCAAGCGTGCATTACAAGCGTAATCTGAGCATCCAACCACATGTGGCAGCTGCACGTTCTAATCTTAGCGCCGATTACAGGCTATCATTTATGAATGACATTTTTTTGTCATTTAATGCTAGTGATTGCATGCTAACGTACTTATTTCTTCATCTTTTTATGAAGAAAGCCTCGATTATCTCCCTTTCAGTGCGGTTTCTTGCTTTCCTTAGAAAGGTCTTTTTGTCGAGGAGGGGCACAACCACAGAGCCTGCAGTGGTCTGCCAAGTGGCCGCCGATGTTGCTGTTCACCGCCAACCGGTGCTACCTCGCTCGATCGTCGAAGCATCGTTCCTTTTGTCCAATATACACCTTGCCACACTTTAGGGGAATATTGTAAACGACATCGCTAACACAATTAATGGAGCGTGGGACGTGTTTCTTGAAGCATGTAGCCGGCAGGTGATTCGCCATGAACGGGCAAATTTTGGCCAATTTGCATTGGGCGGAAAACACAATGCGCACATCGTATGTGGCTGTGACCTTTTTTATATAGTGGCAGAGCTTATGTACGTGTGGAATTATGTGCGTGCGTGTTCATTTTATCTTTTCACTTCAGCACTTTTTCTTCGTGTATTATCTTCTGCAAGGGGCTTTCGCATACACCCGTAATAAACTGTAAATGTAAGAAATGTCATTCATGAATGATAGCCTGTAATCGCTGCTATGATAAGATCGTGCAGCTGCCGCATTTGGTTGGATGCTCGGATTATGCCTGTAATGCACGCGTGCTCACATGTACCTGCCACGATAATTAAGCACAGATCACGGGCTTACAAGCCGTGTTAATCCCTATGCACCCTGCCGATCTCTGCTGTGATTACTTTCCACTTTGGTTTCTTGTATATAAATTTGCGCGTGTTCTGGTAAACAAACAGTTCGAAGTTGGCACCCGTTTATATATATATACACGTGTCGTTTGTGTCTAACTTCGTACTCGTCTGATTAGTGCCGTCACCTTTGTTTTAAGCGGACCGCTTTTGCTTCCTAGCTTTGGTCAAGAGGCGTCTCTTTTGTAACCTCGGACAAAACGAACGATTATACTCTTGTTTACAGAACTGCCAGCAGCCACCCGATGACAAGGGTCTATGTCAGATGATAAACACTTGCTCTCCGATGCCTTCACCAAGTTTTCACGATTTCTATATGCTCGCCGTCATTGGCGGCGCCTTTGATTTTCTGGTTATTCGCGTTAGTATACTGCTCCAGTTCAAGATTTTGTTGTAGTTTCTTGTTTTCTGTTAGAAATTGTTTGTTTGTGTTATGCAGTCCTTGGCCTCGTTACAAAGCGATTGAATTTCATGATATAGTTCCTTGAAGTTGTCAGAAGCATCAATACAAAATTTATCTTTTTCTCGGAGATCCTTAAGTTCTGCTCGCATTTCTAGTACAAAATTATCGAAAGCTTCCGTCATGTCCTTTGACATGATGGAGGCACTCAAGTTCATTCACACACGTACCGCTTGGCAGCAGTTCAGGCGTCTACAGAGCGTATAATGTAAGGAGTGGTTTATGCTCACCTGCGTATATGAAAAAGTATGAGGGCTGCGAAGATGACATGGGCACTGCGCCACACTGAGGAGCCCGATAGAAGCCTGCTTTAGTAGGATATCCTGGCTGGCGTCGTAGCTGGATCACCGCGGAGGCGCTGAGACTCAACAGCGTCGTTTGATTCGAGCATGGCCGAGGATATCGTAGATTTGTACTTCGGTTGCGTTTTCTTTTTCTTGGCTGGTACGAAGTCCGATGCTGGCCGCAGCGATCAGCATCCCCTTGATACTCTGCGTATATGAAGAAGTATGAACGCTGCGGAAATCATACGGGGGAGGAGGAGTGCTGACACCGAACAGACTGTCTTTTTGCAAGGAAAAAAAATACAATGTTTTCTACTAGATTTCGGCCATATGGATTTCCAAAAAGTTGGCTTCCGCTCCCGCTTTTTTTGAGTTGCGCAACCTTGGTTAAAGTATATTGGTCGTCACTAGCTGATAAGGAAAAACGGAAAATATCTAGTCTCTCACTGCAACCCACCGGCAAGGCCCAGTCATTCTGTGGCAGTTTTGCGAACCTTCCCAAGAAGCAAATTTGCGAGAGACTGCTAAATAGCGTTTGCAATGCTCGATATGTCGCGATGCTCTTTAGTGCCACATTCTCCTAATATTACCAGTGCTACTTATAATTTCTATACTGCGTACGATTCAGAGTATTCAAGCCCAAGCCCTTAAGATATGTCTTGGCTTACCACGCAGTGCATCAACGGCTGAAACCATTGCCCTTGCGCAGGATTACCCAATGACGACGCACATTACCGTTGAGACAATCCGTATGCATCTCAGGCATTATGCTAAGACCCCTTCCCACCACTTGGCGAGCCTTACTACTGCAAGGCCCTGCTCGACATTTAGCGGTATTGTCACTGCACATCATGCGTCGTTTACTTCAGGAACGCACCTGCGGCCAAGCCAGCGTTTCCTCCGTGGTGTTTGAGCCGTCCACAAGTACATATCATGATTCCGGGACTACAGAAGAAGACAGATCTACCGGCACCTGCTCTAAAACAGCTGAGCTAACTTCTTCTGCATGAAAAGTAGAGCAACCACGTGCACATCTATACCGATGGATCGACTACGTCGTGCAGTTCTGGTGGTGCCGTGGTTATACCAACGCGAGGAATGACACTGCGGTTCACGACATCGCATGTGACGTCCTCAACGGCGGCAGAACTAATGGCCCTGCGTCGAGCACTGAAATTCATTGATTCTGAAAGACCTAGAAAATGGGCTGTGCTTTGTGATTCAAAACCGGCACTACAGTGCACGCAGTCAATCCTCCGACACGGATGTCATGACCAATTGACATACGAAGTCGTGAAACTTTACCATGATGTCCAACAAAAAGGCCAAGAGGTCATTTTTTAATGGTTACCTGGCCACTGTGGAATCAGTGACAATGATTCCGCCGATAACGCTGCTCGCACAGCACATCAAGAAGAGCACAGCGTTCCAATTCCGCTTTCGAGGACTGACGCTGCAAGGTAGCTTCGGCACCTGGCACGCGGTCTCACAGTGACCGAGTGGAACTCGCCAAACTTACGACTTACATGACTGCATCGACTAAACCCCTCCCTGCAACTCCGACCTCCACTCGGACTTCCTTGACGTGAAGCTACGCTTCTCTGTCGCCTTTGGTTAGGAGTTGCCTTCACAAAGGCATACTCTACATTAATTGGAGTGACTGACAGTGCAGCATGCGAGGTCTGTGGCACCGAAGAAAACATCGACCACCTGCTGTGACACTGTCCAAGATATGCCCTAGAAAGGCAAGAATTTGCCAAAGCTTTCCAAAAACTGGACAATCGGCCACGTTCTGTGCAGGTGCTGCTGGAACACCGCCCCTATCGCCCGTCGGCCCATAAAGCGGTGAAGGCGCTTTTGTGTTTCTTAAGGACGACGGGTTTGTGCGACCATATGTGACTATTAATGCACTTTCTGTAAAACCACACGCTTCAGCGAACTTGCCGCAATTTCCCTCTTTTCTTCCCTCCTCTCTCTCCCAGTGATGTTTGTTTTCCCCTTTTTCATTCCCCCGGTGTAGGGTAGCCAACCGGACGTTATTCTGGTTAACCTCCCTGCCTTCTACTTTTCTCTTTCCTCCTCCTATAATTTCTAAACGTCTTGAAAAAGAAGATCTTTGCAAATTTCTTCAAATTTGTTTGCCTTCGTTGTGCAATTCTAGCGTACATCTTGGTTTTATGTCCAACTCACACTCTCCTCAAGCAGTGGCAAATGCGTCTAGACGAGAAGTAGGCGCGCTTTAGTAGGGTACGCGGCAGTACGCAGGTCTCGGGTTGTAAAATTTGTGTTTCGTGTTCTGCTAGAAGTTAGGCTTAATTCCATGACCATGCGGATAATTATAAGCCTGTTAACGTCGACTGCAGGACGGCCTCCCCCAGCGAACTCCAGTCATTCCAGCGCCATACGCTTTATACTGTGTAATGATTCCTTTGTCAGCTCACTTACATGTTTCTTGGGTGCTGTTGGCCCCCTATCCGCTCCTTTGTCAGCTTCATGGTGCTTAGATCTTCCTCGATATCTCACCGCTAACTGGCCGACCTCATTGCCTATTATTACCAAGACCAGTCTTCATTGTCTTGTCGGCGTAGCGTTCACCTGCTCTCATTATCCGGGCCAGACCATATTAGCCTTCCCTCTCCAACACCGGCGCCAATTTCCGCCAGTTCGATCGTTCGTCACATTCCTTAGATTTAGGTTATGTGCGAAGGGGCACAAAATACGAAGGAAGAAGAGGAGAGTAATTACGGCGCGCCACACCAACATGTTTTGTGACAGTAATTAAGATTAACGACGGTGTAGGAGAGCGCCTGCCGCTGCTCACAAAACCGAGGCATATGACATGTCAAATATCAGGCACGACATCATCTGGTACTAAGCACGTGCTTTCAAATAAAGGCATAACGATCCGTCTGATACCCCTGCGACAAAATAACAACGTATATTTGCAAACTCATACAGTTAAGTGTTAATAGCTTCCAATTCGTGAGCTCGAGATATCGCCTATTCGTCAATATAAAAAATTTAGGAATAATACGTAGAGCCTAAATGTTCCCGCATGATGGAGTTTCGATATTGATGTGCTTCATTCAGTTGCTAGTCAGTTGGCTGAGCGAAGTACTCGCGAAGTGACTTCCGCAAACAAAGGAAATTCATTCAAGGACGAGTACAAGGAGGTCGCTCGCAAAAATTGAATCGTTTAAATCCTGACAGTCATCTCCAAGAGCGAAGAGAACGACACGCAGTGCTGGCATAGACTCCGCGACAGGTTGTCTGTTCGTGACGCAGGCGACGTCCATCAGGCTTTCACTTATTTAGGTGAAGTTTTATTTAGACGGCACAACGGGTTTGTTGAGAAACGTGGAAATAATCAGTCAAATCCCGTTAGCTTTTTTTGTTCTACGGAGTGACGCCATAGAAACAGCTCGTAGTTCTCAAGTTTTGTACTCACAACAACCCCTACTATGCAGTAACATGAATTTCGGGCGTGAGAAAGAAATTATTGCCACTGAACAACGGCCGTTAAAGTTATGTAATTACTTTTCGTTATTCAGGAAAGAAATGGTACGATGTTTCACTACGCACTTGTAACCATGTTATCGTCAGGAAGCGGGAAAGTCTCGTTGACAGATGTTTTCCTACTTAGCGGGGCAGTAATAAAGGTGACGTTATCTAATTGCGCGCGGCATGCGATAATTCTCGCTACGTGTAGCTTGACGCTGGCGTCTGAAAATTATTCACATTTTTTTTTCTGGAGACTCTACTTCACTGTCTGCTATAAATTTAGACGGGCTAGGCTGTGTCATGGCGATGAATAGCATATCAACCTTGGCACTCTGAGCTAGCAGAATGCACAAACAAGGAACACGCTTAAAGGAGCCACTCAAGTTGGCATGAACAGCGATGCACCTTTCTTGCAGGCACTGGCGTATCAGCTTACTTTTAAGTGCCTTCAACTCGTCATATATTAACGGGAAAGCACAGTAGCGAAACTATTTACAGGGTGTATTTACAAGGGCAACAAGCACTAGCCAAGATGGAAGCCAGCCAACATCCAGCAAAGCAAATCGTCGTCATCGCGTCAGCAGTGGCCGCTTGTGGGTGCGTCCCGCTAAATACAATATTTCATCGTCTTCTATTAGCGCGTAGTAATTAAATACATTTGTTCGAGATACGACCTTGATATGACTAATGCAGCATTTACAACGCAAATTTGCTTGAAAGAGAGATGACAGATTGGAGGAATATTTTCCTAGTAATCATCTAGGCCACGCGAAAGAAATTGCTGTCTCTCCCATAATTGAGAGTAGATGCAAGCATGAAATGGCAACTGGCAAATCGGATTGGTTGGAGATGATACTATCCACAATCTTAGAATGAGTGTAGTGTATGTTCGCAACGACAACCCCCCCCCCCCTACACACACACACCACACCGTACCGCACCACACCACGCCACACTGGTCCATATGGACGCTGTCCATCTAGAAGAAAACTGGCGAAAGGCGGCGCGACATGCGGCGAAAAGAGCACACTGCCCAGCTAGGAGAGGAAAAGCGTCTGAAGCACCACGATGGCGCCACGCAGCGTGGCGCCATCTCTCGAAGTGACGCAGAACTCGCGCCCCGGAACTAATGGACCGCTGACGTTCAAAAGAGCACAGACAACGCTGTCTCAGTGCTGAAAGATGACAATGAATGCATAGTACCCTGTATCAGGCTTTTGATCGTCGCTATTGGAAATGACTAATAAAACTTTAACGTACCAGAAGTTACAGCTCGAGTGATATTGTGAAACATTAGGAAGTCGGAAGCAACATTTTTTGGTAACTTGTTTGGGCAGTAACTAGAGTATTTAATGCGGTCCTGTACAAAGGGTTGGGGTCCAGAGAACGCACTTAAGATTTGACTGGTTTCCTGGAGGATCTCGTTTTGTTCTCTCAACTTGTATTTTCTCGTTTGATAGCCCGGATAACGGCTCTGGCTTTTGGATCAAGGTCACTTGACGGTCGCCGACAACGGGATCTAAAAGCGTTTCATGCTTAAAAAGCTTAGGAGACAAGAAACATGAAAGGAAATGGCTACCAACCTCTGTAAGCAGCTGGCTTTAACAACATGGCAAGTACTGCTATCTTATTTTTCGGCTGCTTTTAAATCATACTGTTTGGCCTGTCGATAGAAGAATAGGGTTTGAAAAGAGACATGTTGGCCACAACACCACCGGTATGTACTTTGCGCAGAGTTTGACCGTTAATTGCCTTCAACTTATTCAACTTATGCTTTCAAGGTACGCTATGTACTTTGAAATTCTGCATAAAAGATTATCTTCCTCCACCTCATCTCCATTAGTGGATGGTCTTTATGCTTTGTTCTCCACTACAGGTTGACAAGTGCCTGCGTTGCTAGTAAAACAATATTTCGTGTTACTTAAGATTTCCGCGGATTTGATTATCAGTGAAATCGATCCTCATCGAACTTTTCAAGCGAAACATAAGTAAGACCGAGTGAAGATAACATGTTCGAAGTCAAGTGTGTATAAAAATGGCGTAGCAGCGCTCAATCTGCATTGACTCCAGCGTGCTCGAAAGTGCCGATTTGACAGGGGTAACATTGGCCGCCCCACACTACGTTGTAGTTACGCTTCTCCGGCATGCAGCCCGCGCTTTACAAGGTAAGTACCTCTTCTGGTGCACATGTTGGCACTCATGAGCTTCCATGGTAAATGGAACGCTAATATTGGAATCAAAAGGTCCAGAGTTTGAGCCCCGTCCCGATCAGGTATTATAATTGTTGCTTTACTGATAGATGATCAGAGAAAGTTGCTTTTTACCATGATTCTGCGAGATTCATCGGCGAGAGCGGTGGTATAGTCTGGGAGAGGTTGAATAAAATGTGCTTCGCGACGCTACACAAACATCATTTCATCCGAATGGGCCATCGTCCATGCCGTATCGTAAATCCACTTTTCGTCAGATCACAAAAGCTAAGCAGTCTTGTTCTTGGTTACTGACTACTCTGCAACACGGAATGCATGCTGATGACTTCACTCCTGCCACTGAACAGTTAGCATTCCCCGTGGGCGAGACATTTACGAATCCCGCGGCTGGATGTGTTCTCTTGTCTCCGGCCCTTAACAAGCTTTGTTTTTGTTACTGCAACGGCCACAGATTCACGGAGGCGAAATAAATACTTATCACTGAATTTATTTTCAAAGAGGCTTTCCCAGACCGCTCAGGTAAGGTTTGCAACTGATTTTTGTGGGCCATCAAGCCCACATAGCCGATAGAATATTAGAGTAGAACGCTTGAAAGTCTAGCAGCACGCTGCATTCCACTTGCGATTCCGAGGCAGAGAAAGAGCAGGTTACTAGCTACAGGTTGTCTTGTCGGCAATCATTTCACTAGAACGTGCATTCTTTAGGATGCAACCGCTGCAATGTAGAGAAAACCACAACTAAGACTTTGGCTGGATAGTTACACATCATATCCCAAGGACATGACCAAGTGTATAAAATCTGATGAAACGAAATTGCTTCAAACATATAAATAGTCCACCTGCGGTTCACAGAGCCCTTCCTGCTTTCACTGGCGCAGCCACAAGCCCTACTCAGCCTCTTCGCATGAATGTACAGAGCGTAATTATTTGCAAAAAGAAATGTTAACCTTACTGAAACATAAAAGACTTGACTCCAACAAACAGCCAAATCGGAGTTCGAGCTCATCCTGCAGGCCTGGGGCGCAACATAGCAGCTTCCATTCAGCTTAGCTTTTCGTTACGCATGGATTAGCGCAATAGCCAAATCAGCGGTTGAATGAGGCTTCTGACTATTGCTGCTAAAGGTCCGTAAAAATGCTTAGTTTTCATGGCTTGTGTGAGCGCCAGGACTTAGCGGCCAAGAGTTCTGCTATCACAGATACTGAATGAACATAAAATGCAAGGTGCACCAGATGGAAAGCTGCCAAAATGACGGCACCCAAACACTCCATACCCAGCTCACGAAATAATGTGAGGACCCTGGAACTACACTTTAGATTTATTACAGTGCATATTTCACTACACAGGTTCTCTTGATTTGCGACGACAGGTAACCTTCCGTCTGGTCGCAAGTGGTTCTCGTGACAAATCAACAGCAGTGATTGTGCGCCTTTCCTATATGGAGAATTAAGTAAAAAGGTAATGATTTATCCACCGCAATAAGTATGGAACATAAAGGTATCCCCCCCCCCCTACAATATCTTAACTTAACGAACTAAGTGCTACTTAGCGAATCAAGCCCATGTTAATTTGATCTGGCAACATTGACGCTCTTTCAGTCACATATGGTGTGTCTCTGGGCAGTTTGCTGATGCCACTGCCTTTTTTTTTTGCAGATTAAAGACGTCTCTGCAAGAATGATGATCATGCGTTACTTCCTAAAATTTCACAATCGCGCGATCAAAATGTACAGATCTCAAATCTATATAACATGCTCTAATTCTGTATATATGCTAACACTAAATTAACTCTTACAGAACAGCACAACAAGCAGATGTCACTTGAGCATACGCTGTAACCATCCGTATTAAAGTACATCAGAAGGTGAATGTACCTAGGGGAAACAATCCAAACAGTCTTTGCTTGGAGTGACACGTAGATAACGTCCTTGCGTATTTCGCAAACTGTTTCTTCAGGTATAAGGATTGCAAGACACCGCCAAATAGAAAACTACTTATATAATTTGCATTTATCAACTGAAAACTTGAATACGCTTCTTAGAACCCTAATATTACATGCAGCATTACAAAACTGACATGCATTCAATGATGAATGACGAATTCGGTGTTTCGTGTTGCAAGAGGCCTAATTATGGCCAAAAGTGCCAAGCCACTGTTGATTAGTTGGTCATAGAGCGATAAACTACGACAGGTAACACGTATATCAAAGGCAAGCAGTTAGAATTATTTATTCTAAATTTAGAATTACAGATTTTTCTAGACCTTATGGCGGATAACAACACTGAATCCCATGAACCACTCGAGATTCTTCGCCAATTCCTTTATCTTGAAGTTAGCGCTCGACCTCTGCTCATAACTAAAACGCTGGAGGGAATGGCTTACCGAGCCTTATTTATCACGTTCCCTAAGCACTGTCTTCTTTCTTCTTGTGCTTCACCGGTGATGTTTCTTTTAAGTTTATTCTAATGTATTTAGTGTCGAGTTTGTATATTTAGCACTGAGGCACCTGCCCTGCATAGACAAAATTTCGCGCCGGAACTCTAGTGCCCGTACGTCGGTGTGATGTCATAATTTCAGAGTACTTTTTCGTAATTATCCACTGTGGCTCAGTAAAGATTCTCGAAACTCTCCAAGTTCAGTCTGTAGCTACCTTCAACTACGATGTAGCCACTCACTACCGACAGTAAATAAGCTAGGCACAGCAGGCGCCGTCGAAATCTATGACCTCACGACGAGGTAGTGCGAGAACTTCCCGGTGGCGTCGCCACCAATCTTACGTTTTTTGCGTCTGTTCTGGCTTATAAAGCCTCCTGTCACGGTAAGGGGGACTTTTTCGTATTATAGAAGCGCAAGTTACGAATACAGCTCCACTTAATTTTCTCGTTTAGATTCCCTTTAGCGAATCAAGTAAACACAGCCCAATCCTTACCGCTGGCGAAGGAAGCACCCTCTACCGGTCACTTATAGAGTCCCTTCCCAAGACACGTCGTGCTCGGAGCTAGTGAAGTAAACATGCACCACTTGTCACTTTCTGTTTGCCAAGAAGGGCGAATCCCTACGAGTCGAATACGTGCTCCGCGGGCGCGCTTTCGCCCCGCACACGTTCCCACGTTCCGGAGAGAGGAGGCGGTGGGGGAAGGTTGGGGACATTGGCTGCTTTCTCCCGGCGCGCTCTCCGCGAGAATGTCTTCCTAGACGCCACGTGACCAACTGGGCAGGCCACTAGGTCATGCGAGCACCGGTCGTATAAAACCCACTTGCGACTGGGGCAACCTTCCTTTAGCGCGTTCTCGACTCTCGGCAGCAGCAGGGCGGCTTGCACACGCGCTCGCTCGCCGTACAAGACGTTTGTGTGTTGTTCCCTTGCCGCCTGCCTGCCTGCCTGCCCGCCTGCCTGCCTGCTTGCCCGACCGCCTGCCATCGCTGCGACAACGTGCCCAGCGTCGTGCAATTCGCGAGAGGGATACCGTTGGGCGCCTAATTTGCATACCGTAGCTCCCGGACTGAAATAGAATCCGCCGCCACACCAACCATTCGGCCCACTTTCTCTCTCCCCCCTCTTCAGCGCTCCCTCCTTCTCTTATTAGGATCCTCCCCTTCCCCTCTCCACCAGTTCTCGACAACCACCAGTAACGACGTGTGACGTGTCTTGATTCCTGCTGCCCTCATCCTCTCCCATCCTTTCTCTGTGGATTGACGTGGTCCGCGACAGAGTCGCCGCAGTCGTCGGCAAGACAAGCACCATGGTGAGTAGAGCCTCCGTTGCTCCTTCCCATATCGCGGCCTGGATGCTGCGGCCCCACGGTCCGCGATCACCATCGCCGCCGCGAACCGACAGTTCCTCTTCCTGTCCTGGTCGCGTAACCTTCTTTGCACCACATTAGCACACTCACAGTCGCTGTTAGCAAATTTGAGTCATTAGCATTTTTTTTTCGTTTCCGGCGTTACGTTCGGCATCGAAGTGGGTGTCGCCCGAGAACATTCGTCTGCGGTCGTGCTCCAATCGAAATAATCGATCCATGCGGTCCGTTCAGCTGAAGAGAAAGAATTATTATGCGAGAAACGCCCAGAAACCAATTGACACTATTTGCTGTAAACCGGATTTTCCCAACGCATTAGTAATTAATCCTGTAAGCTGTCATACGCCATTCGTCTGCAACTTAAGAAAATGTAAAATGAGCACGTGATAATAAACATATTGTTCAAACGAGGTCTTTGGTTATGCCGAATCGCAGAGCTGGCCGCACACCTTTCGAGATTACTTAAAACTGCATTTGTGTCTAGAAAAGCATGCTAAAATTGATCACTTCATTTGGGTTAACGTTATTCCGACAAAAGACGCCTTAGGGCCTTGGAGTCTAACGAAATGGTTCTCGGAACCCGGCTTAAGTATCCGTTGTTGTTTACTGCTGTTATCGATTTCTTTTCGGTGCCTACGGTAATACATTACTTTGCGAAGTGTACCTTTGAATCTTTGCGAACCACATATCTATAGCGCATTGAGAAGGGCTCTGTCTGTCTCCAGTTTTGGGTAAAACGACTTTAACTATTCACCTGTGCGCGCGAAAGTATTTTAAAGCTATTTTCTAGTGATCAGTATATTTGTACTTTAACAAGATTCACACTAATTAAAATTTCCGATGGCGAATCATGTTATCGTGTATGACTTATTCGTGCAAAATCTTAAAGTTGAATACTGTGGGGAAAGAAAGCGTGCTTATAAATATGCTCCAGGCCATGGCGTCGCACAGATAGCTTGCTACTGTTGCCTACCGCGAACCTGCTGGTTCTGGCAGGCACGTGGGGTTCTATTGGCCCTGAGTCTTATATCGTCGTGCAGCAAAAAAAAAAAAGGAAAAGAAAAAAAGAAAGAAAAAGAGAAAAAGGAAATAGAAAAGCTAAGCTACAGATTACTGCGGCCATGAATTGAAATGCCTCGACAAGAAATGGCAAACAGTATTTTTTTTTTATTCTCTCTATGCGTCTGCGCGCTTGTGGCGCCATTGGTTTCTTGTTTTCAAACACGAAGCTTGTCTATACGATTATGTTACCGCACGTACACCCAATTTCAAGTGGACGCTGCTCGCCGACAAAATGTGTGCTACCATCAAAACATAGAGACGGTGACAGTGGAGAGAAGACTACTATATTGTACGGCTGCTTTGAGCCCTCTTTGGAGGAATCGCTAGCGTTCCCATCCAAATAGGTGACCTAATAATTGAGCAGCCAAAGGGATCATTACAGTAAACGAATGTTAATCGAATTCATTTTAGTAAGAAAATGTACTAATCTTTGTATGCAACTCTGCCTTATACGAAATGATTAGAAAGCGGAACGAATAATTTTTGTTAAGCTTATGTTGCAGGTGGGTCACAATTAAATCTCCTCTTCTAAATGTTTGGAATAGGAGCTAGCGATCAAATTAAATATGGCAGCATTGGTTATACATGAAGCGTTGATTAGAGATGGAAAGACATGTCAGTGCGTGGTTTTTGAGTCTTTTGGAACGATAATAAAATATAAGTTTACTATTACACGTTGTGTCATAAAAACATTACATCTTAATCACATCTTCATTTCTGTTCTCTTCGTGAGTATTCGTGAATGTAGACAGCCGGCCCTTGAATGAACACTCCTGACAAAAGCTTAGAGCATTACCAGTTTTACGTGTGCGTCACGGACGTGCATAGCTGATTTCGAGGCAGCAAGGTCACTTGGCTACAAATCGGTCAGCCGAATGGCCGAGGTGGGTTACCTGATGAGCTACTATAGGCATTGGGGCTGATTATATTGAACACATCAAAAGCGTCGCTGTAGAAACAAATCTTTCGCTCTAACTCTGACTTTTTCTGCTTCATCGTCTTCAGTTTCATAACCTGACAAACATCCCGTTATCCGAATTATTGTAATTAGAAACTCCCTTAGAAGTTTGAATAAGATATTGTTCATTGTAGATTTCTATCAAAACCGTCATGTCTTTTGACATGTCGGGCTGTGTGCAAAACGTTATGTGTTGGTGCTTTTTCTTGATATTGGGCTCTTTCTACTGTGGTTTATAGAACCTTACATAAGTACATTTACTTTTTCCGCCCACGAATTTTTATGCGAGAAGCACAAGTATATGCAGCTGTTCATGAAAACAAGGTTTAGATATCTTTAAACAATAAATGACCCGGCAAAATAATCCAGATTCATGCGCTCTGTCTATCTATATTATGGGGACGCGTTACATCAAGTGTTTCAAATAATGCCGTGTTGGAAACGGCCGTAGAAAAACGTACTAATAGAAACGCAACCCTTGCTGACTTTTTTCACAGGTTTTTCACGTTAGCTCATAATTATAAAACACATTGTGTGTGACATCCAAGTCGCGATGCGCGCATTTTAATCATCCTGCTTCCAAAGGTAAGCGTAACAAGTAAAACCACCTCCCATACATTTTTTTTTTTTTTGTGCTGTTCATAGCACCCCGTCAAAACGACAGAAACATAGGCCCTGTTGGAAAGTAAAAAGCGCTAGCAGCGTTCCGTACTTCGTTTGCACGTTCGCGGTATTTTGTTGGCTTCGTGTTTCTTTTGCCTCTTGTTCATTTAGCAATGTGCCTTTTAAGTTTTCTATACAAATTATATCCTTGCCTCATGATTATCACCTCTAAAACACTGCGAAAGAGTTTTGCCGTCGAATTTCGATTCCAGCTTGATAAGAGTAGCGTGAAATCTTTATTTTCCCCATCTCACAAGGCGCAGCCGGTGCCATTATCTGGTATGACCATTTCCTCGCACATTCCGCTCGTGAACAAAAACGAGAGAGAAAAAAGAAAGAAAACTCCGACGCTACGCATTTCAAAGCTAACGGCCATACAGCTCCACCATTGTGGCGTCAGCTGCCACCCGTTATGCAACAGGTGATCGCCAGCGCCTTGCGCTCTAGCTGCAGATTGTAAGAAATGAAGAAATAGAATAACCCCTTACGAGTTCCATGTGCTGCCCACAATGCAGCAGCAAGAAAACGGGAAAATCATGGCCTGTCAGACCGCTACGGTGGCGGTGCGCGAGGCATTCCTAAAGCTAACGGCTATACGGCCGCACCGTTATGGCCGTCAGCCCTCTCCGCCCTTATGCAAGAGGCGGCAGACCACGTCTTCGACGCTGGCTATAGATTGTCTTGAGATAACGCCATCGCAGTCGTCATTCAAGGCCGTCGTTACGGCGCGGGGCACATGTAGACATTCGGCCTTTGGTTTTCCTTCAAGCCGGCGTTAACTCGCAACACGCGCTTTTGGGTCGCACCAAAGCGGGAAAAGCTGCCATGTTTACTTTGTCCTTTTTTTTTATTCATTTCCTTGCCTGTCGCACTACAGGTGATAGATACCATGCGGTAGCATTTTACGAGTTCCGATAAAGCGTCGAATTTACATCCCTTCAAGGATGCATTCCGCGTTCATACTTTTCGTTTATGCAGGACTTACGCGTTTATTAATAGCCAGCGGCTTAGACACACGTGTTTCCTCTCTGCCGGTGTTCTTGCTTCGAACACGAACTACGGGAACTGTTGCAATGCTGAAGGAGAGCAGGAACGAAATCGCAAAATTGGCACGGTGTAGAGTACACGATGGGCCAACATACTTTTTTCAAGAAAAAATGATTTAAGATCTTTGTGATAGCATCGATTATTATTCTCGTGGTAGCCACAGCCGCCCGGAACCTTACGAAAATCTTAATTTGGCGCGGAAACTGCTAGGCACGTTTAGACCACCGACTTATGCGCGATCATGTCTGCAGGCTTCCTTTTCATGGTCACTTCTGTACGAAATGACCATGTTTGAAGTGGAAGCTTCTTGAGAGCCCACGAACTTATATTGCAAAACCAGAAATGCTACTAAAGAAAAAAAAAACGCTGCGCTTCTTGGAAGCATTGCGCTTTCTCCGCACGAACAGGTGCAGAAAAAGGACACAAGTTATTTGCGATGTATAAAAAATATGGATAAATATTATATCGAGAAGTGAAATATATATTGAAATCAGACATCTAAATACGTGTGAACTCCCGGTGGCAGCAGTATGAACCTGCGGAATACCGATGGTCCGATTACACACACTCACACACACAAAAAAAGAATAAACAAGAACAAAGCTCATCAGCGCTTACTCTCATATTTTAAAGTTTTGCAGCCTATAATGACAATCTTCGCGCAAATTTGCAAAGAATACAATGGAAGTGATATGAGTAGAGACCGGATTTCTAGGCACTAAAATGTGGATTTTAGGCCCCTATAACGGGCCCCCTAAATCTCATTTTATGCCCTATAGAGGCCTCAATAGGCGCTATAATATGTTCACAAACAACGGCCTATTTTATGTATTCAATGTGGGTAGCCTATTTTAGTGATAAGAAATTAAAGTGGTGTTCGCTTTTGAGGCCTGAAAGGCAGTGACCACATTGTGCAAGTTATCCTCAATACACGATCGTGCATTTTGTCGATCCATGCACTACATCCAACACGCTTGATGTATTTGTTCTGATACTGTGAACAGGTAGTGCATATTTATTAGCCAAGATTTTCTATATACAATGGCGCACTAAGTGCAAGTGGACCACGTACGAGAAACACCAAATATGCCTGGAAGCTTGCTAAACGGTTGATGTAGAAGCAACAATCTATGCCTAATAAACTGAATTCAACAAATGTTCCAGTAAGAAAACAAGTGTTGACTAGTGCACGTTTATAAATACTTGTAAAAAATTAAAGTAACGCTAACGCATGATTGTCATTTCTGGGTCTTGGGAGTTCAAGACTGCGCCATTTTTTTTTACCCAGAGTCAGCTTCGTAGGCTGAAAACGAGCGCTAGACACTGAGAGCGGTGAAAGGAGCGTTTTCTTGTGTATTTCGATGTGTTTGACGACTTTATGCACTCTGGGATTTCTAAGCGTTCGACTCTAAAAACCTCCGATATTATTTTGCCCAGAAATTAAGTTCGTGATTTTTGTTTAAGGCAGACTGCACGTTTGGACAAACTTTTTTGATAGCTGTTGTCACGCAAAATTTGATCCATTAAACTTGTGTTATGGTGCGGTGGCTGTGTCCTGCCTCATGAACTGTTATACAGAACATTTCCTTAAAGAATTTGTTTTGTAAGTCAATAAAACGTTATTCTTGGTAAAGTGCTTCTCTGTTTATCACGCGTTGGAGGAAAGGAGTGTGTATCTCCCTGGATGCACTTACTTAAAAGAAAAAAAGAGCGCGGGAGGGTCGAGTGAGGAGCATAGTTTGTTGCAGAGGGGCAGAGCACAGCTATTTCAAAGTTTGGATGAGCCGCCAACGGCGTGTGCTAAACCATACAAGGGGTGGAGGCGCCGAAAAGGGGGACCACGTAGTTATAGTCGACAACACTTGCAGTGGATTTTGCGCGCTTCCGCCCAAGAAACAGGCAATGCAACGTTCAATCAGCGGTCTCTCCAAGCTACAATCTACAGCACTCCTCTCGCCGAAATTGTGCGTCATTCCTTCTCGAATATCCGCTTGCAGTGTAGCATTAAGTTTCATGACCACAGCCAAAGAGGGTTACTCTTGCCGATATTTTTTTTTTTTTGCGTTGCTAACGGGTGTCAGGCAGAAGGCAAGAGGTGCTCAAAAGCTCAACCAACGTTGACAACGCAAGCCCTTGTTTGTTAAGCGATATTGCCAGGTGCGATGCCATTAGAAATAGCGTCTACCACTACTACCAAGTATTGCGCAAAGAAGTAACCGAATGAGCTATCGAAACAATAGCGCCCCGAAAAAGCATTTTCAGTTGCTAAAAGCAAAAACAGGCGTATACGAGCACAAGAAGGAGGAGGAATAAACTTATTTTGGAAGCAGTATTCCGGGGTAAGCCCCGGTTCTAGTCTCGGTGGGAGGTCTCCTCGTTCCAGGAACCCTCTGGCCTTCACTGCTTCCTTAGCCCTGGCGACACAAAGTAGAAAAAATGGGAATTTATATACACTGTAAAGTCAGTGCTAAACCACTTCTTAACTCGTAATTTGTGATGATGATGTGTAGTGTTTTATGGCACTAGGGCCAGTTATGGCCAAAGACCGCCATGGCACAACTCGTAATTTGTGCCTATTCATCAAAAGGGTGGGGGCCTGGCCCACCGGAACAAATAGACATCTACCTAATTCCGGTTTCTAGATATGAGGCTGTTTATTCATTTGTTTATACGACTCTTTGTATAAAGAAACCAAAACACATGATGCAACTAGGGGTGTGCGAGTATTCGAAACTGTCAAATAACGGATCGAATAGTCAGTATGTGTAAATAGTACTATTTTACGAATAAATTTCAAATATTTCAAAGCGTCAACTGCGCCCATAAACTTGAAGCAAAAGGGCGGTAACTTTTCACCCCCACGGGCATATTGTAAACATAATACATAAGAACTGATGTAGGGGAGCAGGCTACCTCACTTCGGTAGCCATACTTTACAGGCTGTACAGCAATCATTCGCGCTCTCTGAAGAGTACCGTGCATGCGAAGAAACTACTTGTTTGTTCTTAATGCTTCATTTGTGCTCTTAAGAAACAAAGATTCACAGCGTGCCATGCAGTGCCAGAAAATTGCTAACTTTAACAATACTGGGATATGAACACCGTTTTATATGAATTGTCATAACGAGTATTCATCATTCGAAAAATATTCGAAACGTATTCGATTCGTATTCGATTCGGTCCCAAAAATCAATATTCGCGCAACCCTAGATGCAACTCTTTTTGCCTCGTAGTTTCGGCTCTTGTCTCAATGAGAACTTTTTCTGCTGAAAAAAAGGAAAGTCCTAATTATACTTGCTTGAGATGCCACACTCTCGCCTTTGCAAGATAGACAGAGTCAAAATTTCTCAAGAGAACTGAGGGTGCTTACTCAGCGGAGTATTTTTTTTCTCAAATAGTCCAGGAAAGTAAATAAAGCGCCACATTATTACTTTGACACCATGCGACTTCTGATGCATTTTAGGCAATTCGTTGCAACTTGCGTTATGATCCGCTTCCCACTGCATCAAGGAAAGAGCCATCAGTACCGTAGCAGCTCCGCAATACTAATATGTTTTCTTCCTTTACCGGAGATCCAACACGACGTCTTCGCACCGCTTTGGATATACATGTCTAGGTTCTGCGTTCGGACAAGCGGGCTATGAACATCCATGATTCCTAAGACGTCCTTAACTCATATGGTCATCACCTTCGCAGCTTATAAGTACACCGCTTGTTTCATGCTCTCACCAACATTGTTCACTATCATGACCGCTATCCCATTCTGCATCAAATTCCTGGCAAGTCACTTTCATACAAAGAAAAAAAAACAGACAAATCTAGTGCAATGTTGGAATCTAAATGAAACGTAGCTTGTTTGAGCTAGCGAGGTAGCGGTAGCAGCGCGTGACACGAGCGCAGCCTGTAGCTGTTATCTAGTCTATAGCTTGCTGACAGCACAGCCTGTTGCTGTTAGCTGTATGCATCAGCTCCGCTATCTGCGTTGTATGATTCTTGTCGAGGGAGAGAGAGAGAGAGGTATTTATTATGACATAAAGGTTGACAGGTCGGCCTGAATCAATGTTCTGACATGCTACTGGGCGTTGGGGGAAGGGGAAAGGGTGTAGACAGAAAGAATAGAGATGCTGATTGTGAAGATGAAGATGGTGGTGAAAATCTTGCACGCTCCAAGACTCTTCAATGTCTCTTGTCCAGTCCGCTCTCATATAAAAATTTGTTGAGAGCCTTCATGATATCAGGCTGATGACAAGGACCATGCGAAGGTCCCAATAGAATATCTTCAGTTAATAGCGCAACGAGAAATTTTGACAAGATGTCCGTCAGCGATTTTCTCTGGACATCAAATCGCAGGCAGATGCACAAGTGGTGTTCTGTCGTCTCAGGAGTACCGCATTCCTCACAATTCGAGGGAAGAATGTTGATGGGAGGTGTAGGGCACAGTCAAATGAGACATATCTAAATACATTTAAGCTCCATATCCCTTGTGTCGCACTGACACATTCATCATGTGGGATTGGCCAAGAAAGGCCAGTGACAGTGGCACAACCTAGTTGCGCATACCTAGTGCTGAAGTTCTCTGTTCGGGCACATACACAGTTACACATATCTAGTGACCCAAGATGTCCACTAGGCCAGACAGCAGCCAGCTGCAGCAAGCTGTGTATGCAAGCGCATGCCCAGTTGGCCATCGAGCGCATCACCAGTGGTCCAAGTTGTCAATATATATCCACAAATATATTCATCGAGGAAACGACGACAAATACTAAACCCAGGGGAAGAGGCACCTAAAGCGGCGCTTTAAAAATGATACGCTGCACCCTTTATACATAAAGTAGGACCATGAGCAGATAAGAAATAATGTTTGTACACATTAAACAGACCTTAACCAAATGTGACAATACAAGAAAGGCACGAACAGTCATCAGTTCTTGCTGGTGGGCGTGTTGTCAATTGTCTTCCAGTTCTACGAATGAGCGCCAGTGTATTAGCGACGTGCTAACCGAACTGTACTGACCACACCACAAACAGACCCCCTGGACAAGGTTTCGTCTTCGATTATGGACGCACAAGATGACGAAGTGAAGAAAATGTGCAATGCTTGCTCTGTGTCCGTGCCTGCATAATCACAGTCTCAGAGCACGTGGACTGCATTCAATGGCTCCGTCAACGCACCGACCTATCCATCTGCCCATTGCACAAGCGTGAGAAATTCCGGAGCCCGAGTGTTTGCATGCACTGGCCCTCGTGAGCTCTGCCGCCCCAACAGCCCGCAACTGTTGCGTGCAACCTCGACGTATTCTGAACCTTTGAAGGAGGCGGCAATGTCGTGACCGCATTGTAGTCGAGGAACAGGCAGCGCCTGCAAATTCGTGCGGAGGGAATACTCTCGGGCTCTTCCGAGGCGAAGCGCCGAACGAGCGAACGCAGCTCGACGAGATGGCGGCGGTGTTGCAAGCGGGAGCGCACGGCGGCCGCCGTTAACTCGACTTTACGCGAGCGGAAAACCGGCCGCGGCGAAGGAAGCCGGCAACCAGGCAGGCAATCCGCCGATGACACCCTTTGGCCGCGGCCGCCACACGATCGAGGCAAGCTGCCTTGCCGCGTCGAGCCGAGTGGTCGCGTGGCGTAAGTGGCACGCGTTCTTCTTTCCCCGTTGAAACAATTTGGGTGCGAAAAGAAAGAACGAAAAAGAAAGGGCCAAGCGAACGCATCGCCGTTCTTTTTCGCAATGATTAATGCCGCCACCGACGGACACCGGCGCGCTGCGGGCCAAAGGTGACGCAACGGGCGCCCGGGCTCCTCCTGGGGAACTAGTCTGGCGAGGGACTCACAGGAAGCGTTACACTTCACCGGCTGTGCGCCGTTGCCTTCCCGCGATGCTGCCGTACGTCCGTACACGGTTCTTGTCGTGGAGCTCTTTCTCGTGCTCTTATTTCTTCGTGCTTTACTTTTTGATTAGTTTTATTTTATGTTGGCGAAGTTTCACATCGACGCTCTCCAGCCTGCGTGACCTGAGGTGCTTCCAACAACTCCGCTCACGTCCGGCGAGCATACATATGCATCGAACGGCGCACCGAGCGTATGCCATGCGATCGGAGAGGTCGTGAGACGGATGCTAAAGCCGGCTGATGCCGGTTGTTGCTGAGGCAGCTTGTGTTCTCCAGCCAGTGTGGTGTTCTTCGAAATTTTGGGGGGGGGGGGGGGGGAGGGGGGCAGGAATTGTAAGCGAGCCAAGTTATGACCAGTCGGCTAGTGTGGGTTCAATTCACAACTTTATCGTATAGATGACGCAAAGTACACCTTTTCCTCCTGCTCGCTAGAACAAAGGAAAGATATCACAGAGTCAAGTGGTGTGGCACTACAGGAGCGTCCCTCCTGCGAAAAATGCTCAGACGCACACCCACGTTGAATACAGGCAGAAAAGCCACAGAAAGTAATGTAAACTATAAGTAACATCGGTCCTTTGTGAAATCCGGAATTGGCTAACATATTGTTACGCCCCTCCACCAAAAATGTTACGGCAGTAAAAGACGTTAGAAATGTATTTACAGGATATTTACAAGAACTGTAGAAGCTGACAAGATGGTAGACAGCGCGCGAAGTGAGGAACGTCATCTTCTTCGGACTAATCTTAAAACGCCTTCTTCGTCAACCTGTCACAATATTTCCATCTGTGCTAATGACAAACAGAGCTGGCGGGACGGTTAAGCTTTACATTCTCATTACAATATGCTTCTTAGAACTTTAGCATCAAAATGAGAAATTTCCCTCTAAACATACGTTCCCATACGCGTACAAGACAGGACCCTGTCATGTTTACGGCAAATTTCCTAATCTTTCGTAAAAATGGAGAACAAGTGGGCGTAAATTCATAACGGAACAGAAAATCTGCGCATTTTGCAAGTCCTGAGGATGCGAGTATTCTACTACTCATGCAAAAGCATCACGTCTTTTGACAAAATTTGGGCATGCGATTAACCATTTGCGTAATGAATATTAGGGTTCAATGTCAAAGTTAGCATGTACAACTAGTAATACTAATATTTCTGGTTTGGGACTCATTAGAATATGAATGTCCGTGCTCTGCGTTTCCGAAGAAACTTAAGGTAATAGTCCCACGATTACCCCAAGTTTAGCGCACACTCGTCTACAATATTACCAGGAATGGCAAAATTGATTTCAACCAAGGTTTAGCTGTGACGTGTGGGTCGCAATCTGAGATGTGGAAATGTATATGAAGCAGCTTTCCCTTCGAACACTTCTTATGGAATGGACCACGGTGATATCGAAAAATATAAGGACTGTAATCTAAAAGTTGCGCTAATGCTACGCAATGCATCACCTTGATCCTTTTTTTTTTCGAAGCCTGGCGAAAAATCACATTTTTCAGTGCATCCAAGCTTCGTCTCTGTAGACTTCAAAAAAGAACTGACTTTGTGCTTTGCGAAGCCCACGCGTATAATGCCGCACATGGTATTGAGAATAATATAAGTGAGATTATCTTTTGTTTTGGCCTGGCAAATATCACGTGTAGAGTTCCGACCAGTTCAAAAAAAAAAAGATGATTTGACTTCGGTCCCTTGAGAGAAGCCCGTATACCCATTCCTGACAAAGTCAGGCAAGACAGCCCACCTCTGTATGCCCAGTGTGGACCCACATAAATATTACTGCCGAAGCCATTCCGCCCTCCAAAAAGGAATCCATTTTATTTTCTCGCTTTATTCCTCGTTTTCTGCGGCATCGTCTACACAAGCGTGCAGGCGTGCAGCTTTCCCTCCCGCAGTGCTTGTCTCCTCGCTGGTTTGGTTCATCGTTTCCAGGTTACTGCAAATAGCGCCTGGCCGGCCGCCGCATTTTGACAGTTCCTTTCTGCGTTGCGGCCACGCGGTCCACTCAGAGAGAAAAACCTGCCTTCTCTCTCTCTCTCTCTCTCGGCGCTCGGACTTCCGCGAGTCGCGCGTAACTGTCTGGCCCGCCTTATGGGGAACGGTTTAACGTTCGCAACGCTCTTGACAACTTCAAACCAGCCAAAGCTGCTGGCCGCTGCAGCTAATAAAAAGAAAGAAAAAGACACAAAACGCAAGAAGGTTCACTCGCTATTTGGCGCTGCGGGTGCGTACTTTCCTCGACAGCCATAATCTAATGTCGGTTCGCTCCTGCCTCCTCTGAGCACACGCAGGAATGACAGTGTACGTCAGGTCGCCGGCAAACTGTAGCGAGTGAAAGTTGGAAGAAAGAGAATGTCCGTATTCTCTGTGTGTTCTCAAAGAAGCCGCGTGAGTGCGTGTGCGTGCGCGCGTGTGTGTGTACGTTGCCAATGCAAACTCGCAGCTCAGCAGAAAACGGCTAGGGAGTGTTCCATGCATCCGCGCTCATACGCGCGTCTCAGCGGTGCACGGTGCCAATGCATTTGACTAGTGCGGGAGGGGAGATTGCTCTCGCTGGCGTGCGGTGTGAGCCTCGCTGCGGGCTAAGAATCGGCAACTGGAGGAATGAAGAAGAAGAAGAAGCGGGCTGTTTTGGTGTCGTTTCCGGGGTTGCATAAGGCGAGGGAAAAAGAGAGAGTTCGAGGAAGTGGCTACCCAGTTGGGCAGTCTTGCAGGAAAAGCAGGCACGCGGCGTCCGGCTCTCCAAAGGACAGTCGAGTCGCAAGAAAGAAATGCCGCGGGTTTTAGATAAGCTAGGCATTGTGCGCTTGACTTACGCCACAAGGCATCCTTTGTCAGAAGGCGGAGACACATTTCGTAATTTTTCTTGGCTTGGCCGTTCGAATGGCCTTTTCTCGTTTTTTTTTTTTGTTCCTGTAGTTGTCTATAGGACATATTATTTTCATACCTGAGAAGAGCAACACAATGTCCCATTTCCAGATTGTTATCACCACTGCGGCTATATGGTAAATTTTTACTTCTTACATATTGGGCTTTAACTCATTCAGTTCGTTTATGTGGAACATCCGTTCTGTTTAAATTAATGTGGTTGCAACAGTTGGTACGCGTATGTAGTTCTGAACAACATTTGAAGTCATGAAGCGCATTACACTAAAATCACTAAATCTTGTCTGTGCATTTGCCCTCGAAAAGTGGTTAGTATGAACATTAAGGAATTTGAGTGCCGCTAGAATAAAATATAGATGTGTCAATTATGTCAGCGATTAAGAAAACGTTTATATGCATTGCAAACGCGTTTCTACTGACGAGCGTGCCTTGGTCGTTGCGAAGCGTGCAACTTCGGTTGACGTGTATCAAAGTGATCAAAAAAGGAAACTGTGGTATCGCAGTGGTGCTTGCAAAATCATTGCACCCACAGTACGTCAACCGCACTTGACGATTGCAGGGGACAAATGCAGTGGTTAGATTAGAAATTTTCAAGGTGCAGCTGACGAAGAACAGGTGTAATTGGAAATCTGTTGGGAAGGCTTTTGTTCAGCGATAGACGTAACTCAAACTAATCAAGCTGCTGCTGTTGGGGATGATTATGATGATGATGATGATTATGATGGTCATGATGATGTAGTAATGGTGAATAATTATGCCGATGTTAAAAGAAACGCGTTAGCAAGGATTCCTCCAAGAACGAATGTCGTTTTGCGTGCGCAGTGAGGTATGCATAGCCTGGCGTAGCGTGAATCTTTATTCCGTGAATCCGTCAGAAATCCTCAAAACATTGGTGAGGTTTGAGCATTAGTTAAAGCGAATACGGCGCAAATTGCACACACTTGCAGCATAGCTGCTTAATGATGTCAGTATGGCTAGCTGAACAAAAGGAACCCTTGTAGCGACATAGGCAAAGACTGTTAAAGATGGCGTACCTCAAAGGGAGGTGGAGTTGGTACATGTTCCGCTCTATACAACTATCTCTGGACTAGTACGTGCAGTCAGCTGAAACTCCCTCGGAGTTTGCTCTAATTTTCATTGGGATGACATCTTTGTCCCCTATTAGTTTTTTCTCTCTCGGTAACCTCCCTACTGTGTGCGTCCGTAATAAGCGATATGTAACATGTGGAGGTCGTCAGGGAGACTACTTATATCAAGGTATCTTCGAACTAATACTGACACGAAATCTTTGACTTGTCATTTTTTTGCTTTCAGTAAAGGTCCAAACCCTCTAAATCTTAGAACAAATACTGGAAAGGGTAGAAAATAATTCACTGTAATACTTACTCCTCTGTTTATGCAATTGCTGCGGCTGCTTGATGTTTGCGCAGCCAGAAGAAATGCGTTGAGAACTTCGGTTCACCTTCTTTTTTATGAATAATGTCCTTTTACGCGAACAAGCGATGTTTTCTTGCGTACCAGGTTCCAACGATACGGAACCAAATTAACGCGCATGAACTTCGAACTACCTGAACGCAAATGTAGACGTGTAGGAACTAAGTTTTTAAACCAATAAATAATTTTGCCCATATTCCTATATTCCCCACAACGTGCGCATTGCACCTAGCCATTTTGCTACACGACGTCAGCAAACCTTGCCCTGTGTCACGAGGTCGCAATAATGTCGATGACGCCAGGTACCGCATGACGGGACTATAAGTTTAGTATCAAGTTGAAGTATGCTTATTAGTAGCGTTCCTCAACCTTAACATTTGTAAAGTGTCATCTTTTTACCTGCTTGAAGTGTGTAGCAGAGATTCAGCAACGCTGGAAACATGCATCAGTACCCATTTAACCTCGGGGCGAAAATGCTCTATGCTAGCGCCACTGTCGTAGCCATCGGCCTGGGCTAGAACCCCCGTTTCAAACGCCGGGGCCGCTAGATCTTCAATAGTCTACTCGTGGTAGGGAACAGCTCGTGCGTGTGGGAGAGTGAGAAGTTCAGGATAAACAGCGTTGACTCGCATTACCTCCAGGAAGTTATGTGCATCAACTCCAACAAATTTCAAAGGTTTGTTTCCCTGCCATGCTTTCTCGTTCATCGAGACTAATAAATTCCAAGTTGGTCTTCGAATAATTTTACGCTTTCTTTGCATACCTGAGAGGCATGATTACCATATGCCGGGCCTTGTTTAGGCCGGAAACTGCAGTAAAAAGTGGGGTAAAGCACTAAGATAATTTACGCGTTTCTCTCAAAAACATTTGGCCATAATCACATGTTGTCGCCCTCGAAGGGGCCCTATACTTCTGCACGTATGTTTAAACGTCTTAAGAAAACTGTTCGTCGAAGTTTCCAGCGACCCGCCGTGGTTGCTCAGTGGCTATGGTGTTAGGCTGCTGAGCACGAGGTCGCGGGATCGAATCCCGGCCACGGCGGCCGCGTTTCGATGGGGGCGAAATGAGAAAACACCCGTGTACTTAGATTTAGGTGCACGTTAAAGAACCCCAGGTGGTCGAAATTTCCGGAGTCCCTCACTACGGCGTGCCTCATAATCAGAGAGTGGTTTTGGCACGTAAAACCCCATAATTTAATTAAATAAGTTTCCATACTTCGCATCTGCTTGCCGAGAACTGTTTGCTGTGCCGTAGAAGGAGGCGCAAGGCTGTTGATCGCGCATGTATGTATCCGCTGCTACGTTAATGATAATTTTGTTGGTCTCAAGTGAAGGTCTGTCAGCTGCACAATGCTATATGATGGCACCATTGTGGAGGGCTCACTACTGATTTTGACCACCTGAGATTCTTTAGCGAGTGTCTAAACTTAAGCACATGAATAAATTGCAGACAGGCCCCAACGGAATGCTGCTGCCTAAGACGGCAACCGAGTGCCATGCATCAATCACTGCGCGTTGTACTGTTATGTGGTGATACGTGATTTCAATTTGGACTAATTCAGACGTCTGACAGAATTATCGAGCATGTGCAGTCTTGAGAAGTTTGACTTGACGTGATTCTGTTGCGGTGCAATGCAACTGCGTTTTCCTTCGTATCGACCTGCTCTTGATGTGTTCATTGCAACCTTCCCCAATAGATCAAAGCCGTGCTGGCTATTGCCGATAACTGTAGACTAGAATTTGCTGTATTGCAATATGCAGTGCCTCTTTTTATCCGCTCAACCACATTCTTCCTTGCTTTAAAGTGATCACTGACCCTCGCGAGTACTTGCAGCATGTCAAACCAAACCAAGTGACAGACTACCACCGCAGAATAATTACGAGAAAAGGGGGGGGGGGGGGCTGCCATTTCTATAGGCCCTCCAATCGACGTCATTACCACGACAATTGCAATTTAATGAGATAACGTTAACTCATTACTTGACATAACTGGAATAAAATGGCCCAAGGAAAACAAGCTAGCACTAAATGCTAGCAAAACAAAACACATTCTTTTTAAGCCAATCGAATAAACCATGTAATACTGGACTACACCTAACTTTCCGGGGCACCACATTGGAGCGCGTTCAAAAAAAAAAAAAAGAATTTGTAGGTGTATGGTTCAGGTAAGGGATGTGCGGAAACACCCACGAGCCAAAGCTTACATATGATTTAAGCAATAAAGACGTTATCTTCATTGCTTAATATATTCTAATACCGCTATGACTTAAAAAGCTGTACATTACGACCACTTCTACTCTCGTCTAGCATACTGTGTGCTTGTCTAGATTAAAACAACTGCTCTGAACCATACCAAGTCCAAGGTATTGAAGAAAAAAAAGCTGATAATTTTTGAAAATTTTTACGGGGACCCTAGGGAATTGGGCACTCAACCGCTCTTTGTAAAAACGATGTTACCAAAGTTAGTCATCTATATGCTAATAAATTACTGCTTTACGCAAAGAAAAACAACTTGTATCATTTTCCATGAGACAGCTCCTCAATTACATATTCCGCAGATCGCTCAGACAAGTGCCTTTTGAGCGGACAAGCAGAGCTTTCTTGCATACCAGATTCCAACGACACTTGACCAAATTGCAATGCGCATTAACTTCGAACTGCCGAAACGGAAATTTAAATCAGATGTGCGACCTGAGTTATAAAACAAATAAATGGTTTAGCAGTTATTCGTATATTGCTCATAATGTGTGAATTGTATAATCGCTTCTCGTTGTTTCTTTTTTACATTTTTTTGTATAATTACGAGTGTTCCACGCTGAGTTTCTGCATGTATTGTGCGACTACGAGGTTGTATATGTATCCACTATGTCCTTTATAAGTGTCTTCGTTTATTTTGCATTTCGTGTTTTATTGACAATTTTAATTAAAGCTCTTATGTACTAGCCTCCGTATGTTCTCCATGTCCGCCAAAATAATGCTGCTGCCTATACGGGTCTCTGGGCACTCTCAAGATGTCTGTGACATCTTTTCGCCTAGAGGCCTCCGATTCGATGTTGGATATAAACATTGACTTGACTTCACTAATCATGCATAAAACACACTCGAAAGTGCGGAGTTTGTGAATTATGCGAGGAATATTATGGCCTCGATGTACAGTCTTAGAGTTATAGAATGATTACCCGCCCACAATGTTAGAGAGATATGACAGAGTTGTACATTCTCACCCTGTTTAGTGCTCTGTAAAAGCAGAACAATGTGGCATAGCACCAAGCTATAGGCGAAGTTCACGTGTAAATTTTACTTATCAGAAGGCGCATCGGAATACGTTTTTAACGTTTATTTGGGAAAGAGGAAGAAATAGGAGATGAAAGGCCGAGAGGTTAACCAAAGTAGGTGGGGCAGTTATGAAACAACAAACAGAGTAACTGTCCGTTTGGCTACTACGTAGAAGGGAAAACGAAGATATAAAGAAAACTGCAGGTCTAACGCAGATGGAATGTATGAGAACGGAAGCTTTACGGAAGCGGTTAAATGAATGCTATACAACCAACTCAATATGGGTACAATTATGTTTACTTTCATCCTAAACAACGTGTAATCTCACGCCATGTTTAGGTTCGCCCGCCACAAAAGTCAAAACTTGAAATCTAATGCAATACTAATGTTTATGCGCTACACCGTTCGCAAGATATGCTCAAACGCAAGTACTAAATCAAGCACTGGCACAATGAAGGCAAAAGAAGACTGTACCGTCTTCGATGCGGTTGCAATGCTTTTAGGAGCTAGCGAGAGAGAGAGAGAAAGGAATGAAAGGGCAGGGAGGTCAACCTGACGCACGTCCGGTATGCTACCCTGTACACAGAAGGGGGAATGGGGTTAACGGGTGGTAAGGAAAAAAGGAGAGAGGACGCTGAGGGCGCGTCAACCCAAACGTACGCATGTAGACTACAGTCGGTCACTGAGGTCGGTCGACTTCAGGGCCTGCCGCAATGCACGTGTCGCTTTCTAAGCTGGCGATTCCATTGAAAAGCCCACTTGCATTTTTAGAGCAACACGGGCTGGCGTCGGCTGGGACCACGGTCAAAGAAATCTGTTTAACGTATAAGAGGACGGGCGTGAAGCCTATCGAGCATAGTGCATGGCGCTTGTGCCCTGAAGCGAGTGCAGTCGCACGGAACGTTCGTAATCGTCTCTTTGCTGCCACAAGCTTTACATTCAGGACCGCTGGCCATTCTCGCGAGGAAGGAGTAGGCGTTTGTGAACGCCGTTTAAAACAATAGACGACATATGAGAGATTACTTTCGGTACGGAATCCTTTTTTTTGTCTTTTCCTTTTGTGACATGACGTTTATTGACTCGGAGACTCAATTCATTGCTAGTGTGAAGGAGTATTGTTGTTAATCAGTGGTCTAACAAATGGTCAGAACACATTCGAAGTAATGTCACTCACATACCCACACGCCTATCCTGTTCAGACGATTTACGGTGTTTTGGCCTGGTGCATAAACGTCCACCTTCACACAGCACACTGTACGAAAGATCGTTGTCATTCTCTCGCAGATTTCTAGTTTAGCGCGCAATAAATGGAATATAAACCTCTGCATTCTTTTCTCTGCACTGGATCATTGTCTCTCAAGGTTATAAGCGAGGCGGTTACCTGTGATTGTGCGCATTAGATGCAAAACAAGAGGTCGCAAATTGCAGAACACGGCTCCATTTCGCCAAGGCCGTTGTTGAGTGCTTCACGTAGTTTGCGTTACGTTCATGACCTATTGATGACAAAGGTAACAGATTTATAGGCTGCATTGAACCGTGCTGGAAGCTACGACAGAGTTGTTCGCTTTAATACTGCGAAGGCGACCTGCTAGCTTTGACCTCAGCGCCCATACAATGGTGGTGTCCCTGACACTTTCCATTGCATTGTGTAAGAGGCCTCGTCAGCTAACGATGGGGTTAGGTTAGGGCTGATAAACGAGATGCCTATGACTGTTCATTTGTGTAATGATACTTTCGAACAGCGTAGAACCCTCTGCTATCTTTTCCATTCAAACCTGTTGCAAAAACACTGGTTGTACTTTGCTTCAGACAAATGTTGTGCGTCGGGGTTTTGTTGCGTATAGGCTTCATTACCTACAGTTAACAGTTAACATTACCTACATTACCTACAGTTAACTAGAACGATGCTGGATTTATGCTAAACATTGAAGGTAACATGAAAAAGAAAAAGACGTTCTACTTGACCTTGCCGCGGCGCAGACGTCTGATGAAGGTCCTGGAACATAAAGCCATAAGGAAAGACAACGTTGCAGTAAACTTGCCATTCAGAATTCAAAAGGTTTTGAATTGATTCAATTAATAATAAATCTATTTGGCATTTCTTCCTGCGCTTTCGTGTCAGCACGTTTCAGCTAACTTTAGCCAGAGTGTAAAAATCTGCCGAATGCACTCTAAGGCAACGCGGCCAAATGCATGTTGCACACTTTTGTGTGTAGTGTGCCACGCTATTTTTGTATATTGCTTAATTAGATAATTAGTCAATATTCATTACCCACTTATGAACCACGAAACTAGGATAAAAATTTAGGTTCTTTAGGATAATACTTCAGGTTCTCTGCAGCTCGACTAATGTTTCTCGTGTACTGCAGCTCCAGTATTTCTTGTGTAATGCAACTGATCAGCGTACTCTGTTTTGCTGTATGAATAGACTCTACGTCGTTCTCATAATCTCAGCAAACGCCCTCCTGATATCCCCACTTTTATCACATGTCCTCTTACGCATACCGGTGGGAAGCTATTTGCTATAATTAAATTAGCTCTACGGTTAATCATGCTGCTTCAGTTGCGCTTGACACATATTCAAGGCTAACATAGAAACATGATGTTCCATAGCATTCCTATGGAAGTATCGTTGGAGTATGTGCCGAGAAAATGCCAATGTTGACGGTAACAGCAGGTGATGTAAACTTACCAACAAGGAGACTGAGCTTGAAACGGAATTCACGAATATAATGCCTGCGGCTATTATCAGTTTATTTCAATGGTTAACCGCCAGATACATAAAAAAGAGATATTCTAAAAATATGTAGCCCGTCTAATGAGAGAACCTAAGCAGCTCGAGCTATCATCCAGGTTTAAAATCCTTTCATAATTTCACGGCCATTACGCTGCTAACATTACACTGCTAACCGGTCATTCTTCACATGACCTGGACGAAAAATACTGGGGCTCACGACAATTGTCATTCCCGCCATATTGAATAATCGGGCACGTTCCCTTTCAGATAGAATATGCGTAAAGGAAAACTTTCGTTTTATGTGCTGGTTGTTCTATGGCTGCTGTCTGGCAAGAAAAGGACAGGTTGATGAAGTAAACGTTCACATCCTGCCGTTAGCCGGTAACGTTCGCGCTTCGCACAGTCTTTTATTTTTTTTGCGATATTTCTCAAACTTCCAACCACTTAGAAGGCGTTCGAGAGCACGGAATGGGGTCACATCACAGTAGCCAGTCGTACCTTTCAAGACTCACTTACATTTTATTGTGTTCAAGCCGCATGCACCCTAGACGTTCGATGTGAGGTCGGAGTAGTCCTCTTCAAAGGGAGGACAGGTGTCTGTCAAAGGCCGTTGATCGCTTTTTTTTACAAGAAACAATCTTATATCAGATATAGCGATAAAAGCACGCATACATAGAGGCCAGTCAGCAGTGCATGGAATTGAATGCATAAAATATGAACGCTCATACACACTCGCTTGCTGTAGTGTATGCAAATGATTACGGGCTCAGCCACACAATGGTTAGTAGAAACCACTTCAGGTCACCGAATACGGCTAACATAGGTTTAGTCACTTCAACAAGAGATCAACTGCAAAGGTGATCAATCTTACGCACCAGCACAGTCGCAGATTTAGAAAGTGCAGCTAGTATCATTATCATCACCCTGTTAAAGCCTTCCGCGGTACAACAGCCTTTTCTAGAAGCATTCGACTGTTTATCCCGAATCAGCCAAACCAACCTTATACCCTCCGATTTCCTTCCTAAATCCCTCTATCTACTAACCTGTCGCCCAAGGGCTGAGTTCCCTTCCGTCGGCACGCATTCTGTTGTTACAATACCAGTTATCTGTCCTACGGATTAGATTATCCACCTAGCCCTCTCTGCTCATCTTAATGTCAACTATAATACCATCAGTTCAGGCTTGATCCCTAATTCTTATCTCTCTACAGAGAGTTTCGATATTTAACAAAATTAACAAAACCTGTTGCGTTGGTATTCACTTTCTTTCGCCCTGCCAAGTGTAAGCATTCTATCACTGAAGCTCGAGCAGTGCTTTGTTTTAACCATAGAGTAATGTGAGAAATAATGCAGCCTGTTCGGCCCCATTTCATAACTGTTAATATGCTATCGCGCGCACGTGCAACACGAATGCACGCGTTTATCATCATGCCTACACACGCACGTACGCATAGAGTACTTATTGAAGGTCGTTTACGACTGCTGAAATAAGATATTAATTCACCATACTGTTCAGGCAGCTTTTCGTGAAAGCTTGCCTTGCTTCAGATGTAAATGAAAATTAATAAATAATCGGTAATCATAACGTTTATATGGCGGCTGCATGCGCAATATAAAGGCATAATACACGCTCACAACCAAATACATGTATGCGCATTATGTATTATTCTTCATCTGACGCTTCTAGCAGCAATGTTTTCGAAGGACATGAGTGCTGGAGGTCGTACAAGAACAACTTTGTGACTCATGTGACTTGTGGTATCCATGTTTCTCATGTGAGAAGTAGTCGGCACAATCTCTTGGTAACAATGTTCTTCTTTGTTGTTCAAGGCAACAAAAAATATGCACGTGCATGTAACACGTTCACCACTTCAAAGGGGTCTGTACGCACCAAATGGGCTGTTGTACCGTTTCGTCTGTTCAGCTACATCGAAAATTAGATTGATAGTCCGAACTCGTTTTGCACTTCATAAGCGGCTGAATTATTGGGAAATGAACTTCTGATGAATTTGTCTGCAGTTAAGCAACGTATATTCAAAGGCCTATGAAACCGGACTTCAGAAGGGTGGTTTGTTGGGCGTGCTGGCAATGCATCCTTGACTTAGGCAGCGCGAAGTCACATAGACGGAGGAGGGAAAAAACAGACACAGCTCATCTTTGTTTTCTTTTCTCTCGTCTATTTTATTTCGCGCTAAGTCGAAGAAACCGGACTGCAGTGAAAGAACTGAAAACCTTGACATTTTCTTTTGCGGGGCTTCTGTTTCTCCACGAGCCATTTTCCTTTCGCTCAGTGATGTGCTGGCTATGTTTTTTCTATAAATAAGCACTCAGGAGGGTTTCCTCATGCTTGTCAGACAGGTCTTCTTTGAATTAAATTGGCTGTTAATACTTGGAAGCTACGAGACGTGAAGTGAAAGCCTAAATAAGGCTGCTGCTGAACTATAGCGGCTGTAGCTTGGCGTTTTAGTGATTTTGTGCTCAATCGACGACGTTCCGTTGCATTGAGTAGTCCGTACGCAACCGATTTGAAGCTGAAGGGGCAAAAATTAATTTTGTAATACGTGTACTGAACCAAGCTGGTGGTACAGCAGGGCATCGCAGCCTCGCACAAATTTGTGCAAATCAGTGCGATATAATTTTTACACCAAGAAGACGTCACAAAATATATGCTGTAGATCTTAAGGAGCTCTGCGTATCGGCGGCTGTTAGGTGTGTGGAAGGCCGGAATGGCGGCTGGAAAGCAATTCGAACGTGCTTTACGTAAACTCACTCGATGTAAGTCTGGTGCTGGTACCGTTCGGCCATCTTAGTATTGATGTCGACAAAGGGCTTCCAAGTGACGTCTTATGAACCTCTCCGTTTCATAAATAGCGTAACGTCATGAGACGTGTACAAAGTGAAGTGCGAGACGCGTGCGAAAAGCTGGCGGTCAACACGTTTCCCTCCCTACTTGGCCGCTGTGGCATCTGCTACGACAGATTTGTCCGAGTACAGTGCTCAGTGATTGAAACGCCATACTCAGACTGCGTCGTGGCCGGCGCTTTTTGTGCCACCGGTGATCGCTGCGTGATCGAAGAGGAGGCCGAATGCAGTTACTATGTATCAAAAAGCTTCGCGCTTTAATGTGACAGAAAAATGCGTCATCTCAGTGTCACCAACGCCCACCGGTGGTGCAAGAAAGCACCGGCTGCCATGTTGTCCGAGTATCACGTTTCAGTCGCTGAGCACTGTACGTGAGTTCGCTGCCAGAAGCTGTCCATCAGCGGTACGTCGAGAAGCTCTTCGCTTGCGGCGAGCTGTGCCTCGATTCTTTCCTAATAGACTAATAAAGCTGTTTCTCTCTCTCCCTTCGTAATAGACGGCTGGGAAAACTATACGAAGGGTTGGCCGAACGTGTGGCTCGGCAAGACGTGGGGATACGCGTAGAACACCGTCCGCGAAATTCGATCCGCGGCAGAAGCGCAGTATGCTTACATGTGACTCGTCTCTGATAAGATCCGCGCAAACACGGATCAACTGCAATGCACATAAACTGCGTATCTGAGCAGCGTGTCCTTCTTAAACTGCGATGGAAACTGTCGCGTTTCTTTTTGTCAGCGTACATACGTGCAAGGATGGCCATTAGAAAACACCCACTTACCCGTGGTAAAGTGAACTCGAATATTCTGTCGACGTCTGACGGCTGGAATTCATTGCGGCGCAATTGCAGCACCCACGTTTGTCGCCGCTTCTCGTCTCTTGCGGAACAAAAAGAAAGGCGATCCCACTGACTTATTTCGGGCGAAATACGCATCTAATCACGCAGCAGCTCGCCGGCGTGACGAACCGAACCGCCCCCGCCCCCCCCCCCCCCCCACCCACAAGAAAAAATTGAATACCATTGATGCACGAAACTGTCGGTGCGTGATAACGCGAGTACAGCGCGCCTTTCGCCCACGAAACGCTGCCGCATGTGCTCGTATATCACGTGACCAACTCGTCATGGCGTAGGCCGGGAGACGTCTGTTGCCTTGAGCATGCGGAAGTAATTCTCCGGCTGTAGGTGTTTGCGCTGATTTTGTCTCAGTTAACTTTCCATATGGTGAACATTTGTATCTCTGTACAAATGTCATGTATCTGCGGAAGTTTGTAGTACTCTTCCGATTCCGCATGGTGTTGACACCACAATGTCGTAGTACTGTCATAGCGCTGCCACAAGTAGTGACTACCACTGTATGACCACATGAACATAGCTGCACAAACAAAATTTTACAGTCATGCTACTCCGCTGTGTCTGGTTTCGTGTGTGGTCTGTTGATGAGCCTAGCAGATAAAAGGGATAGTCTTCAGAGTTTCAGAGACCTGTTGTAGCATTCCTTTGCCAGCGAATGCATACATTCAGCCACACTGGCATCAAGCGCCTATGCCTCGAGTTCAACGGAGCTTAGCCCATTCCAACATTTGCCATAACTCTAGTAGTTGTTAGAGCGCCCATGTGAAAAACCATGTAAGCTCTATCCCCACGTTTTTCTGTACGTGATACTTTATCGATTATTTAAAATAAATTGTGGCGTATAGAGTCCAGAAACAGCACAGTGTATTATAAAGGACACCGTATTCGAGGGCTCCGAAACAATTTTGACAACCTGAAGCTTTTGATGTGCACCCAGTGCTTGTACATGAATCTTCTTGGATCATTACCCCATGGGAATGCGGCCGCTGCAGCAGGGATTGAACTTTCGTGCTTAGCAGCGAAACGTCACAGCCACTGAGCCGCAGCAACGGGTGATACCTTATCATGTCTGTGATAATAGTAAATACTGAATGAAACGTAGGTCGCATTTAAGAGGACGCAATAAGCGTTGCCGAAACTATAACGTTAGCATCGCAGCACACGATGCTACATTGGGAGAATTGGCTTCGGAAATCGAATCCGAAGCCACTCGGCGCTAAACGCTTAAAAACACAATGTATCCAACTATTCTAGAATCAATAGCCGCATCCACAAAAAGTTCTTACGCAAGAATTCTTTCTAACAGAAAATTTCGGCCAGTGCTGAAGCTGGACATGTATCATTAGCGAATGCGGCCGGCCAATGGCAAGGAGCACTTACGAATGAGAAGCTTTGTGAATTCGGCCACACTTATTTTGCCTGATGTCTACCCGTCGACGTTGATACAACATCATGCAGAATACACAACAAAAGTCAAGCATTTCTGTGTGATGCCCCATAGTGAGCAGGAGGAGTGTTGCTTGCTACAGGCCGACTCAGCCTCGCGAAAGTTGCCGGCAATTTCTCCGCCCTAGAGCGACTTGACAAGTGCGGTAGGGCTTTGAAGCCCATCACATTCCATCTGGTAGCACTAGCAAAAACTAATGGCAAGGAAAGATTCGAGCCGGAGTGCAACAGGCTGTGCGCTATCCATTCAACGTTGACTCGCGCGCCTCACCTATGACACTCTATAGCTCTGCATCGCGGAAAATTTTTAGGAGGAGCCGACGTGCCTCTCTCGTAAGTATCCAGCGTCCTCGTGGGAACAAAATGTCACCTGTGCTTGTAGGTAGGGTCCCATCTTGAGCTTCAGTCCATCTATTAACACTTTACATACTGCACCAACTTCTGGGCACCCTAACAAATAATGGTGGATGATACCCAGTGCCCGCAGCGCGCTCAGGACAACGAGGCGCTAAGTACTGCCTTGCACCATTCTGAAGAGTTTGCGCTGACGCTATGCGGATGTGATCAAGGAGGGTGGCTATGTTCTCACAAGGTTGATTTGGCCGAACCTACAGGGAAAGAAAGTGGCTTAAGATGGCCTTCTTTGCGACTGTCTTTTGCGGGCCGAGGAGCCTTCTTCGTCGGCCTGAGGTGCAACGCTTTGTGTGAAAGGCTGTCAGCGGCTTTGTTGCCCGCTACGATATGTGAGGGTATAGTCTGTGAAAAGCGATGGCAAAATTGATGTTTCGTAAGCCT